>NC_137956.1:50656583-51214083 GCF_963924665.1 Micromys minutus | reverse complement strand
AGTCTGAAGGCAACATTGGGTAGGCAGGCCAATGCTTCCAGGTCTGGTGTGTGCCCGGATGGAGAAAGGAGGGGGCAGAGTCAGAAGTGTAACTACTGAGGAATAGCCTTAAAGTCCCTGTGCACCCGGGGCTGCTCTTCCCCCTCTGCTGACATCAGCCCTGCCTTGTGCTCTTAGTGTACAAATACCTCCCACAGAGGACCTAGCCCTGCCTATTAGAAATTGTGTTTTGTGCTTTGGGGCCTGATAACCCCAGCAGGTTCAGCCATCTTGACAACCTGATTTTGTTTTTGGTCCACCTTCAATGTGGGTTATTAGGAATCCTGGAACAGCCTTCCCTGCCCCCTCTCTGTACGGCGCTCCCCTCCCCCAGCCCTCAGTCCTGGCTGCCAGGGCTGATTTCAAGAGTGTGAGTGTCATTAACTGACATTCATCAAAACACTCCTCTTTGTTCCCAGACGGAGGGGCCAAGAGGTGGAACTCGGTCGGCATTTCATGTTAATCTGTATTGAGGACTTGTCTGACAAAACACATTACTGTAAGAATTGCCAGCCCTGAAAACGAAGCTGTGTTTATGGCTCACCCCATTTTTCTTTCCTAAAGGGAATGACGTGTGCTTCCCTCTCTATCCTGAGCCTTCCATGGCTCACCCTCCCTATCAGCCACACAGCCTTAACATTTAATTTTTTTTCCTTCATGAGTAAAGCTTTTGTTAGCGGTGTCTGCAAAATTATAATAAACATCTTGTGCTTCTGCACTGGCGTCTGAGATTAAGACCATGAAACAATGAACCTCCACACACCGCCTTTAACACGTGTGATGAGTGGCATCTCCCAGGGGACCATGTTGTGGCCATAACTGCAGCTCTGTGGGCTGTGTGCTGGGGAGGGGAGTGCTGGAAGTGTCCAACGGAGGATCTAAGCCATGCTGAATGATTCTCACTGCAGAGGGCTGTCAGGACTCCCGTGTCTGTGTGTCAGGACTCCTATATCTGTGTGTCAGGACTCCTGTGTGTCTGTGTGTCAGGACTCCCGTGTCTGTGTCAGGACTCATGTGTGTCTGTGTGTCAGGACTCCCATGTCTGTGTGTCAGGACTCCCGTGTCTGTGTGTCAGGACTCCTGTATCTGTGTGTCAGGACTCCCGTGTCTGTGTCAGGACTCCCGTGTCTGTGTGTCAGGACTCCCGTGTCTGTGTCAGGACTCCTGTGTCTGTGTGTCAGGACTCCCGTGTCTGTGTGTCAGGACTCCTGTGTGTCTGTGTGTCAGGACTCCCGTGTCTGTGTGTCAGGACTCCTGTGTGTCTGTGTGTCAGGACTCCCGTGTCTGTGTGTCAGGACTCCTGTGTGTCTGTGTGTCAGGACTTCTGTGTGTCTGTGTCTCAGGATTCCTGTGTGTCTGTGTGTCAGGACTCCTGTGTGTCTGTGTGTCAGGACTCCCGTGTCTATGTGTCAGGACTTCCGTGTGTCTGTGTGTCAGGACTCCTATGTGTCTGTGTGTCAGGACTCCTGTGTGTCTGTGTGTCAGGACTCCCGTGTCTGTGTCAGGACTCCCGTGACCCTTTGTTCTGTCGGTCTCTGAATGAGGACACTCCCTTTAGGTGCGAGGCACTCTGTAAAGAGGCCCTATTTTCTGGCCCAGGTTAGAATAGAGATTCAAACATGGCGGCAGATGGCAGAGGAGGCTATGGAAATCACAGGAAACAGGGACACCCAGGCTTTACCTGGTGCCTTCTTCCCTCTCCTCCCCATTCTCTTCCTGTGGCTTAGGAAGTTTATGAGGTCACAAACCAACATGGTCTTTGTGACCTCTGAGGAATTCTGGCCATGCCTTGTGTTTTACTGTGACAGAATCCATATGCCATTCAGGGTCCAGATTCCTTGAACTTTCCCTAAGGCCATGAAGGCAGGAAGTCTGACCCGCTAGCCTTGCTTTGATAACCTTAGTGAGGTTCTGTGGGCAGGAGATTCTCCAGGAAGTCTACCTTAGTAAGAGCAGGAATTGTTCAGTCACGGTTCTGACAGGCAGGCCTTGCCAGTTTCCCAGGATTTTGCCTCAGGAGATGAACACAGAGGCAAAGGGGCTTTCTGGAAGGACTGAGCATCTAAGCCCTCCAGCCAGTGCTCTCTGGGAGTGGGAGGGCCAACCATATGTCATGGGTTTCGGTACAGGGAATCCTGAGCTTTGTATGGGGAGGGGGGACTGGTGGGGTTACTTCAGACTATGGAGAAGGCTAGCCCTGGTGAGCCCAGGGCACCAGACTAAATACATTGGTTCTGTCCACTCAAAGCCCATATTTCTCCCCTACTGCCAGGTAAGTGCCACAGGTTAAGTCATGGTAAAAGCATCTCTTCTTTGGAGATACTGATTTTAAAATGGTCCACACTCTCTCTCCTCCAGCCGAGCAAGATGCCCAAAAGAGAGAAGGCCAAGGGGAAGAAGGTGCCCCCCCCCCAACCACTGTTGTCAAGAAGCAGGAGGCCAAAAAGGAGGTTAATCATTCGTTTGAGAAAAGGCCCAAGAACTTTGGCATTGGGCAAGACATCCAGCCAAAAGTGATCTAACACGCTTCGTCAAATGGCCACCCTACATCAGGCTGCAGCGGTAAAGAGCCATACTCTATAAGCGGCTCAAAGTACCTCCTGCCATTAACCAGTTCACCCAGGCCCTGGACAGGCAAACAGCTACCCAGCTGCTTAAGCTTGCCCACAAGGGCAGGCCAGAGACAAAGCAAGAGAAGAAGCAAAGGCTACTGGCCCGTGCTGAGAAGAAAACTGCAGGCAAAGGGGATGTCCCAACTAAGAGACCACCCGTCCTCTGAGCCAGAGTCAATATAGTCACCCCCTTGGTGGAGAACAAGAAGGCTCAGCTGGTGGTGATTGCCCACTATGTAGACCCCACTGAGCTGGTGGTTTTCCTGCCCTGCCTTGCGTCAAAAGATCGGGGTGCCCTACTGCATCATCAAGGGAAAGGCCACTGGGGCGCCTGGTCCCCAGGAAGACATGCACCACTGTTGCCTTCACACAGGTTAACTCAGAAGACAAGGGTGCCCTGGCTAAGATGGGAGACGCTATTAGGACCAATTATAATGACTGTGGAGGCATCGTCCTGGGTCCTAAGTCTGTGGCTCCCATTGCCAATCTGGAAGAGGCAAAGAGACTAAAGAACTTGCCACTAAACTGAGTTAAATGTACACTAAGTTTTCTGTACATAAATATAAATTACAAAATTTTTAAAAATGACTCATAGCTAAATTCATAATTCAAACGTCCCAGGTAGAAGCTAAAAGAATCTGTTTCAATGACATAGAAGATTATTTCCAGTTAAACCCTGATGGGTATGGCTTTCTCCTTTTCGGTAACCAAATCCATGGCACACAGGTGATTTGAAAAGATATACCTAGTTGTCTTTTTCATTGCTCATGTCCAATGAGACCAGTTTCATGAAGGAAGGATTTATTTTGGCTCCTGGTTCATTCAGTCTATCATGCTGGGGAAGGCAGGGCAGCAGAGGCCTTACATATCCAGTCACAGCTCAGCGAACGTTCTCTTTTCCCTTTCTATTCAGCCTAGTACCCCAGTCTGTGGGGCAGTACTAGTCACCTTCAGGGTGGGTCTTTCCTCCTTAGTAAACCTCTCTGGAAACCTTCCAACAGACAGACACACCCAGACGTATCTGTCCCCGGTGATTCTAAATCCAGTCAAGTTGACAGTGAAGATGAATGGCTGGATGTGGGAAAATATTAGCTGAAGCAATAACTTTAGTTCTTTACCTTCTGAATTTGAAAGGTAAATAACAGAAGTGAGCCTTACATGGCTTGGATTTGGGGCAGATGTGATCAGAGTGATAAAAACCAATATTGACCAGCCACACAGTGTCTGGAAAGCAGGAACGAGGTGACATCTATTCTAAATCTCTCGCACCGTTGTTTCAGTTAGGGTTTCTGTTACTGAGACAAAAATACCATGACCGAAAGTGACTTGGGGAGGAAGTCTCATTTTGTCACCGAGGGAAGTCAGGGCATGAACTCAAGGGAGGACCCTGGAGACAGGAACTGAAGCAGAAACCACAAAGAAACTCTGCTTACTGTCTGGCTCCCCAGTACCCATCTAATCTGCTTTGTTATAAACCAAGGACCACCTACCTATGACTTGGCACTGCCCCCAGAGAGCTGGACCCTTCCACATCAGTCAACAATCAGGACAACGCTGAACTCACTTACCTGCCTGCCATCTTACACAGGGAAGTGTTTCCCAGTAATGATTATCTCTTCCCAGATAAGTCTAGGTTTGTTTCAATCTGACCACAGTTCGGTCATGAGAATTAGGTTAAGTAAACATACTCTATTAACTCCTTGAACAGATTATTAATTGGATACATTCAGATTCCTGACCCAGATTCAATTCAGAATGGTCGCCTTGTTTTGCCTCTGAGAGCTATCACACAGCTAGATGGGTCCTCCCACAAACTGACTGCAAAGAGCTCCTAGACCGTGTTGGCTGCTCTCTGCAAACTCTCTGCATCCAGCCCAGTGGTGAAAAGGGAGAAAACAGGAGGCCTGAGCAGAGAGATGTGCTAGCGCAAATCCTATAGGTAGCTTATTCCGCAGGGATCAGAGCCCAGAGCCTGCAGAACGTCTTGGTGCTGTGCCTGGGTTTCATGTGAACACCGCTGATTCTGATCACAGTGCTTATGCCCACCTCTTTGCACTAGGTGCATCATATGCCTCTCCATGGGAACAGAAGACTCTTAAGGATGGGAAATTCTATGATTTGTTCGGCATCTAATGCTAAGTACAGCATCTAGCATATACATCCACAGCATCCACAAAACCCTTTCCTAACCCAACCTATCACTGAAAGTCCAGCTGTACGGTGGGACCTCAATTTAAGATGAGGGTAGCTATATTCTTATTTTGCTGGCCTGAATGTAGATCTCCATCCTCTCCTCCAGTGCTCCACCCACGTTAGCTCTTCACCACCAACCTGGACCCCAGCACACACGGACTTAACTTTCAACTGTTTACTAATCTTCTGACCTCACCAGTGACCTTTCCTCCTAATTCTTAGCCTTTTGATGTGTCAGCCAACCTTTCTATAAATGGTTAATATTCTTATAAAAACTGAGAAGAAACATTTAAATGGTTGGGTTCATTGAAAACGGAAGTGCTTCTTCCCTGAGCTGTATGGTTCCATGGGGGAGTGGAAAAAAACAGACTTCATGCTCAGCCAACTGACTGCTTTTCTATGTTGGAGCAAGTCCCTGCTTGTTAGGGAGTGTCTACTGCAGACTGAGTGTCAGCACAAGAGAGAGCTGACACAGGAGCATGAGCACGGGGCCCTAGGCTAGCAGGGTGGCTGGGCACTCAAAGCCAAGAGCCACGCCTAGGCTGGCTACACTCCAGAGTGACAGAAGCCATCTTTGAACTTGATGACCCATCTAAAGGTCGTAGATTACACTGAGGAATACTGTGAAACATTACTTAAAATGTGCCTTCTGGGGCTGCAGAGATGGCGGTAAACCAGCCTGCCTCCGTCTTAGGCCATCTTATAGTAAAAACAAACTAGGTTCATTTCTATTTATGATATAACCTATTTCTGGAGGATTGGGCTATGCCCCACCTGTAACCTTAGCTACAAATGGCTCCATATGGCCTGTTTCAGGAGATGGGGCCATGTCATTTCCTCTAAATCTAAAAGTTGTCATGACCACTTGTTATTCCCACCTTGCAACCCTGTCTTGGTCTCAGGAGCTCTGACCAGCTTTCTTATGCTTATCTTCTGCTTCTGTAACTCTGCCCATTTTCCTGCCCCCCCCCCCCCCGAAACTCCCTACTCCTGAGCTATGACCCCCGTCTTCCCCACGTCTCATGCTGATCTCTTGAACCCCCACCTTTAGAGAGAGTCAGCCTGTGTACACAAATGAAAACACTTGCTTTAATTAATCTGACTGTGATGATTGGGGTTGGTGACCTTTCCCCTCACACTCACAGGATTAACAGTAGCTCAGAGGTTAAGACTTTAGAGAAACTCTACTCTTCCAGAGGGTACAGGTCCCATTCCCAGCACCGCACGGGGCTCACAACCACAAGGTCCCCCAGTTCCATGGAATCTGAAGCTCTCTCTTCTGGCCTCCTTGGGCACTCAGCACATTGATGGTGCACAAACATGCTGGTACTCACTCTCTCTCTCTCTCTCTCTCTCTCTCTCTCTCTCTCTCTCTCTCTCTCTCACACACACACACACACACACACACACACACACACAATTAAAATAAACAAATCTTTTAAAAATATTTTAAGAAGGAAAAAAATGTGGCATCTATTTAACCATGAAGTAGAAGCTAAGAACCCGAATAGAGCCACGTTCTCGGTTCTTACAACAAAAGTCAGCGCAGGAGTGGGCGTGGCGCTCAGCAGCAGAGACCTGCTGACCTGATGCAGCCTGTGCTACTTACTGCCTGGGTCAAGAGCAAAAGGAGATTTCTGTGAAGGACATCGCTGAGGTAGGAGGAGGATCAGAAGGTAGAGTCTGACACTTTACCAACTCAGCCAACGCAACACAACAAGCTGCTGAGCCAAGACACCATCCCATTGTCACACTTTCCCAACTGTACAGTTTGTTGTATTCTCAGGGAATAGGTGCTGAAATCCTAAAAGACAGATACGAACTCCCAAAGGGCTTAAGCTTTTTTCTTTTTGAGATGCATTTATTTTTATTTTATATATATTGCTGTTTTGCCAGCATGTATGTGAGGCACTGGATCTCCTGGAACTGGAGTTACAGATGGTTGTGAAGACACCATGTGGATGCTAAAAGCCAACCCTGGCTGCTCTGGAAGAGCAGCCAGTGTGCTCTTGACCACTTAGCCATCTCGCCAACACCCTTGTTTTCCTCTCTGTTCCGAAACATGTCAGCCATAAACAGACACTGTTCTCCAAGGAGGCAAAAGTCACATGGCAAGCAGCCGACATTGCTGTAATTCCTATTTATTTATTGTGGCATTTCTGTAAACACCAGCATCATGTGACCCATGATTTTCTTTTGTGTTGCATAAAAACTTAAACTGTTTCCTCATTTTGGTGTCTTTGTTGGAAAACTGCATGGGAAAGGAGATGGTATTTTTATTTTATACAGAATTATGTAAAACAGAATTTTGCTTTTCTTCCCATAATATAACAGGGCTGGAATCACTTAATGCACCTTGGATTTCTGATTATGTAAGAAATAAATTCCAGAGTCATTAGTATCTTCTACTTGGGCTTCTGAGGGCCAGTGTGGCATCGACCTGGAAGCCAGACTGTGTCTCATGAGTGTCCAACCATTGAGAAGAATTCACTTCTAGCAAGGAATATCAACACAGACTCTTGGACACTAAAATATATTTTCTTCCATTCGAATTGCAGATAGTCAAAAGGAAGTAAAAGCAAGAATATTTTGCTTGGCACGTGGCCTAAAAGTTCTAAATTTATGTATTCTATTTTTGCTTCTTTCTTAGACTGGATTAGTTACTAAGCAACTGAAGTATTTAATTTCATTTGCTAATAGTTCCACGGGCACAGTGGCAGCTAAGCATGTGGGACTGTGGACGCCAGTACCAACACGGTCTCTCACACAGCCTCTGCTCAGTCCTCACCAAACCCCAACACAACCCATCCTTCCGGTCTGTGAATCTGACTCGTGCTTACGGGGAAACTCACGTTTCTTGTGGAGATGTTTGTGGTAGCAAGACTCCGGTATCTGTTACCATCAATGGAAGGGATCTTGTGTGCAGCGTTCAGATCCATCTTTCAGCCTTCTGGTTTAAGATAGCAGACCAAGCACATATGTTTCCTTCCCTCCCTGAAGAAAAGAGATAAAACCCGTAGTAATATACTGTGTTGGAAAAACAAACAGGTCATTGTGAGAAGAGCAACTGAGAGCAAGAGAGTCCTTGGAAATTAAAAACATGTAAAATGTGTTCAGAGTTTTGTCTTGAGGGGTGGGCAAATTATGAGTTATTAATAACATTGTGTCTTCCTAGTAGTGGCAAAGATTAAACACTCTGCTTTAGGTAAAAAGGTAGCACAATAGGGTGTAAAAATTCTAAATTGCCTCTTCCCACCAAATGCACACTCTCTCATACACATATACTCTCACACACATATACGCTGACATGCTCATATACACTCACACACATATACTACACACAGTGCACACATATATATGCTGACATGTTCGCACACATATTTATACACTCATACACATGCTCACACACATATACTACACACAGTCACACACATACAGACATACTCACATACACACACTCACACACACTCACGTGCATATACTCACACACACACTGACATGGTCACACATACACTTACATACATACACTACACACCCTCATACACACTCACATGAAATTACTCACACACATACGCGCGCACACACACACACACACACCCCATTCAAACCCCACTGAATGCAGTGAGACAGAAAAGATGAGCAAGGAGGTGATTACTGAGAATTATGTTAAGTAGGAGATGAAAATAAAGACAGTGATAGTCTGCCAACAGGTGTAGCATGAAGGACTTAATTGGAATAACTGGAGATAAACAGTGTTACCGGAAGAAAGAAACAAAGAGTGAGCAAGCATTGGTATACTTAGACTAAAACCGAACCCAAGGACAAAGATAAACATTGTTATTGTGGGTTGAAGAACCACATTGTGTGGGTGGGGTTAAAAACATGAGGGGGCACCGGGGAAACCCAGGATTAGAGTGGGGGGACGTCCAGGCTTTTTCCTCAGATACTGACTAGCCAAACACAGAAAAGGTGAGGGAGGGAACTGGGTGTTTCTCACAGTCAAACTCGGTGCAGACACTGCACAAGATGCTGGTGGTTACATTTCTTCAGAACACTTCAAACATCTCACCGGTAGTAGGCCACAAGTGCTATCTCAATAAAACTTGAAAAGAGAATCCTCCGAGGCTCCTGAAGCTCTGGCTCAAGAATGATTTATGAAGAAGATGAAATTAGAGACAGTTCTGTGAGGAGCGGCAAGGGAGGGCTCACTTGGCTCAGCGTCTGCAGGGGGCATCAAAGAGACTCCAACTTTAAACACACCCAGCAAGCAGAGAAGACTGAAAGCCACTGTTGTCTCAAGAAAAAAGAAATTAAAAGTCGAAGGAATTCAATAAAGGAAAAGATGATGAAAGAGAAACAAGTTGGTTTGATCGTTAGACCCTGAAGATGTCACAATTAATAAAAAGGAACTGCAAAGCAAAACAACTCCCCCCTCCAAAAACAAAACAAAACAAACAACAACAACAACAACAAAACTTAAAAAATTCGAACAGTGCAGAATTAAGAATCAGCAGGGAGAAACAGGCATGGGTTTGCTTTCAAACTAACAACACCCGTGCATGTGCAAGTGCCAGTGCGTCCGAAAGGGTAAACGAGAAAGAGGAAGCCATATTATACGAACACATAAATCACTAAAATGAACTAGCCAAGGGAACGAGAAGCAAAGCTGTAGGCAGAAGTCCCACGTGCAGATGGTTTTAGTACTTAGCACTTCCTTTTCCCTTTGACAATCTCTAAAGCACACATTTGCCTCTGTGCTGGCCTGAAGAGACAGGAGGTTATGAAAAGCCTTTCTGTTGGCTGCACAAAGCTCACGGAACATGTATTTCCCAAGCATCTAGCAAACAGCAAAGCACAGACCACACGACAATTCAAAATACCTACCAAAGCCAGGCAGGGGATTAGTAGGAAGAAAAAAATGCTATTAATTCTATAGCGCTGTGGAAGAAAGAGGGCCCATTTGAAAGCAGTCAGCAGTTTGGCAACAAGCAAGGGGCATAAGCAGAAACCAGTACAGTTTTCTCAACCCAAGATAAGACCGTCTTACCGGAGTAACCCGGTCAGACCTAGGAGTAACAGGGTGACCAGCACTGGAGACCTTTCAGCTCAGCAACAGAGCAAAATCACTCAGTCACCTTGACTCAGCGAAGACCTCAGACCACAGGGCACATCCACTCCGACAGGCAGAGGCAGGAGACAAACATGTGCCCATCCCCTGGGCCCCTGTCAAACCTGGTCCTGGCCAGAGTATGAACCGTGGCATAATTATTAGAAAGGAAGAGGAAACAGCTGTTTGCAAAGTCATCGTGTGTTATTTAACTACGAGGCATGCTGGGAAAGACCTCACGAGGCTGCCTCCTGTGTGAACACCATAGCGAGTGAGGAAGATGGATGTGGCATCCCAAGGTGGTATAACGTCACGGGAAGGACAAATGCCCGTGTTCACACACAGTGTGAACAGTGACTAGGCAGTGTGGAAGGCATACAATGGGCAGTGGGTGAGGATACCTTTTAACTAATGTGTCAGGTAACTAAAACTTCCAGCAGCTACCCATGATGCCTGTGGGATCCACTTAACTAAAAGTGAACAGGCTATTGCACACAACCATGCCTGAGTGTTCCAAGACATGGCAAACACACACACACACACACACACACACACACACGTATATATGTTGTTCTCTTCAGACACACCACAAGAGGGCATCAGATCCCATTACAGATGGTTGTGAACCACCATGTGGTTGCTGAGAATTGAACTCAGGAAGATCAAGTGCTCTTAACCACTGAGCCATCTGTCCAGCCTGGCAAACACATTCTTAAAGCCATCGTGAATGACAGTATGGTTTCAGCCAGTCACTTGTTTTCTGTGGTCCAGGATGTAAATTCCTTTCTGCTCCTGGGAAAATACTTGTTATTAATTCCCTTCTTAACCTCTGCACTCCTGGTAGATCATGTCTCCCACATGCATGTCTTAGGGCAGCCTGTGCCCTTCCCTGTACAAAGTAGATAAGACAGCCAAGCCTTCATAGAGGACATTTTAGGTTTATGTTAGAGCATAGCTTTACCCACAAACCCTTTGGAAGCATGTATTTACCCTGGAAGACAGAATTGAAGAGGCCTCAAGACTTAAATTACTGAACCTCGCATTTCCTGCTCAGTGGGTGGCTCAGAAACCAAATGAGGCTTTCCTGATTCTCATCCTCAGAAGCAGCCCGTGGAGACAGATACCTCTTCTGTTACTATCTTCCAGATAGGAGTGCCCACTGGTAGCCACAGCTGTCCTGCTTTATGCTTTCTGGCACCCTGGCTTCAACCTTATACTTCTGCTCAGACATAAAATATTTAAAAATTGGTATATATTTATTAAGGCTCCACTATAATGAATGCTTTGGAGGCCCAGCATTTTCACTGTGGAAAGGTCTAACTTATTTTCTAAAGAAACAGTGGGAAAAGCTAGAATAAAGAGGTCTTGACTTAAAAATTATGCATATTTGTATCTGTCTATTATCTACCTGTCTATCTGTCCATTCACCTACCTGCCTATCATCTGTCTATCTATGTATCTATGTATGTATCTGTGACTGTATCTATGTATCTATCATCTATCTATCTATCTATCTAATCAATCCATTTGTAGCAGTCTTTCGCTACTTTGTGGGTTCTTCTTTCTTTTACCCTTCTCCACACCTTTTCTTCTACCCTTTCAATTCACTAACCATAGATAAGAAAGAACAAAGGATAGAGAGGAAAGGAAAGAGATCCCTGAATAAAGTCAGGGGTCAGAAAGGGGACAATGTTACCATTCGACAGCTTTCTGATGATTAGGGACATCAGGTTCTGTGGGGCAAGGGGCAAGTGGACCGTGTTACCAGACAGAAGAGCTGGTTAGGCTGAGCAGGCCCAAGCCCAGGGAATGTCGGAATGGAGAACTGCAGGCATGAAGCCAGCCAGCTCCCTGCTCAGCTCTACTTGTCCTGGAACATGGAGCCACGACACCTCCACTGGGAGAGCCGTGACAATCAGTCACGTAGGGACAACACCTGAAGTCCTTCCCCAAGCAAATGGAGCGTCCCTGACATCCCAGACTGAGCCAGTGGGAAGCATTTACCCCGGGACCCCACCCTGCTCCCAAAATGTTTGTAAAGTTGCTGTCCCCATGGAATAAAGTGCACAAGTTATCTCACCGAGAATCCTCCGAGAGAGGCTGCTTTATTGAGCTGTAATACTCCGGGGAGGACTTTCTTTCCCAAAGCATCCATCGATATTCATCGATGGACCTTGGGTCTGCCCGGCAGGCCTGGCTCATGCCCCTGCCAAGGCTTGCTGCTGTTACAGCTACTTGCAGCCGCCTGCTTGCTAGGGGCTCCAGCTGTGGTTCTCTCTTGCTGCTGCTTATATCAGCCACCACCACTGTTATATGGGAGAGATCCCAGCTACTTCCCCTGCATGGGCTTCCCTTCGGAGAACTGTAACACTTTGGTTGTTCTAGACAGACCGGTGCTCTAGGGAACCTTTCATTCAGGCTGGACTTTGTCCCTTCTGGTTTCTTGGAGAATGACACCTGGAGATTCCTCTCATGGACTTCACTGTCTCCCCGGAGCAGCCATAACACCTTCAGTGAGGCAGGCAGGCAGCCTGACAGAGTTCCTTGGGGTAAATTTAATATTTGCCATCAGGATATCTAATTTATTCTTTGCATATGACTTCTTAACCATACTTAACCAACAGCAACCAACAACCAACCAACAACCCTCTAACAACTTCCCAGCTCTTGGGGCTCTAACCTGTCCATATCCTCTGAAAAGCCCCCAGAACTCCAGATATCACATGGTTGCAGAAAGTATTTGCATCTGGCAACATCATAGCCCTGCTTGAGCATGAAGTAAACCATAGCTGCTGTGGACAGTCTGAAGCAGCCCGCAGCCCCATACCTGTATTCATAGACATATATGCTTGGGCATACCATCATAGGTATACACGTATGCATAGTGGCATATGCCTGTAATTCTAGCATATAGGAGGCTGAGGTATGAGGGTCATACATCTGAAGTCAGTCTAGATTACTTAGTGAGCCTCTGTCTTGGAAAATGTGTGTGTGTGTGCATGCCCATGGAAGCTAGAGGCACTGGATCCTCAGGAGCTGGAGTTATAGGTGGTTGGTTATGAGCTGCCCAATGTGGGTCTTGAGAACTGAATTATGCTCTACAAAAGCAGTAAGTGCTCTTAACTGTTGAGCCATCTCTCCAGCCCTGAAAATACATTTAGAAAATTCTGTTAAGCACAACAAAGCAACTGCAGTGGGCCTTCGAAGGCTCCATTGTTAAAAGAGGCTGGCTTGCTAAGTCGGACAAAGAGTGTGTTCACCTACCACTAAGACCACTAGACTCCTTGGGGAGATACGTGACCAGAAGCTGCCTGACCATCTTCAGAGGAAGAACACGGCTGATGAATGCCACACAACACAAATATGATCAAATAATAACAATAAATAAAAACCACCGGGAACAATGTGGAAAGCAGCCATCAGGACAGCCTGCTCAGTAAGAGGGGTTGAGGCCCAGCTGGAAGGCTGGGTGACTGATTGACAGAGGAGAGTGAGGGACACTGGTGCAGAGGCTGTGAGGGACAGCTGTGTTCTCTTTTAGGACCATGGCTCCCTTCAACCTGTGTTTTAAAACACCCATTCCTCAGTGCTTCTTAAGCTGATATTCACTATAAGGTCAGGCCCAGCCTGAGGAAGTTCCACGTCTAACACTGTATCTGCTCTGAGAGCAGCAGCTATCACACACAGGTGAGCAGCCGGACATACAGAAGCTTTTAGATCAAGTTACACAGCCACGTCCTTCCCTACATCTGCCCATTCAGTTTAGGGCAAGACTTGGAGGAAGTTTCTTTTCTTTTTTCTTTCCTTTCTTTTTCTTTTTTTTTTTCTCTTTCTCCCTCTCCCCTTCTTTCTTTTGTCAGACAGGGTCTCATGCAGTTTAGGCTGGCCTCCAACTCACTATGTAGTCTAGACTTCCTACCTTTACCTTCCAGGTACCGGGATTATAGGTGTGTAACTCTTTATCCAAAGGGGGCTGGGACTCTCACTCAGGGTTAATCTACATCACAGAGCAAGCAGGCACACTGCCAACTGAGCCACACCTGTTGAACTCTTGGGTTCAAGCAATTCTCCTGCCTCAGCCTCCGTGGTAGCTAGGACCACAGTTACCACCACACTTGGCTAGAGAAAGCTTCTAAAAGAGATGGACACCCCTCATCTAGGCACTTCTGAAGTCCTAGTAGGACAGTGAAGCCTGTGCATCCCGCGCCCTAGATAACCACAGCCTTTCTCACCCCCTTTCCATCCTGTTCCTGGCCCGCAGCCGCTGCAAACCTGGGGGATGATGGAGTGAAGGACATAAGGTCAGAGCGACCTCATAAGGAGGGATGTCCTTCTGGGCAAAACCAGCTGTGAAGCATCCCGGGAAGCCTTCATCCTCACCCTTACCTAAGGGATGCTGAGGCAAGGTAGGAGTGAGGCCTGGTGTTCTCTACCTCAAGCAGGGCTTAGCCTCAGAGGTGGGGGAAGTTGCTAAAAGTTGCTTAAATGTCTTCTCTTAAAAATTTCAGACACTTTCATTTTAAGCCAGTGGAAAGGGTAAGCCATTTATCTCTGTCCAATCTATACTGGGAAAATCAACCTCAGAGTTCACCTCACAAGTCACATTTTCCCACACCAGCCTGGCAGGACTGTTCCTCCCTGATACAAAAATTGGTTTGTTCCCTCTCCTCCCCTCTCCTTCCCTCTCCTCCTCTCCCCTCTCCTCCCCTCCCCCTCCCCTCCCCCACTCCCCCCCACTTCTGCCAGGTCGACTGACCTGGTGTGATGAAGCAAGTTTGTGACCCTGGCACTGGTGAAGAGGAGACAAGCAGAGGTGGGTGGTCAGGAGTGGGAAGCGAGACCCTGCTGCAGGCAAGGGCCTCTCGGGGGAGGGGGTTGTCAGTGTAGAGCAACATCAGCTGACTTAATTACTTAAGATGGAAACCCAAGGTTTTCTATTAAGACCATCAAATAAAAAGGCAGAGATTATCAAAGCCTTCATGTCTCAAATGCTTTTCCCTCCCATCTTCTCCCACCGGTCTTTAGAAACAGACGATTAAGACGAACAGCAGCCAAGACAGCCCAGGTCTTGGTCAGGGCTGGTGACTTGGGGGCTGAGGTCATACTCAGTCCTACTGGCTTCAGACTCACACAGCCCCTGCAAACCTGCCACAGTTGATATTAATTAAATGTTACTGTTATCACTCTTTTCCTACTTATCTACCCAGTATTAATCCCTTAAAATTGGTCTTTGCTAGGGAATTCTACTTTAAAAATAAAAAAACCGTATGCATTTAATAAAGGCAGCCAGCCATGGCCTCAGCTTGGCCGATGAGCAGGCGGCTTCCTTGCTTCTCCTTGCCTTTGAGGTCCACCATCTTTACCACTTGATCGAAGGCTTGCCTTTCTGGGCTAATAGACTGTCTTCAGAAACGGCACTTAATCCTGGGTTGACAAAATGTTAAGCCGCCCAAGGAAGAATTAAATATTTCAGAAGAGGAGGCAGTTAAAAATTGGCAAGTGCTATTTTGGATTCTTTGAAAATTTAAGTAGAAAAGCAAAAAATAGAAAGTGGCTTGTCTTGGGTACAGTGGGGCATAGTTCACTTATGAACTCTTTAATATCTCGTGGAGCAGGCAGTCAGGGACAGTGGTGGCGGCAGCATCCTGGACTTCAAAGTAAAGGACCACCAGGTCATGACTGGAGGAACCAATGCTTGAATTTTGGGTGTCAAGAGACTGTTGGAGTTCCTCGGGTGTGGTACAGAAACCGATCTGAAAGCTGAAAACTGACCTAATTTCTTTCTCTTGAAGTGAAACAGAAAGTACCCCTTGCATTCTTGGGAGGGTGGGCTCTGGAGTATGTTAGGTCCTGGGCTTTGAACCTTGTCTTCATTGAGTCCAAAATCAGGAAGGCTGGTAGAGCGTGTGGTGGAGAAGGTAAAACACTAGGTAGGCATGTGCCTTGGGGTATCGAGCCATTAGTACAAGTTAGGTCGTGATGATATAAAGACCACACAGACTTACCGGGTCACACTTTTACCTCGTACACAAAGTGAGAAAGAGAGAGAGCGCGTGCGAACACTTTTCCCTCTGTAGACGGAGGGAAACCAGGTAATTTAAAAACGCTGCAATCATTTTCCTACCCTGTACTTTTACAATCCAATTTATTGCTCAGCTCCCCACAGCTGCTTTCTAGAGCCTACAGGCCCAGCAAGGTTCAAACCTATTAGCTGGGATCCGAGCGGCAGGTTTGAGGATTTATGTATTTATGACTCACTTCAGAGAGGCCCAAGTGATGTGACTTCAATTGTTTTAATTTGTAGTATCCAGTCTCCAGCTGCATGGGGTACTTGGAAAGACTGGGATTTCCTGGTGTGCTGCTACAGGGTTCCGGGTGGTGTGTATGGGCTGTAATCCGTGCATTCTCGGCGCATTTTGAAAGGTGCACCTCAGACCACCCAGAAAGTGGCTGGTAGGGCTCCTGAGGGCACCTCACTTGTGTGAGTGCTGAGGTTAGTGTCTCCAAGACACAAGAGTTTGTGGCTGGAAGAGGGACAACCCCCACCACACTATTCATGCCCCAAGGATTCTGCAGGGTATGTGGCTTTTGGAGGTGGGGGACAACACCACTGTGGCAGAGAGCCAGGTGGGCACAGGGGTGGGCACTTGGTCCCTGACAGGACACTGTGGTGTTATTCTCTTTCTCTATCTATGTGGCTTGGAGCCAGGATTTGGTCTCCCTGGACTCAGTCTTTCCATCTGTGAAATGGAGATTAAACCTATTACCGACGGTATGGTAGGGATGGGGAGAAGTCAGTGAGAACGCTGTAGAGGAAAAGAGCAGCAGGAAGGAGGGGGCAAACAGAAAGCCTCTGCATGTGTACACTTGTGTGAAAACGTCTTGTGAAGACAATTGTTTGTATAGTTTAATAGACACCAGTAAAACACCTTTGAGCACTTGGAGAGGAATGTGGGACTGTAGGTGTTGGTTCTGTCTTAAGAGATTAGATGCCTGCTTCTCTTGAAGCATCCCTGGCCATGGCACACAAGGACCCCCACTTGTGCACTCCTTGCAGAGACCTTTCCCGGCAGTGCACTACCGATTCTGGGCTTTGACAGAGGCCCTCTGCCTTATTCCAGTTTCCTCCCAGATGCCACCTCCTTCTTTGTGTCCCTGCTGGCAGCTGTCCTTTCTTCTAGAACTAAGACAAGGACCAGAGGTTACCAAGTACCCAGGGGAAACTGCTAAGCCCACATTGCATCTGTGTGCCCTGGAAGCTTCCACGGTGTTATTAGTGTGCCTGGTGGGACTCACTGAAAGACTGCACCTAGACAAACACTCTGAGACACACTTAAAAGGTACACAGAACCTTCTTCTGCACCAGGATCTTGACATTGTAGGATCACAACACTGTAACTAGGAGGCTATTTTAATTCAAATGTCTCAAATGGCTATGGCTTTGGGTCTGATTCTTTGTTCCAGTGTAACAGTTACTGGTTAGGCACTTAGGTGCTGGAGTCTGTGGTCTTGATATTAATTCTTCGCTGAAGATTCAGGTACAATTCCCAAACATCTCTGCAACACGGTGACTGAATGTACTCTAATGGCAGGGGCATCTGACCCAGCAGAGGGCTGTGCAGGGTGCAGCAATTGCCAATGTAAGGACTCAGCAAGGCTCTGGGAGGCGACAGAGCCTTTATCCCTGTGGGGTGGTTAAGACATGGAGGAGTAAGTCAAGGAGTAAGTCAAGCCCCCACAACCTAGCATAAGTCAGCGATGGTAACTGACCTCGTCCTGCTTGGTGAGTTTAGTGGGTGCATAGGACATAACAGGCAAAGAGAAGGAAGTGAAAGAGGGTTCAGGTCTGGCAAGACCCTAAGGCTGGCAAACGGCACCACTCGGTTTTAGAAAGTTTAGCACTCAGGAGGCTGAGGTAGGAGGATTGCCATGAATTGTCATGGGCTATAGAGGGAGACCCTGTTTCCAAAACAAAACAAAGAAAGGAAGGCAAAAGCAAAGATAATTTAAGAAGAGACAGAACAGGACAAGTTATATATTTGTGGCTCGCCTCAGAGAGGCACGAGCGATGTGATGTCTGTTGTTTTAATTGCTACACAAAGAAGGAAAGGGTGGACGGACATTGGACAGTTTTCTTTCTCGTTGACTCGAGTTTTGAAAAATACCTGTTCTCATGACATCATCCACATCCCTAGCTTTCAGTTCATTGCTAAACACTCATAGGAAATAACTAAATGGCAAATCTCAGCTTTCAAGCCACACAGGTCACTCTTAGAAAGGAGGCCAACGGCCAGGGTCTGAGAAATCACTATCACCCAATCCCTTTGCTTTTTAAAATCAGAGAAGCCATAACAGCCTCTTTAGCTAAGGGGCTCAATGGGCTCAGATTTGCTAGCGACAGTCAAGAGGGACTGTCAGGCCGCCTGCCTCGTGGTTAGTGGTATTAAGGAGGTGGTTAAGGGAGGCTGTGAAGTACCTGCCTTCATTCTCAGACTCAAATCACCCCCAAGGAGCTGGAGGAAACCACTTTCTGAGTGTGCAGCGGGCAGCGGGAGAGGGCGGCGCTGGGGAAGCAGCTGGCTGTGAAGCAGAGCGCCATTTCCAGAAGTAAATCAGCAACCCACGGGCCAAGCTATTTGCAATACTCCTGCTATTCACAGGTAATTTACTGAGCTTGAGAGCCCACTGCCTGCATTGGCTTTAGCATTCATGAAGCTAAGCCTCAGTGTCCCAGCGGAGCCAGCTCCTGGAGCTGTGGGGCTGTTCGTTCTGAATGGCAGGAGAAGGCCACTCAGGGCTGTGTTCCCTCCCGTAGATGTTCACGATCTAGTTTCCAACCTGCGATCATCTCACCTCATGTTTGATTTTTTTTTCTTTCTTAAATTCTAATCATCAGGGGAAAAAAAAAAGCCTCCCAGGGCCTTGCTTCCCACGGTGGTTCTTCCTGGGAAATCTGGGGTAACTGTCCTAGCCCTGCTGGGGGACAGTACTTTTCACAAGATCCTACATGTGCATCCACAGAGCAGCATGAACCCTATCCCCATGAAGGTTCTGATGGGCTGGGGAGGACTAGGCGTGAGGTCCTTTGGGTGATTTAAATAATCTTGTGTTCAGTAAGTACTAGCTGGGTCAGGTCTTCAGAGAAAGGGAACAAGGAGGCTAGTAGAGTCTGGGCATTGTAGGTTCTTTTTAATCCCCCTTTCTACCTTCCCTCTCTTCCTTCTATCCCCTCCCATCCTCCCTTCCTCTTTCTTTGGATATATGTAGTTCCGATACATTTAGGATACATTTGGATACATGTAGTTCAGGATACATTTTGGATACATTTGGATACATGTAGTTCAGGATACATTTTGGATACATTTGGATACATTTGGATACATGTAGTTCAGGATACATTTTGGATACATCTGGATACATGTAGTTCCGATACATTTAGGAGATGCATTGGTTCTATGTTGTCCGGGCTGGCTTTGAGTTCACTGCTTAGCCAGGAATAGATCTCACCTTTTCATCCTCCTGCCTCCATCTCCCGAATGCTGAGATTCTAGCCAGGGCTTCCTGTGTGTCAAGCACTCTATCAACCGAGCTACATCCCTAGCCCCGATTCTTGTTAATTTCATAAAAATCACTCCACGGGATAGAAAGCCTCCTCAGTGCCATGAAGGTCTGCTGGGACTGTTCACCAGTTACCTCGGCTACATGGTTATGCAGGTACATGTCTTTTACTGATTATTATTCTTGAGAGAGGACTGGCCACACTCTGCCTGACTGGGGGACTCAGGCCCACCCCTTTCTGTCTTGCTGTCCTCTGGTGATGAGCTCTGATTTCTCTTCCATGTTTTCACTTCCAGCTTCCATTCATCATGGGCTGGGGTTGCCCACAGCCCTCACTTGCCTCCACTCTCTTATTAGCCTGACACTATGTTACCTGGGCTGCTCAGTGTCCCCTTACTTTGCAGGCTGGCTCTGATGTTTCCTGCTCCCACCTCTGCATACCTTCTGCTGTTGTCACCCTGCTGTAGCTTTGGCAGTCTGTCAGGAAGGGACTCCATCAATGGTTTCCTCCCCTCTTGTCAGCAAGCACAGGGAAGCCGGGATTCAGGCTCTACTCAGACCCATTAGCTCAGGCCTGCGTGCAGCTCCCTCTAGTACCTGCAGGCCACTGTGGTTCCCAGACAGGGCCTGCCTCATCTGTGCAGGTTTATTCTCTTTGGTTTGTAATCTCATTATCAAACTCTTCCTAATGCAACCCCATCTGTCATCTGTTGACTCCTGGGCCCTTGACCAGGCACACGTTAGGCTACTCTATACTCCTCATGCTCCTGAAGGCCCCACTGGCCATTTCTTTCCCCTTTATTCTCTTCCTGTTGCACCCAACAGTCAGTTCTCCTCATGCCATATTGAGGATGAGCCTGGAAGGCCACCTATTACTGCTAGCTGGCCACCAGGGTCACCACCTGCTCTGTCCAGGTTTCCCCACCTGTCACTACCCATCCTACCCTTGACAGCATCTCAGGAGTCAGATGGGGAGAGGCTTCAGACTTCTTGGTCTAACTCGGTCTTGGAAAGTAGTCTACCAAGCTCCCTACAGGTGCAGAAATAGTGGCACACAGACCCTCCACGTCCCTAAAGTGCCTTCCTGATATCCTCCCACCCTAATCAATCCTGGGAAGGAGACACTTCGGAAGATGTCAGCTCAGCTTAGACCCTACCTCAGGTCCCCCGGTGAGCCACCAGTTCCCTAGCCTGCTACTGCCCACTGGAGGATCCCTGTCCTACTCCTCAGCCCTCTGAGTCTAGACTGCTCAGGAAAACCCCAAAGGCTCTGCTTTTCTGGTATTTCCTACTTTCTGTCCTACTTACCATTAAACAATTAATTGCGTCCTATTTCTGACCGGCTTGAACAACCTCAAAAGACACACACTTAACACTTTAGCAGCCTAGACCGAACAGCCCCAGGCATTTCTGACCTCTCTGGAAGTGTAGCTATTCCACCTGAGCGCATCTCCAGACTTACCAGCATCCCGGATCCAACAGGGTAGACTAGAAAAACCAAAGATGAGTACAGCCCCCCCCCCCCATGACGTGACACTTATAGATTTATAAAGTTCTTTCTGAGTCTCATAGCCCCTGTGAACCAAAGGCACACTGAAGGGCACTCCAGCCTCCACAGTTCCCCAACCCTAGCTCCCCAACTTTCAACTGGCTCCTGCTTGCTCTATGAACCTGACCTTCTTACAACTGATCAAACACGTTGCACTTTCTACTTGAATACAGGTTGTGATGTACTCGTCTCTTTTTCCAAAGACACCGAAGAGCTTCTGTGTGGTAACCCTCATGTAACATTTTACTGTGAAACAGTAGCACCACCTTGGCCCTACAGTGCAAGATGCCGCCATACAGCCTACCTTGGAGGTCACAATCATTTTTGACAGGCTACCTCTCCCTTCTGCCTACCGGTCAAATCTACCTGTCATCCCTATGACAGTGGGAGGGATTGAGCAAAGAGTTTATGAAGTCACTCCCCACACCAACACCTCTGTCCCTTTAAGGCTGCCCTGCTGTGATCTCCTGCCCAGGGGGTCACCACTGTCTGCAGGTCATCTGGGAAGAGGAGCCAGGAACTAGTCAATTGATTATAAGACACACTTTCACAGAAAGGCAGGACAGAAGAAGCATAGGAAATGAAGAATGGGCCACGGCAGCCACACAAGTATAGACTCGGAGATTCCTGGAAGACACCTCACAGAACGATGCTTTTTACAATCTAGTGGGGACACACGTCGCCCATAACTCCTGCCCACAGATCTTTTCAAGAGAACCATTAAAATGGATACAGGTGAGCGCATCCTCTACTCTCACCGCCAGCCTCGGGTAAGATGTCACCCAGCTTAGAGGCCTGATAAGTGACAAGGAAGGCGAGGCTTCAGAACAGCAAGGCTGTGGCAGTGGGAGTGTGGGGTACTTGCTCACCCACATCTAGGCACATCAAGAAGTGGTACCCAGCAGTCAGTAAATCTCACAGCCTGCCTTCCTGACTTCTTCTTCCTCATGCTAGGCTCCATCTCCTGGAGGGTTCTCAGCTTTCCCAGATAGCGGCACTGGCTGGGGGACAAATGTTTAAATACGTGACCCTGCGGGGCACAGCTTGCATCCAAATCATGTTGGGAAGGAGATTAGGCATAGCTCATTTTAATGCCCAACCAGGTTCAGGACCCCCAGAGAACTGACCCTGCCCCTCCCCCACACATTTCACCTGCATTCAGTCTAGGGTGCTGCCTGTGTGCCTCTCTGGAAATGAGGGTGGCTGAGAGCCTCTACCCTCTGATTCTGTTTGAGAAGGACCGACCCTGCAGATGGGAACACAGTCATCTCTGCTGTGGGGAAGACAATCTAGGTATTTAAGAATGTTCCCAGTATGGAGAAGGGATCAGAACTGAGTTATCCCTAAGAACAGAGAGAGTTCTTTCTAGAAGATGAGTTTGTTTGTTTGTTTGTTTGTTTTTTCCTTCTCCTAAGTGTGTTTGTAACTAAGTGAACATGATCAGATTTCCACCGCAAGAGTGACCAGCTTGCTGGCTGATGGGGGGGGGGGTGGGATTCTGAGCCATGTACAAAACCACAGCTATTAGGAGAGTCCAGAGGAGGGAAGTCCTCAGGGGAAGGCAGAGAAAGAAGGCTCTGCTGCTTAGCAAGTTCCAGAGATGAGGGCCTGAAGTGGGGTTAGGAGCTCCCATTCTTAACCTATATCCTTCCTCTGTCTTGAGATTCCCCTTTTCCCCTACCCACAGGGTAGGGAGCATCCTTGTCCTCCCTTGACTTTAGGGAAACTTACTTTGGCCAATAGAATGAGGCAGGTGGGTGGCATGCTGAACCCTGCCCATGTCTTGGGTATGTTAACTGGTTTCTCTGTTGTTGCCATGAGCGGAGGTCACCTGGCTACCTCATGGTCCACGGAGGAAAACCAGATGAGTGGAGTTACTCGGCCAACCCCAGACAGGCGGACTGGGGGACACCGACCCCCAACAACTAGCCCAGAGCAGCTGAGGTGCAGCAGCCCGTGGGGCTGGGACAACAGTTGTGGATTGCAGGAGCCGCTGAGATGGTCCTTAACTCAGACACTGGTATCTGGTACAAGGGCCTGGAACAGACACAACTGGCACCAGCCGCTCTGAGGCTGCCAAGTCCGGTTCTGCTCCAGGCAACTCTCCATCCCCTAGACTAAGCTGCTAATGGAGGGGTAAGACAACTTGAGTAGGGGTCATTAATGACTCTGATTTCTAAGCACTTTGCTGATATTTCCCCCACAGTATGCCAAGAGAAAGGAGACTTCGTGTCCTACCCCTTGGCTGGAGAGAGGGACACTCTTGCTGATAATGGACTTGCAATCATTAACGCTTTGCCATACCCCGTGCCCTTTCTCAGGTCTCCTGGTGTCTCCTAAGCACTTCCTCCTCATCATCTGGAGGCCTATAACCCACTCCTGCGCTGTGGGATCTCTCCCAGGTGCTTAAGTCAACAATTTTCTGAGAGGGAAAGATAGGGAAGTACCCATGTTCTCACTAATGAAATGACCCCCTACCAGCTCAGTTGCTCACGGCAAGTTTGGCTGTTGTCTCCTCCGTGACTGTCGTATCTTAGGAAATTCCGGTTTTCCGTGCCTCCTATTCCTCGACAACATAAAGACTTAAACATTGCTGTCACGGTTAGCACAGCGCTAGGAAAAGCCCAGCCCTGTGCTTACACATGGGGATACTTATATTAGCTTTCTGTTGACGTAAGCAAGGGAAAAGGTTTATCCTGCCTTTCAAGTCCATACCTGACTGGGTCAGGTGGCTTTGAGCCTGTGGGTGATACATGAAGGTAAATGCTCACCTCAGAGCAAGGCATTGGAAGAGAAAACAATGAGCTGGGAGCCCATGTCACCCCGGTGACCTAAGGCTCTCCCACAAGACCCCTTTCTGATAGATTCTGCTTCCCTCAACAGTACCACTAACAATTCTTTAACGCATGCGGACCTCGAGGCCATTTGGCTTGAGGACAGATTCCTCCTGGTCACAGAGGTACATGGTGCTGAGAGCCATTGCTCTGTGAGCTAGACCTCACTGCCCACGAAGCCCGGAGCTGCCCAGAAGGACACCTGCTTCTAACTTGTCAAAGGCTTTGTGGCAGCGCACCCAGGGGAGTCAGCCTGGAGATGTGTTTAAGCTGAAACTTTTGTCAGGCAAAATGAAGAATATCCCTTCACTCAGCGGCCTGAAAAGGGAGACCTGAAAAAGGAATAGAAGAAAAGATTTCACCTTTGCCCCAAAGAGTCTAACAGGGTGTGTGGAGGAGCTAGTGTGTGTGTGTGTTAGAGTTGTGTATATGAATGAGTGTGTGTGTGAATGAGTGTGTGTTAGAGTTGTGCATGTGAATGAGTGTGTGTATGAATGAGTGTGTGTTAGAGTTGTGTATGTGAATGAGTGTGTGTGAATGAGTGTGTGTTAGAGTTGTGTATGTGAATGAGTGTGTGTGTGTGAATGAGTGTGTGTTAGAGTTGTGTATGTGAATGAGTGTGTGTTAGAGTTGTGTATGTGAATGAGTGTATGTGTGTGAATGAGTGTGTATGTATTAGAGTGTGTGTTAGAGTTGTGTGTGTGAGTGTGAATGAGTGTGTGTATGTCTGTGAGGATATGTATATCTCTGTAAGAGAGAGAGTATGTAACAGGGTGTGTGGAGAGTCTACTATATGTGTGTTAGAGTTTTGTGTGTGTGTGTGTGAGAGAGAGAGAGAGACAGAGAGAGAGAGAGAGAGAGAGAGACAGAGACAGACAGACAGAGAGAGAGAGAGAGAGAGAGAGAGAGAGAGAGAATGTGTCTGTAACAGGTTGTGAGGAGGGGCTAGAACTGGAGTCAGAGCCTTGCCCTGACTTCTCTTGCCAATCAACTTCTCTGCCACCGAATCCATCCCTAGCCTCTTCTCTGTGTGTGCATGTGTGAGTGCATGTGAATATGTGTGTGTGTGTGAGTGCATGTGTGTGTGTGTGTGAGTGCATGTGAATATGTGTGTGTGTGAGTGCATGTGTGTGTGTGTGAGTGTGTGTGAGTGTGTGTGAGTGTGTGTGTGTGTGTGTGAGTGTGTGTGTGTGTGAGTGTGTGTCTGTGAGAATGTGTGTATCTTTGTGAGTGAGTGAGAGGGTGAGACAGAGCCTGTGCACGCACACTTGCACATTGGTCCAACCTTAGATGTTATTTCTCAGACTGTTCAGCTTGGGTTTTTTAATCACTTGGCATGGAACTTGCCGCGTATGCTTGGCTAGCTGGCCAGTGAGTCCCAGGAATCCACCTCTTCTACTTCCCCAGCACGGGACTGCAAGTGTGCAGTAGCACATCTGGCTTTTTAATGTTTTAAATTCTTTTACGTGAGTTCTGGGGCTGGTGCTCAGATCCACGAGCGAGGGCTCAATCTCCCCGGCCTTCTTTGCGTTTCTTTGCTTTTTAAGACAAGATCTCACCCAAGCAGACCTTGAACTCCATACACATTACAGGCCGGGACCTGACACCGCTGCCTCAGTTTCCCAAAAGGACTGGGATTTCAGGCATTCACCACTATACTCCACAGGCCTGGGGATGTCCTCAGCAGCGTCCTGGAAGCGGTGTGTACACATCCTGGCTTGAGAAATGCTGTTATGTTTTTGGTCTCTTTGATCTAGACTTAGAATCTCAGAAGCCAATAGCAAGTCAACCAAACAGACCAAAATAAATAAATAAGTAAATATCATCCCTAGCGGTTTATGTTTAAATTCTGGGGTTAAAGCTCCAGACATTTCCTTTGTGTTTTGTTAACAATGGCTTAGTAAATCAGAACCCCCCCAGTGGCTGGGCCAGGGAAAAGGGCAGGCCAGGCCTGGAAGGGAATGTCGGGCCAAGGGAACAGCTTGGGAGGTGGCCTGGTCCCCGCCAAGTGGCCTCTGATGGTACACTAATGATAGGAAAGAGCTCGGCCACCGAAGGCAATTAGGGAGGATGAGACAGCGCACACGCCAGGCAGCCGGGGGAGCACAGGGGGATCTGATTATCCCTCTGTCTTGTTTAATAGGAGTTAATAGTTGGAAAGGAATAAAAGAATAGTGTGTGAAGTTCACTGCCAATACTGTCTAATATGCATGCTATGTTTTTATTTCAAAGAGGATAAAGGCCCAAATTTTATACTGAAAACAAATGTTAAAAATTAATTATAAAGAAGATACCAGAGGGCCTCCAGCCTGTTCCCTGGGTGACTGATTAAATGCCTGCCTCATTTAGGCTGGTATAAACCCAATCTGTTGGAAGGAGGCCAAAACTATTTGCCAACGTCCACAGAGACTCTCCAAGAAAATGATCTTGGTGCCAGGAAAGAGAAAAACATGCTTACCACCGCTGCCTGGAGCCAGCCACTGCCACAGGGTGCCACCCAGGCACAGGCAGGACATAGAGACATTCTGCAAAGTCACTGGAGAGCAGGAGTCTCCTTCGTCAGTTGGTTACCAATGAGCCAAAGAAATGAGGCTGCTCAAGTGGAAGAAAGGTAGCTTCCAACTCCCTCTCCTACAGGCATGGTGCAGGGCGGGGTGGGCGGGGCATGGATAGGGAATTACTATTTTTTTTTTTTTTTGAGTTTTGTTTGGTTTCAGAAACTATCTGCCCAATTCTCAGAACATGCAAGCTCCAACTGAAAAGCTAGAGCAAGCCAGAAACTAAGCCAATGACTCCATTTCCCCCCTTTGAATTTTAAAATCGATTTTAATGTCAAGATAACATTTTCCACGTCCAAATAAAACTAGAGGATTGCTCCAAAATGCTCACAGCCTCCACCGACACTCCCCATCCGAACCCTACTTCTCTCCTCTTCTGCCCCAGAGATAACAGCTGTGAACAGACTAGTGTGGGTCCTTCCAGAGCTTCAGAAAACAGAGTTGTTTTATGTCCCTTTTTCTGTTAAGCAGCAGATCACAGAAATTGACATGCACCATTACCATCACTAAGTATGGACAGCCACTATGTGGACCAGCGTGGTGTGCTCAGCAGAAGACGAATATACTCCTGGGTGGTATTTGGTGATGCCTATAGTAAGGCCCTCACCTACATTTTCAACCCCCTCCACTTCTCAGAGACCCTAAACACAACTGAATAATCCATCTGCTGACGCTGACACTGCCAGAGAGTGCAACACACCTCCACTCTGTAAGAGCTACTCTCAGGGTGGCTGCTACTCACATCTCCGGACTTCTGCTTCCTTCCCCTGTGTCTCTTCTGTTGCATTGCTGAGTCACTGTAGGAACCACAGGCCAATCTCCCCTCCAAACCCCAACCCAGGAGGCAAGATCTCATGGAGTCCCAGGCTAACCTCAACTTTTCTGTGCAGCAGGAAATGACCCTGACCTCTGGATGCTGCCTCTACCTCCCGAGTCCTAGGATCACAGGAGCACAACACCACATGACTTATTCACCTTCCCATTACAGTGGGCAGCTGTCTAAGGCAAGAACATACAGAAACGATGGAACAAAACAGATCTTCAAGAAAATGTTGATTTGAAAAAGGCCTTGGGAGCTAGCTCAATGAGTAAGAGAGCTTGCTCTACACACACACACACACACACACACACACATACACACATATACACATACATACACACATACATACACACACGTACACACACACACACCAGGGCATGGTTACGCAGGCCAGCCCTTAATTCCTGGGTGGTGATGATGAAGACTGAAAGACCACTGGAGTTTGCTGGACTTCAGTTTGGATGAGAAAAAGCAGCTGGTGGTGGGGCTACAAAAGGGCTACAGGAGGCAGGACCACTGCTTGGATCTGGATGTGAGGTGCTGCCCTGGCTAAGAAACAGGTTTGACCAAATGGATGGGCAGTTAAGGGCAGAGCCATTTTCCACCATCCTTTCCTCGCTGAGCTTTCTAAGCCCATGGTCCCTCCGTTTCCAGAGTGGGGTACATCTGCCAGCCCTGCCAGGTTTCTGCAGTAGCACAGTGTATCCAGCACCCCAGTTCTGGTCACCCCACATCTAGTCTGGGCATCTCCACAAAACAGCACTGTCCTGTCAGCCATTAATCTGGCTGTTGCTTCTTGCTTCGAAATTTCAACTGTGTCCACTGTTCTGGTGTGTGTGTGTGTGTGTGTGTGTGTGTGTGTGTGTGTGTGTGTGTGTAGGTATGCACCTTGTATGTCTGGGTGCTTTGGGAGGTCAGAACACAGCATCAGATCCCCAGAAACTGGAGTTACAGGAGAGAAGCTGAGTGTGGGTGCTAGGAACCAAACCGCCTTTCTACTCCCTGTCCCCGTGCATTTGATTCTCCTGCCACGAAGCCTCATCCTCTTCTTAAAACACACCAGTGTTGATGTTCCTGTAGGCTGCCTGTGGGGACAGGGACGGTGATGACGCTCTCAAGAGCTGGCTTGGAACTGCTGTACAGAGAGCACGGGTTTGAAGGGATTAAAGCAAATACTAATGTGAAACACCCAAAGTGCTTCTGCTGATGGGATTGGCAGATGGGGAAGAAAACATAATTCCCATCTTGCTCTTTCCAACACAATGAATGAACACCAGGCAAAAGCAGAACACTCATAACAATGGGGGAAGATTAAATCAATGAATTTAATTTCTAGCAGTCAAGTGAATTTTGGATATACTTTTGTTTCAGTGACTGTGAGGTAAGTTAAAATCTAGGCGGCAACCTATGGTAATTTATGGAGCTTTTCACAAGAAGCATTTTAAAAATAGATACATTAAAAAGTTCCAGCAGGATTAATTAACTATTCTCATTTTTATTTCAAAGGCACATGACAAAGGGTTACTCTGATATTGATATAAAGAAGAAGATAAATGGTTCCCAAGTGTGTTCTGTCTTTTAGATTGGTAAGCCCCTAAATCATTTATGGGGTATAAAGGGACTACCTAACCCTTAGGAAATGTCCCACCAATCTTTTATTTTATTCTTCGTGTGGGAGCCAAGACACTGCACACTTCCCAGTGAAGGAGAATATGCCAGCTATGTTTTACCTGTGACGGCCATTGTCCCTAGACGATTGTGTTTTAAATGTGTCTTTCTTTGTTCATTGAACCAGAACTATGATTCTTCCCGCTGAGAGACCAGGCATCTCTGATGCTGGCTGGCTTCTTGAGACCAGCTGGGGAGAGGGATACGGAGAGAATCAGCCTGCTCCCTTCACAGTTGAGACCAAATCAGTTCTTCTCTTAGAATGACAGTGGAGGGGCTGGAGAGATGGTTCAGCTGACAAAGTGCATGCTACACACAGGCCTGGGGGACCTGAGTTTAAGTCTCCAGCCCCCATGAAGCAGTCTGGGCATGGTGGCATGTGCCTCCATGGTCCCACTTTCCAGAGTATGAAAGCCGGCTCCAGCGCTGTGCTCCCAGAGGGGCACTGGCGTTACCCCATGCGGTTATATTTATTGCACAGGTCTAACATCGACGCACGATGCTCTCTCTGCTCCCAGGCCCCAGAGTCTGTAATTTAACCCGAGCACTTTTACACAAAGTCCAAGCCCCTGCTCATTCTCCAGCTGTCTCCACTCCCTTTGTGCTACTAAATTAGAAAACTAAACGCCTTCTCTCAGATATAAAAACTCTCAAGGTCAAGGGAAAAGAATCAAAGCAATTAACTCTCCGGATAAATCACAAGGCAGTGGTAAAAGAACATACCCGAAAAGGTGTTCAAAAAGGAAACCTGTTCTTGAAAGTGCCCTCTCTGTGGTCCTTCCCTAGGCTCCTTCATTTGAGCCCCAGGTAGAGGCATCCCCAGATAACTGCAGGGAAGGGCTGTTCTCACATCGCAGGCGATGTTTGGGGGAACACATCTGTGGCTCATTTCTTTGCTTTTCTTTCTTTTTCTCTCCTCCTTTGCACACCTTTCATCCCCCCCAGAGTTTTATTTCTGAATTTCCCGGGGGCCTTTGTGGTCTGTGCACACTGCCTCTGTCACTGAGCCTGGATTAGGAAAAACAGACTTTTCTAGAAGCAAAAGGAGGAAGGCAGGAGGAAGGTTGGTCAGAGCTTCCGCCTTTTTTCTTTAGCCTTGATTGATACGAGGTTTAAAAATGTGCCTTCCAGTGTTTTTGTAAAAGTGAAAACGATTGGCTTATCTCTTTCCAATAGTCAACATGGTGGCTCGGAGTGCTAAAGTCACCTGATGACCACAGATAATGGATTTTAAAGTCACAGCGTGAGCCAGGTAAGATGACGGACAACTGCCATCCCAGTACTTGGGAGGCTGAGGCTAGAGGATTGTGAACCTGGGGTCAGCCTGACTTAAAACACAAACAACCAAACCTACCTGGAGGTGTGTGTAGGGCCAAGTGCAGGACCTTGGAATGTCCACATTCCCATGATCCTGACTTGTGACCGGATTTCCTAAGACCCCAGTGTGGGCTGGATCTGCTGCTCAGTTGGGAGACAGCATGCTTTCTGTGACTGAGGACCAGGGGCTTTATTATTGGCACAAACAACTGAGGTGTGGTGACCATACTATAGTCCCAGTATTTGGGAAGGTCGTAAGTTCAAGGTCATCCTCAGTCACACATAAACTACATGAGATGGAAAGAGTGCTGTGACATGTGGCTTCCAACACGTGATGTAGCTGGTGAGCTGGTGAAGTCACACACCTGGGACGACCTGAGCAGGTCTGGAGCTGTGAATACGGGAGGGTCCTGAGAAGTCCCACACCTCCCTGAGTACCCATTGACTATTATGGCTACCAGGGGTGGGGAAGTCCTTAGTGGTATAGCCCCTGGTTAATTGCTCATGTTCCAGTAAATAATTACTCGTGCCATGAAAGCAATCCTAATTAAAATGTAAAAACCATGAAAACAGGAGAGGAGCCTCTAAGAAGGGGTTCAGCAGGCACTGAAAAGGGAGAAGAGGGTGACTGGGGTGATCGTGGTAAAAATAGATACCATGCATGAATTATCAGATGATAATTTTTAAAAGTAAGCTGACTATGAACCAAATGTACACGGAATTGGAAAAAAAAATTAAATTACCAGAGAGAAAAAAAAGAATGCAATTATAAATTTGATTAATCTAGCAAAGAAGGAATAAGGGAAAAAATGTAGTAAAACCAAATGTAATTGATTTTAAAAAATGTTAAGGGGGGGGGGGTAAAGACACCTAAAGGACTTTGACCTGAGAATACCAGATAGTGCAGGTGTGACTGGCCCAACCACGAGGGGTGTGAGAAAGACAGGACCCACCCCAAGGGCCATCTCGTCAAGACCCAAACGGTAAACGCGTGACTCCAAAGGCTATGAAGTTCCTGTCCTGGCGTATGACTCCGAAGCTATGGCTCATTCATAGATTCTCCACAGACACCGGAGGAAGACAAGCCTGGCCGCAGAACTGACTTTCCCTGTCACCCTCAGCCAAAAGTACAGAAGCCACACAGACAGGGCTTTAGCTTGCAGTAAGCCAAGATCCCCATTGCCACGTCACCCACTCCCCTGACTTCCCAAACGCATCTCCCAGCAAAGGCCGGTCTCCCCTTCTAATTTCCCCTGGCAGGATTCAGGTTTCTAAAACCAGCTCTTAGCACCATGAAAAGACCTTGCAAGCAGGCTCCACAGAGGTCCCACTTCAATGTTCCCCCCCCAACCCCGCTCCGCCCCCAAGACCACAGCACTCATCCTGGTGTGGAGACACTGTGCTGAAATCCACAATGAGGTTATGTGGTACCCGGGACGGTGGGTCTGTATGGGAATAAGAATGAGAAAAGGAACTGCTCTCAGAAAGCCCCCAAAGGCACTTATGTCTCAGTGGGGGGTGCTGGGTATGTATGTGGGTGTCACACATACCTCACTGCACTTTACTCTTTAGAAGGTCAGAACACAAGCCCCTAGGGGCCTGGTGATCTCAGCAGATTCTGCCGCGGCCAAGGCAGCGTGCCTGTGCCAAGAGGTGCACAGGTGCGGGAAGCTTAAGGAGAAAGGCTGCTCACACTCACCCGGAGCTCTGCCCCGTGCTTAGGAGGAATTCAGGCTCAGTCTGTGACCCATCCAGCTCTGCTCTCATGGCTTTTTAATGCTTTTTATCTTCCACAAACGATCTTGTCAGGCGGCTGGGATGTGTTAGATGTTCGAGAAGGCTCAGGGAGGTTAGCATGCACACACAGCATCTTTAAACAGCACCGTCTTCTTACTTGAAAAACAATAAAACAACACACCTGCTCACCTCGGACCGCTCAGGGAATGAACAGTCTTCTGATGACGCCTGAGCTCCCCTTCTTCCCACAAAAGATATCAGACGGCTGGGGCATGGCCAGTGGAAGGGTGGGCGCAAGCCGGAGATGCCCCGGGTGTCATTCCCAACATAGAAGCAAGAAGACTTGGGCCACCTCAGAAGTCCGGTGGACAGATGGAAGCAAGGACTGGTAGGCAGGAATTAAATGGGTTTAGTCAGCCAGCTTGAGTACCGACAGTGCTGATTTTGGTCTGCCTACTGCCCTGGGCCTTGCGCAGTGGAGCTGGATCCAAAGTGGGGTTAATAGGGCCAGAGTGTTAGTAAAAGAATAACATAATTAAAAAAAAATCGCTCTCTCAGCCGGGCATGGTGGTGAATACCTTTAAACCCAGCACTTGGGAGGCAGGTGGATCTCTGAGTTGGAGGCCAGCCTGATCTACAAAGTGAGTTCCAGGACAGCCAGGACACACAAAGAAACTGTCTCAAAACAACTTATTCTCTCTTTATTCCTCATTTAATAACTGACAATGGGTTTGATGCCCAGCGATTGGGGGAGGGACAGACACATTTATTTCCCAAATTTTCCAGTCACATTAAAAAAAAATGGGGGGCTGGAGAGATAACTCAGTGGTTAAGAACACTGACTGCTCTTCCAGAGGTCCTGAGTTCAATTCCCAGCAACCACATGGTGGCTCACAACCATCTGTAATGGGATCTCTTCTGGTGTGTCTGAGGACAGATACAGTGTACTCATATATAATAAATAAATTTTCAAAAATAAGATTCAAAAAGCCTGAAGCCACCCTGGATGGAGGTGAAAACGCCATTGGAGAGAGAAGACCCAATTCCACTCCAGAGGAGTCTGGGAACAGCACTGTTCTCCTAAGCAGAGAACGTCCAGGGTAAGGACACGCAGGCCAAACAGCAGGTGATCACAATCATTGATCTTAGCTGTCCACTTGACTGGACTTGGAATTGGCACGGAAACACACCCCTGGGTGCTTCTGTGGCGTGAGGGTACTTCCAGAAATGTTTAACTGAAGAGGGAAGGCACCCCAATGTGGGGCATCATTCTATAGGCTGGGGTCCTGACCTGATACAAGGGGGTGAGCCCGCCCTGGGAAGCACATTGTGTAGAGGGGGGCTGTACACAGGACACTCGGAAAGACCCCAGAAAAGAAGGGTCACCTGGTCCTGCAGAAAGAGGAGAGAGCTGTTTGGGTATCAGGGATCTGGAAGGCTAATGCTGGACCATGAGCGTCAGGCACGTGACACAATTCAGAACTGCCAGCTTCTGGCTGGGGCGGCGGCCAGCAGATGGAAAGAGAGCCGCCGCACATTGAATGCTTTCTGGGGGTGTATAGGGCAGTAGGGGACTCTCTCAATGTGGGGGTCTGCCTGGGATGTTGCTGGTGAAGAAAGAGGGACCCAAGGGAAGGTGGGTCCCTGAAATTGTACAGGTAGTGTTGACGGAGACTGGAGGAGGGAGCAGAAGTCACAGGATGAGCTGGGGAATCAGGAAGGCAGCAGGAGAAACGAAGCTGTCAGTGAGAAGCTGTGAGCCGTGCTGGGGGTAAACATGGCCGGCCCAACAAGGTGGGGCAGAGGTGCAAACAGAACTGGGCTGCTTGGTGCAGATGGCCACTGTCTCAGAGCCCCTGGGTAGCATGAAAGCCAGTTTCTTCCCTGGGCCTTTCCACATCAGTATTTAGGTAACGGTCCACTTTGCTGCCAGAGACCAGTAGCCCGTGACAAGACGGCATCACTGTGGGCTTAAAAGCACAGACCATAAGGGCTTGGCTGAGGACACATGCAGGGTCAAATGCGAACAGGGAAGAGCCAAGGAGGCAATTTTCAAAATAGGACACAATTTTTAAGGCAAAAGGGAGCTGAGGTTTGTTGACAATCTTTCTCAGAGGCCACGGACTCTTACAGACACTGAGAGGAAGACGGGCTGGGAGTCTTTAAGCAGAGTGAGAAAGAGCTACTGGGCTGCTCTAATTCTTAGAAAAATCCTGGAAGGATTTAGGAAATAGGGTGTGTCTTGAGGGAGTGCCAAACACTTTACCGACTATTTTTAGATTAACCGGATAAGGCTTCTAATAACGCGGGATTTCTGGCAAGAAATGGGCTGCGGAAATCAGGTGTGTTCGATCTCTGTCCTTATTGTCGGCATATTTCTCCCTTCTTACCTCCCACAGTGGTCCCGTCTCCGACACAGAGATCCTGCCACTGGGGAAGCCGAGGCAGAAAAATCACCATGGGTTACAAGCTACCCTCGCAGGACTGCACTGTGAGACTTGGTCTCAGCAAACCAAAACAACAACAAAAATCCTAGGGCTACCCGAGCCACGTCCTGTTAACGCCAGTGACAGTACAGCTTCCTGCCAGGAGCTCTCAGGTCCCACACTGAGCAGATGTCACAGGCTTCTCAACCTCCCCAGGACAGACCACACTTACACCAGAGAGAAATGACAGGAGTTTACCAAACATGATTTTCTTGGAGCTGGTAGGTGTCCTCGGCTGACTCGGGCTTCCCTCGTTCTGACAAAGGCAGCAGAGGACACAACGTGAGTTCACAGAGAAATCTGGTTTTCTTAAGGAAGCAGACATGGCTGAGCAGAGAGTTCAGCTCCCTGTCCCATCCTACAGCTGTGAGGTCAGTGCCACCAGGTAAATGTTGTGCCTGTGTGTGCCCGTGTGTGTGTGTGTGTGTGTGTGTGTGTGTTTGTGTGTGTGTGTGTGTGTGTGTGTGTGTGTGCATGTGTCCATGTGCGTGTGTGCATGTGTGTTGGGGCGTGTCAGAGTCTTCCTTTGTACCCCAGATTCGCCCGAAACTCCCCTGCCAGTGTCACAAGCCCTAGGATCATTGACATAAGCCACCGAGCTTAGCACTGACTGAGAGAACGAGGGCTTCTGTCCTCAGCGTTCCAGCTCACAGAGCACTGATGTCCCCAACACAACCCAGTCATTCCAGAATAAACACTTGTGGGTCAAAAATGAGACCGAAATGCTGATTTAGAGAGAGAAGCAGACATTCTAGGGGGTACTTGACACTTCAGTCTCGGGTCCATGTCATTGTCCAGTCTCTTAGAGATCCCCAAACACTTTTATCCTTTTAAAATTTCGTTTCTGGGACAGGGTTTTGTGTAACTCAGGATGACCTCAAAGTCATGTCAAGGATAACCCTGAACTCCTGAGCCTCCTGCCTACATCTGCCACGTGCCGTGACCCTATAGAGACAAGTGACTCACTTACGCCACTTGAAGGTGAGTCTAGCTTCTTTCAAAACTTTACAAAACAACCAATCCATCAGCAAGCAACAAGCAATGAGCCATGGCTAAGACCCCCTCCCCCCACCCTACTGCCTATTTCATCAAACCCAGCACTGTGTGCTGACCAAGGACATTTCACACTCATATTGGGTTAGAATGGCCAACATAATGTATTTGAACAGCACGTGAATCTTTTACTTATTCTCCAAAATATTCAGCCTGGGGGCTTTGTAAAACCAGCAAACACTTTTATTTATGTTTAAAATAAATTAAAAAAAAAAGCTATGCATGTGTGTTCGTGGTGGGGCTACAACCATGTGGGTGCAGTACCGTTGGAGGCCAGAAGAGGGAGTAAGATCCTCTGGAGCTGGCGTTACTGATAGTCCCGAGCTGCCCCACATGGTGTTGGAAAAGAGCTGGTACTTTAGAAGAGCAGCAATCTCTTAATCCCTTGGCTATCTCTCTGGCCCTCAAACAGCTTTTAGAAAGAACAATTAGTGAGCAGCCAGATTACTTTACTCCAACTTCAGTAGGACCGGCTACACTGGCCCCTTTCAGTTTAGTGGAAATCTTTTGGGGGTGGAATGAGTGGACAGGAGGGTTTGGGAAAGAAATAAAAATAGCAGGTGCATGGTGTCTGGGCTTTCTCCTTCTTACGCCCTTGGCAGACATTAATAATCAATTATAGGACGCTTGCTGAGAGTTGATTAGATCTCAGATTTCGTCTCAGATGCCATGCTCAATCATCTGCAGAAGGATACAAGGATCGCTTTTTCTGTTAGATCTAGATTTTCAAGAGCAACATCACCAAGGAAAGGACACTGGGTAACTCCTCTAATTTTACTGCGTGTTTTGATTTTAAACCTGTCTCCCTTCCTGCATTGATTTCTGTGGCCCTCTTGATAGTCTATGCCGCCACCCTGTTTGAGCAGAAACACACCCTGATCTAGCTGACGTTCCTTGAGGAGGCTCTTGGTTCCTGCCTGGCAGCCGGGCACCTCTCCACACAGGGTCTCCCACACCTGGCAGAGACTCTAGAGAAACACGTGGTTCTTATCGTTCAGGCAAACCTGCTTCTTTTCTCCGACTTCCAGGGGACAAGAGTGGCTCCCAGGTGACCCATGGCCTGGTCACATCAGAAATTGCTCCCTCTCAGCCAACAGCTGTTTGATTCTCCCAGGGATCTAGACTTTGCTGGACAGGGCTACTGTGTTACATTTGTTACATTCTTTACCAGCAGATGCCCGGAGTAGAGACCTGTTAGGGATGCTCTGAGGCCTCCACAGAGGTGTGATGAATTGATAGGAGAAAAGAAAATAGTCCTTGTCCCCACCCCTCAAATATCACAGAGACAAGAGGAAACCCAGAACCCAAACCCAAAACCTATCTGCTCTACGTAGCTGGAGGACAGTAAGGGCCTCCAGACAGAGCTTTCCTTGTCCTTTCTCCCTGGGGACGAGCCGAGAAATAGAAGAAAGGCAGCTTTACAGTCCAGAGGAAGCTAAAAGGTTTTTTTTTTTTTTTTTTACAACTTGGGATTTACAGCCCAGACTGCCCTTGAACCCCCCCCCCCCCATCCTTCTCTGAGTGCCACAGTCCCAGAGAGCAGGCATCAGGGCTCTGCTTTCATGGAGAAGAAAATGGGCCAGAAAGGCTTGACCATGGCTCAAAACCGGAAAGACCTCGGATAAGAGAGAGGCTTCAAGCTCACTATCTTTGGCCTTTGGGTATCAGTTGTAACAAACATCTCCCCATGTCCTCTCTGTGTTTCTTAATGGCCTCAAGGTGGGACCAGTAGAGGGAAAATCAGGACAATTTTCTTAGCTTTAAAAACTACCAGTCTAGGGCTAGAGAGATGGCTCAGAAGTTAAGAGCCCTGGCTGTTCTTCCAGAGATCGTGAGTTCAATTCCTAGCAAGGACATGATGGCTCATAACCATCTATAATAAGATCTAGTACCCTCTTCTGGCCTGCAGGCATACATCCAGCCAGATCACTGTATAATGCATAAATAAATAACTCTTAAAACAATAACAAAACCAAAACTGTCGCTCTAGCCATGGAAGGGTCTCGTCTAGATCATCAGTGTCAGGGCCTCAGATCTGACTTTATATCCCGAGTGTGGGTGGCACCATTTGATGGGCTGCCTAGAAAGGAAGGCTTAGCCACCACTTCCTGCTGTTTCCCAGTGTCCTCAGACAGTCCCAGCTCCACTTCTGCTGCTGTGAACTCTGCCTTTCCTTCCCTGCCAGGATCTACTGTTCCCTCCTAAAACAAGCCTTTTTTCCACATAAGCTGCCGGCATGTGGACCACACTCGAACACTAAGTTATCCTTAAAGATAAAATACCAGAGAGTGAGGGGTGGGCGGTGAGGCTGGTGGGAGACCCTGTCTCCGTGAGGAACAGATGATAACATTTGTTTTTTGTGAGAAGTGGGGTGTCTCTCAGAGAAAGTAGCGCTGTGTGCAGAAAGTAAGAACTGGAAGGTAGCAGGTAGGCAGGACATCTGTCTAGATGAGACAGGAGGGCAGACAAGCTTCCTGTGCCTCTGAGGAGGTCAAGATCTGGGCAGATGTGTGCTGTGGATGTCATATTTCTGTTCCGGTTCCTGTTCCCTGTTTTCTCCCAGTGGGTCTGCATCCAGCCTGCTCTCACTGGGCTGAAGCCTGGGGTCTGAGGACTGTGCCCAGCAGTCCTGGGCCTGCAGGCTGCTGAGCTGGTGGTGATGCAGGGCCTCCCAGTCATGCAGGGCAGAGAACCCAGCACTCAGGATCGCCCATCTCCAAGGATCGGGGGCAGACTTCGCTCCAATGATGGGAATGCAAGTCCAGGAGACAGACAAGGAGGCCATCTGCTGGAACCCACTCTTACTGGGCTGCCTTTACTGCCATCACTGCCTTGCAGTCAGTCACGTTACACCAACAGAGGCCTTCAGTCCTAGGAACTCCCACCAGTGACACTCGGAGCTGGGTTCCAGGGCAGGGACACAAGGTTATTCACCTATAGGTCCTTCACAGCCTTTACCTTTCCCACTTCTCCACCAGCGCCTCATCCTGGATCTGGGCTGAGAGCCAAGACACTGGTTCCTCTGCCCTTGCCGTGGGCTGCCCTCTTCCTTATTCCTTCAGGGAAGGAAGGATCTGAAAAACAACACACACACACACACACACACACACACACACACACACACACACACCACATGCACAAGTACATACACACACAAGGACAGTCCCACAAATACATACAGCCTGCCCCCTTACTGCCCATCTTTCTCTGTCCCACCCCTTCCCCCAGGTAACTCAGCTTCTTTCCTTTAACATAAATGACTTTTTGTAACTATATCTAGGAACCACGAAGGAAAGAAAACATGATGCTTGTCTTTCTGAAACTAGCTTAATTCTCGCACTACAAACTCCTCTGTGTGTATTAATTCCCCTCAAACAAAATAACTTCATTCTTCTTAATGGCCGAGAAAATACTGTTATGCGTATCCATTTTCTTTTAAGCTCCTGCCTCTGGTGTTGGGCACTGAGGTTGCTTCCATAATGCAGGGTAAACAGGGAGCACTGATGGCTGAGGATCTCTGTGCTGAGTACAGACCATTTTAATAGTGCTCTGAAGCCGCCTTCATGTCCTTCCTGCTCCAGAGGCTTAGTGGAAACAGATTCAGCTCCCATGCGGCAGGTGTGGGGCTTGCTGCGCCAATGGCTTCGCATGATGACAGTAAGGGTGTGTTGGAGAGCATTCTACCAGACTTTGTGCTTTGTGTCAGCAACAGGGCAGCTGTGCAGTCTGCGGGGGTGGGTTAGCAGTCACATCAATGCTGGAGATGTCCGAGGGCCCCTGCTGTCTGATTCAGTGCCACCGTGGCTCAATGGGAGGTCGTTTACCATAGCCTTGTGCTGTGGAGCAAAGACATAAGGCACAAGGAAGAAGGACCCGTCTCAATTCAACAAAAACGTACAGAGATCGCGGGTGCTGGCATCTCGCTCAGTGTGGGGAGAGAGGCCAACTGAGAGGGAGAGAGGGGACAGTCATATGAAGGCTGCAGGACCAGCATGAGTAAGGCAGCTGAGATCCTGGCATTGCAACGCACAGACCGGACAGTGGGTTCCTCACATACCGTTGTCTCCACAGGGCAGGCCGCTCATCCAAGTGAGGGAGCGCTGCGCCCTCTGAACAATGGATACACACTGCTCTCTGCTTTACCGAGGTTAGCACGGACACCCTGCCCCCGACAGGCAGCGGGTGGATGCCCCAGGAGTATCCAGACACTCGAGGCGGGGAGGCAGTGCCGGTTTCTCTGCCAACCGCTCTCTTCTCCATACTCGGTGCTCCTTGGCTCCATGTGTGGTGGTTCATCTTTAGCTCCACCGGATTTAGAGAACCATGGGAACACACCTCTCAGGGTGTCTTTAAGGGTGTTTGTTTCCTCTGAGAAAGGAAGACCCATTCCCCATGTGGGTGGTCCCACGTTACAGTCCTGAGTCCCTACTAACAAAACAGAGAGAGAGCAAGCTGAGCCCTGGCGTCTGCCTTTTTTCCTCGCTGTGGATGAAATGCAACCGATCTTCTCGTCATAACAGACTGTGCCTTCGAACTGTGAGCTCAAGTAATTATTTCTTCCTTAAGCTTTGATTATCAGTCAATTTGTCCCAATGACAAGGAAAATGACACAGGCCACAGGCACACCTTGGCTGTTGCTCCCTGTCTTTGTGCCTCTGAGTCTTACTTAGCAGCTTAACGCATCAACCTTCGACTGGAACTTAAGTTGACTTCCAGTTGGATGAAGATTCTCGAATCTTGGAAATTAAGTTATCCTTAAAATGGGAAGACCAAAAATTCTCCCATGAATTTGTAGATAAAATTCCTTTAAAAGTGGGAGAAATTTTTCTTGCTTGAACCGAAGGAGCAGTCGTATAAAGATGTATAAAAATATCCACATCAGAGAAAAGAAACAAAGATACACCTACTCATTTAAAGGATTTTATACGAGGCATAAGTGGGCCAAGATCATAAATGAAATTTTATGCCCAAACCATCCTCTTATGAAAACCACCGTGAGGTCTCTCCCTAACATCCCTGAGCCCCAGTCCCTACTGTCCCAAGACATGTGAGACCACAGAGAGCTCCTGCGGAGGAGGCTGTGGGGTTCAATCTATACAAAAGTTCTTATTTCCCAAGAAGAAGCTCTGGTCACATGTGGCAGCTTTGCCCACAGATGTGAAATCAACACGTGCAGATGTGGAAAAGATTCCACAGAACCACGGGGTTCCTGTGCTACTGAGAACAAAAATGGTAGCTCTGTGGTGCCTGGGTAACTTTTCCCTCAGGAAAATAGATGCTTCGGTCAGACATTGCTCAGTACCCGGAGGCTGATGTAATCTCCTGTTAGTCCTTCACTAGCACAACTCTTCACCAAGGCACTGTGAAACCCCAGCACTGCCTGGCGGTGGAGTAAGGACCTTACACAGGAAGGTTGGCCCTGAGAAGGTAGGTAGATGGCAGCTGTCACTTCCTAGTTGGACCCAGAGACAGCACAAGTCAAGGGGATGCAACCTTATACTTCCCAACAGTTAAGCAGCAGCTCCTCTCTGCATACCTCAGTACCCCTACCCCACACCTTGCCCCAACTAGGACAAGAGTGTCTCCTCATTTAAAGCCAGAGGGAAATTTCCTTCTCTACAGAGTATGGGCCCCAAGCCCAGGGTCCCTGCTAGATAAGTGGATTGTGGAAATTTTGTACCTAAGGTTGTCAGATGTCAACCCTCAGCCACGCACAGAACTGCATGCTTAGATTGTCCGAAGAAAGCTGGACCAAAGAACTCAGAAGAAATACCAACAAAGCCCGCACACTGGACTCTTTGTTTTATCTGGGCTCTTCATAGAGAACAGTCCCATTCACAAGCATTTACAAAGAGATGAAATAACCATTCACCAAAGACGTCTTGGGTCCTTGTGAACTGATTAATGATGGAAGGTTTAGCCACTAGAGAAGACAGATAGAATTTGGAATGGTCCGGGAGCCAAAATGGTACTGTCCCAATGCATGTCCAAGATAAGGGGGAAGTCATATAGGCATACATTGGCTTCTGTGTTGGCTGGCTCCATGTCTCTCCTCTATCCCAAGCCTTGCCCGTTACCTTGCCAACTCTGGAGGCTGCTGAGGGCCTCCACCCTTCCACCCTATAACCTTGAAGCGAGGATGAACTGAGACCCTTGACTCTCCACAAACACGTGGATGCGACTCATGGAATGGTGTGGGTGCTGGTGATACTTTTGGATGGTTGGATGAATTCAACAAGGTTCTTCCAGATCCCATGTGCTCCCTGTGTAGATAAAGTGTCCCCCCACCATGTTCTCATGTGTGTGCATCCCTACACACGGAGGACTAAGGTTGACGCTGGGGATGTTATCCTCGATAACACCTTAGTTTTTGAGGCTGGGCCCCTCTATGAAACCCAGACTGGGCTTGCTCATAAGGCTAATTTTTTCAACCTGATGCAAACTAGAGTCATCTGAAAGGAGGCAACCTCAATTGAGAAAACGCCTCCACAGGACTGACCTGCATGCAGGTCTGTGGGGCATTGTCTTGATTAGTGATTGACGGGGAGGGCCAGCCCACTGTGGGAGGTGCTACCCCTGGGGCTGTTGGTTCTAGACTGAATAAGTAACAAATCGAGCAAGCCAAGAGGAGCGAGCCAGTAAGCAGCATTCCTCCACGGCTTCCGCTTCAGTTCCTGCCTTCTCTTCCCGCAGTGGACTGTGGCAGGACATAGGCAAGAACCCTTCCCTCCCTAGTCAGGACTGCTCCATCATCCCAAGGCTGAAGAGAGTTCTGCTGCTGAGAGACCAGCCAATAATCAGAAGATGGTAAGTCACACTCTGGCTTTGAGGTGTGCTGCTCACACGGTAACTGGAAACCGGTAAGAACAAACAAGGTGTTAAAAACCTAACACTATGATTGACTTTTAAAACTAGCAATTGTCAGGCCTATCCTATAATCACATCCCCTGTATTCTGATGAGCCTGCTTCAGTGGGAAGGCGGGTGACAGCCCGTGACTACCATGGGACTGCTCATAGCTGGCACCCTGCTTTGCAGGCCCTTGGTTAGTAATATCAACCTTGTTCTGTCCTGGTGAAGGCAATGTGTAGGTACCTTTGTGCTTTGCTTCCCAGTAGGAGACGTTGGTTGTTTCGGTTTGACTGGAATCTAAGGATACTCAAGGCTGTACCTCAGCTCACATGTCATGTTACCTAATGCCTGTGTCTGGGGCGGGGGCGGAGGAACAGGTTTCTCTGAAGCAATCAGAATTCCTTTGATGGAGAACTTGGAGCTAGGGGAAGTAGGTCAATACTTGGAGCAGCTGGTTACAGCTCTGCCAGGGAGCCCAAGGCCCTGTGTGGCTGAGATGACTTCCGGTTTAGACCAAGTCTAGGACCTTCCAAAGCCTTATCTCGGTGTGGTTTTTGATTCGGGGAACAGAGAACACTACAGGGCCTATCAGAACTATGGTGTGTGTGAAAGCTGCCATTCTTACTGAAGGCTGCTGGGGCATTTAGACTTCCAAAAAAAAAAAAAAAAAAAAAGTGTGAGGAAAAGGCTTGCTTAGGAGTTAAGAAGTTATCACCTTTACAAACAACCTGTTTATACTGTCTATTTCTCACCTTTAGACGAGGAACCACACACACACACACACACACACACACACACACACACTGGGGGCTATAGAACACTGAGATAGCTCGGGTAGCTGAGGTGCCTGCCTGCATGCATGAGGGCCTGAGTTTGGATCTCCAATCTCTGTAAAGAGCAGCATGTGATGACTCATCATCTTTATGCTGAGGAGGCAGAAATGGGAGGATCCTTGGCTCCTGTTGGCCACATAATCTTACTGAACCTATGAACTCCAAAACAGAGGGACTGAAGAAGACACCCAACTTTGACCAACAGCCTTTATATAAATGCACACACGTGAGCACACATCCCCCTCCCACGTGCTCAGATACATACATGCATGTAGCGTGCTGCATACACACATGCCTCTTAATACAATAACGTGATGAACCAAAAAAATGTATATGTATAAAGGTATTTGAAACAGGAAACAAAATTTTAATAACGGGCCTTCCTATCGACCGCTCGCTCAGTCCTTTCCTCAGGCAGCATGATGCTGATGACATCGAGTCTCTCTAGTAGGTTCTTCAGACTATGAAACAGAACTAACAATAGACATCAAATATGACCTCTTGCACCCAGGACTTCTGCAGGAAGTAACGAAGTCTGTACCACATAAGCACACAAGGCTTAGAGGAAAATTACCACATGCACACATACAACAGAAGGCTCTTAGTGATTTTATCTATTCACCTTTTCTAGATTAATAATCTAGAAAATCAACTAATTAATTAAATTAATGAATAACTGGCTAAGGAAGCATTTGTAATAGTGTAGTTATTTGGGTTTTTTTTGTTGTTGTTCTTGTTGTTTTGTTTTCTTTTTAAAGGACATTATCTCAACAGGAGCAGGGAGAGAGAGAGAGAGAGAGAGAGAGAGAGAGAGAGAGAGAGAGAGAGAACTGAACTGTTGCTCTCCCCAGATATCCAGACATGTGCATGCTATACTGGGTACATACACCAACATACTAACAGACTAAGTTCATTATCAGTTATAAGAGCATAGATAACTGTCTGTCCGTCAGTCTGCACCTTTCCTCCCCACGGTGAGTTATCTTCTGTTTGAACAGCTAGGAGAAGAAAGTGACCAACACAATATGGCCGATGCTAACTTGCTACCTGGGAGGTTTCTGAGACAGGAGCTTCAAGAGCCTCAAACACTCACTCCTTCCACTGGTGTGAAGAATTTATCAGCCATCACCTTGGAAACCCAAAGCCAGATATAACCAACAGGACCAAGTTCTACCTTAGGATAAAAGTCCCTCCCACAGGCCTCAGGGCAGCTGAGACACGGGACCTTTGCATGGTAAGAGGACAGGAATGAAGCATTTCCCGCTGTTTGGGGGGGTTATCTACAAGATGGTTAACTAGACAAGCTTTAAGGTTCATTCTCTGTTAGAAATATGCAGCTGTAAAGAGAAGAGCGTCATTAACAATAGCACAGGATTTCAGTGTTCCCATGAAATCAGGACATCGGAAAAGTCAAAGTCATGTCACAGTCAATAAGAAATGTGCAGAATCTGTGGTTTTCGGTTTCATTCAAACAGGTTCAAAGTGGCCTGAAGAACCCCTTCAAGTTCAAATCCAGTAAGAGTTAACATATTATTAACCTCAAATTAATGCAAACCCAACACAAAGCCTCACAAAAATTCATTTCCACATGCATCAGATAGAGACTCTAAAATATCAGAGACCCCCCAGTTCAAATGTAACACCCAAGCATTAGCGAACAGCAGGATAACCGTGACCCCACCGTAGGAGGAAGGGGCTGAGCGGCCACCACGGATGTCAGAGGTCCAGGTGTAAGTCTGTATGCCCAGTGATTCATGCTATAGGTAAACCTGGCTTTACAGAAGCTCCCTTTAAAATATTCTCTGCCAGAAACGAAGGTTCTGACCTCACTGCTCCAGCAAAGTGGAGAGATGACTTGGAGGTCACTTCAGGGTGCTCTCCTGAGCAAGTTGCCGAAGTCTGGGGAAGAACCCTAAGCCACTAGGCAGAAAGTTCCAGGAGGAGACGGAAGGGATGACCTTTAGTGGACCACTGGCTACTTGCTGCACTGGGCACACAGCCATGTCTCCCCCTCCCCCGCTATGCAGTGCCTCCTCCTGGGTACCAAGAATGGGAACAGAAGGAAGGCTGAGACAGGCAGAGCTTTGCTCCCTCTCAGCTAATGAATAGAGAGGAGCCCAAACTCAGCAGGTGGGATGGAGAGGCTCTGCTTCAGAGCTGACAGTCAACCTCCTGCTCAGGATTAGGCTGTAACTGCTGCCCTTCACCTCACTGTCCCTCTCCTCAGTGCCAGTTGAATCTTTTCCCTTGTGCATAATCCCTTCCCTCTGTGGAAGAGTTTAGGGCTTTACATCTTCCAGCTTCTCCGTGGTCTGGATTGACTTCTAGGGTTCCATAGGGCATTCTGAGATGGCTCCTTTTGCCAACTGTTTGTCAGTGCTCTCGCTGAGGATGAAGCTGGACAGAACCCGTGTTTCAGGGATAGGGCACAAGCCTCAGAGGCTCCTCTCTGCAAATGCTTTCTTTTAACACTATGTAACTCAGGGTGTTTTTGTTTTGTTTTTTTAAGCCAGATTTTATGAAGCTCAAGCTGGCCTTGGGCTTCTGGTAATCCCCCTGCCTCTGTCTCATCAGTGCTGAGACTACAGGTGCACCCACCAGAACCACTTATGCCGAACTAGCCTCTCTGCAAGCTGGGTAAGCACTTCACACTGGAGCCACACCAAGCTTGTGAATGCCTTCATTGAAATTGTGTGGGAGTGATATGCTGGCTTTGGGGGAAACTGCACTCCCATTTACAGTATTAGTTTGTTTTTATTTAAATATTCTTCCTTCTCATTCCTTCACTATTGGGTTTATTTTAGTTTCTCACTTTCCAGCTAATGGAATCCTTCAAACTTCATTTCCTACTTAGAAGTTGCTATTTCATAAGAATGTTACCAAACCAGTCTCTGTCAAAATTCCCAGATGGGCAGAATGCTTCTAATCATGTAGATTATCTGGGATTTTCTGATAGACTGCCACATGGGTTTCCGAAAACTGAAATTTTTCTCCTTTTCAACCTTCCTTCTTTCTTCATTAAGTCACAGACCCCAGCCCTTCAGGATCCAGGAATTGGAGTCTGTACTGCATTTCTTATATATACTTACTGGCCAAGATGTTTACTCTAACTTCTTGGTAAATATCCTTTATTCACATTGGTTGGTAAGTTTTTTAAACTGAGAATGAATGTAATTTCTGTAAAAAACCATTTTATTCATTCATTGAAATACTGGGACGCATCAGCGTGTGACTGAGGCCAATTGACATTGGATTTTTATATAGTGCCTCCCATGTGTTTCCTAGGCCTCCCGTAGGTTTGACTAACAGATTTATGCATTCAGCTGACTGGTAAGCCATGTAGAATTTCACTGTCAACTGTGTCAGAGTCCTCACATGTATGTCTGTGTATGTAGGTGTGTGGACACATATGTGTGTGCATGATGCGCGCATGCATATGGAGTCAGACATTTTCAGAGGATTTTAGTTATATGATAAAAAGTTTAAAAAACACTTCCACGAGAGTTTTATAAAGCTACCCTGGCATTATGTAGTTTTCTGATTTTGTTTGTAAGTTCCATTTACATCTTAGGACCTGCCATCAATGAACACCAAAGTCAAATGTAGGTTGGCAAAAATAAGGTCATTTCCTGAGTTTCCTGCTTGCCCTGCAGGGTTAACAGGCAAGTTTGAGCTTGTGGGAACTCAGGAAGGCCAGGTCCACCTGGGGCCTCATAGCATCCTGGTCCTTTATTCTTACACCAAAAGATAAAAAGTTTGGCATTCTCTCTACTCCTCAAAGATGCCACAAGGATCCCAGGGAAACAGAATCCATCTTGGTTTCTTGTCTCCTCCCACCCCAGCCAGCATGTTTGGTTTACTCCTGGCATCTTCTCCTCTCCTTGCTCTTACACCGAAGGAACAGCAGAAAGATCAGCAGAACGAAGTCACTTAACCTACAGAAAGGACATCAGAGTAAGAGAATCTGGACAGGGAAGCTAGCAGCTACCGGAGCCAGGAACACGGATGCCGACCATGAAGCGTCCTGGTATATCACTAGGGTCAGCTATAGCCCTGTGGCCCTGCCTCTCTTAGGGCTCTGTGTAAGGAGGCTCAGCCTCCCTTTGCAGCATCATGTGTGCTCCTTTCTTCTAGAACCACCATTTCAATCAAGGCTTCTAGCCTCAGAAGAGAGATGTGGACTGCTACAGAAACACACACACACACACACACACACACACACGCACACACACAGCCTCAGAAGAGAGATGTGGACTGCTACAGAAACACACACACACACACACACACACACACACACACACAGCCTCAGAAGAGAGATATGGACTGCTACAGAAACACACACACACACACACACACACACACACATGCACACACACACACACAGCCTCAGAAGAGAGATGTGGACACTACAGAAACACACACACACACACACACACACACACACACACACACACAGAGGGAGGAGAGCGATCCTGAAATAAAGTGATGGTGTATGAATTTCACAGAGCTGTGTGGTTCGAGTCTCATGTCAAGGGTCTGCTGCCATGGGAAACAAACCCAGTAGTTACTCATTGCCATGGAATGTGGTGCCATCTTAAATGCTAGGCATCTAGGAATTTGTTTGCTTCCTGCTCCCTTCCTAAGTGGTACTGCCATCATCCCCACGAACACCTCAGAAAGGATAGCCAGCCCAGAGGCACAGGGCTTCTGTGACCAGCGTTTCAAATACTGGCTGTATTTCCCCAGAGACTACAAAACCACCCTAGAGAAATGGCCTTGGGGTGGCATGTGGGGTGGCCTACACCAGAGGCACCTCACACAGAGGCAAGGATAGAATTTGAGGCTGGCATCTGAGTAACACTCCAGATGTGGGCAGCCTCACAGCAGCAGCTGGAGCAACCTCTCTGATGCTACTGGAGAGAGCAGCTCACAGAGGACTTGTCTAGCTGGTTCTTGGAGAGTAGCGGGAGTGTCTGCACCCCGTCTCACCCCAGTAATTGTTTTAGAATTCTGAGACACATACAGGGGTGTTCTGGGAAAAGCGTCCCAACAGCAGAGCGCATCAGGGAGGGACACTAATCTGACCACCCTTTGTCGGCTGTCTCCTTGGGAAGCAGTGGGGTAGGTTGGTTAGGCTCTCAGTTTTCTTGTGGTCAGCATCCACTGGTGGGATGAGATGCCCCAGGCAGATGGCTTCCTGTCCAGTGTAAGCCTATCTCCCCAGGCAGACACTCGGAGTCATGTGAGCCAAACAGGCTCTGCACACATCCACAGCCTATACTGCACCTGCACAGAGGCCGTCTCTTGCTTGGTGCCTTGGCAACCAAGCCCAAGACAACTTGTTAACTGGTTGTCATCGGGTTCTGTGCTCAGAAGGCGCCTGTTTTCTCAGTAACAGGTCCGGGAAAGCCTACGTGTGGGAGGGCTGTGTGTGGGTTGGGTAGGCTTGCAGCAGACAGTGCCTTTTTAGCCTTGAGCACAGTGTGCAAAGCACCACCCAAACCCACAAGATGTCACCCAGACCCGAAGTAGTGGGGCCAGTCCTCCATGAGAATGGGAGGGTAATGCTGGCCGACTACTGGTCTCTGTCAGTGCTGTGCACGTGGATGTCTGCGCTGAGTGCACACGTTCATACCATGTACATGAGGCCAGAGGACACAACCTCTGCTGTGCCTTTTCATGTACCACCCACTTCCCTTTTTCTTCAGACAGGTTCCTCACTGGGCTGGGCTGGCCGGTCAGCGCAGGGATTACAAATGTACGCCTGGCTTGCTTTTTTCTTTCTTCTCTCTCTCTCTCTCTCTCTCTCTCTCTCTCTCTCTCTCTCTATCTATCTATCTATCTCTATCTCGCTCCCTCTTTTTCTTTTTATGTGGGTTCAGGGATTGAACTCAGTTTCTCTTGCTTGCCTAGAAAGTACTTTACCAATCGAATTATCTCCCCAGCCCAAACCCTCCAGACTGTGATTTAAAATGGTGGTGATTGGGGCCCAAACAAGAGGAAGCCAGTGCTTTACTGTTCTAAATGCTGGTACTTACATTTTTCATTTGGACTCGGAGAAAGCATCATCAGGCTCTGTGTACAGGCGAAAGGGGGGTCTGGCTCTAACTTAACGACCTTTGCTCTATGACCTCAGGCACTCAGTTTCCTCAGCTTCCAAACTGGGTTGGCAGTGTCCCTAACTGGGTGGAATCCTATGTGGTGATCCAAGAGGGAGGGGGCCAGTAGCAAATGACTGAGCAAAAATGTTGATTCTGAGAGAAAAAAAGTATCAAGTGTTGGGTATACGTGGCGAATCCATGTGCAGAATGCACATGGGGGTCCCGGGGGCACGACAGACCTTGTGCTTTAAAAGTGCAGGGCTGGAGCCGTACCTGTGGGTTACTAACAATGAGCAATGGCTAGTTTCAAAACTCAGAAAAGAAATATTTACTTAGTAGGGGGACAGTTAAACACATGTAGCTTGTATCCAGTCTTCAGAGATCATGTAATATCATGAGGCCATACTCAGCAGAGGACAGAGAGCAGGAGGTAAACCCCAGCTCCATCCCTGTGTTAGCGGAGACCGAGGCAAAGGGACCGGCCTGGAGGTGGTCTCTTGTTGTCCTAGGCTATGGCTGTGGGTGGTATTTATTTTTCCTGTGTGATTTGCTGTACTTTCCAAATTGTCTAAAATGAACATATCTTACTTTTAGAACCAGAGAAAAAAAGTGGATAGTAAAAAATAAATGTGTGTGGCACCCGCCCTGGGAGCAGCGGTACCATTATGGAAATGAGGCATACTCTGCGGTACTGTACTCCTAAAGGGCCGGGGTGTGGGTGGGTGCGAGATAGAAAACCTGCTCAGTAAGCACCACTGCAAACAGAGGCTCCGGCTCCAACCTGAAGACAGAAAGACTGGGAAACAGACTTCAGTATAAAACTCACTGGTGCAAAAATCCTAAGGCCTGATTCAAGCTATCTAATCGGGAAATGAGAAACCAGGGAGGGGTGGGAGAGGTCACAAACTAGTTTCTTGATACAAAATTGTTTTCAAACAATTGTTTTACGCGATGGAGAATATTCAGGAATTATTATTATTAATTTTATTATTATCATTAATATTGATTTTATTTTGAGAAACAAAAAAAATAGGCTAAGGTGACAGTTTAGTCAGTAAGGTGCTTGCCTTGTAAGCAAACATGAGGACCCCGGAATCTTTGTTAGGAGGTAGTAGTTAATGGTGATTGCTGCTCTTCCAGAGAACTGAATTTGGTTCCTAGCACCTAACTGGCTATAACTCCAGCTTCAGGGGACTCAAGACCCTCTTCTAACCTCCAAGGGCACATACACACCCACCCATTCCCACACCATCTAAATGTGCATGCACACACACACACACACACACACACACACACACACACACACACACACACACAGAGTAAATTTACATTTTCATTTTCTGAGATAAGATGGCTTTAGGTGTCTGAACTTAAGTGATGGGTAATGGAATTTATCCCCAAATGGAAAGGATACAAAATCCCTGTAGCTGTACATACTTACACTGGGCGGAAATTTTCACTTATAACTTTCCTCTTTTCAAATAGATCTGAAGTAGAGTATCATCTTTGATTTTAAGTTTTTGTATCAAAATGTCTGCAGGGACAACATTAAAGAGGACAAAAAAAAAAAAAGTGAATTCTGTCATTCCAGCAGCTTCATCATGACTGTGTGGGGAGCCCTTAATTAGTGAGGCAGAGTATGTGGGGCTGCTGCCACGGAGGGACTTCAATGCTCCGCAGCATCCTTAACGGGCCTGCAACTTCAGTTTATAGCTGCTTGTTTATCTAGAGTCCTCAGAGGGCACCGCGGTGGACTCTGTTGGCTAGCTCTTGCTCCTGTGGTAGCTGGACCCAAGAGGTACCATAGGCTCAAGGTGCTATGAAGTCACTCTCAGAAATGGTGGCACCCTCAAGAATCTGGGGAAAAAAGAGCAGCTGGGCAGAAGGACACCCGGAACTCCTGGGTGAACGCAGGAGAGGAACTACAGTTCCCGGGACCATTCTAAGAGCTGGCTTCCCACAGACAAGAACTGAGCAGGTAACAGGATGTGGGTCTCTGCCAAAGGCTGGCAGTCCTACCTCAGTGTTCAAGACAGAAGTGACAACATCATTCACAAGGGGAGCTCTTCAGGGTGGCTGTTTCTGACATGCTTCCATGAGAACTGTAAATGACTTCATTTGTCATCTTATGCTGGAAAAGCCAGGAAAATCTTATCCATTCATTCATCTAACCATTCATCATCCATTTCCTTACCTAGCCATCTGTCCATCCATCTCTCTATCCACCTTTTCATTTATCTATCCATCAATCCACCCCACTATCCATCCATTCATCAGTCTGTCCATCCATTTGTCCATCCACTTGTCTGTCTGTCCATTTATCTATGTATCTGTCTGTCTGTCCGTCCGTCCGTCCGTCCGTCCGTCCGTCTGTCCGTCCATCCATCCATCCATCCATCCTGTCTTTAGTTACCACTTACTATACTGGGTGCTAAAAGCATAAAGCAAGATTTCCTAACTTTGAGGTCAGAGTTGAGTAAGGGAGACAAAATGTACAAAATAACAACAACCACAACAACCACCACCACCTATAACAAGATATCTGTAACATTTTATGGTAAAGAATAGCAGGTTTGTGATACAGGAGAGAAAGACTGTAACACTGGCAGAGACTTGGAAGTCTTGGGTGGAGCCTAACACTAGCAAACTCCTGCTTTATGTCCTGTTTACTGTTACCATTCTTCAAAGTCCTGTGGAGGGAACCTGGAGTTTTATGCTTCTCTGTAAGTCTTCTATCACTGAGCTGCACCTGCAGCCTTTTCAATTTTTGTTTAGAAACAAAGTCTCACCAAAGTTAACCTGGGTGGCCCCTAACTCAATTCTTTAGGCGTTGAATTTGCACTCTGCCTCAGCCTCCCAGTAGCTGTAATTACAGGATCATGATACCAGGTTCAGCTGTATCCTAGCTTCTTTAAAACCTTAAGAAAAGCAAGCACTTTGGAAGGCCTGGAGGGTCAAGTGATCAGAGCAGGTTTGGCATAAGAGGCGTATGAAGGGGGAAATTAGGAGGCACAGAGTTTGTCTTGTTTCCGGTGAGACTTTGTTTCAGATCTGAGCAGCAAGCTTGACAGCAGAACTGCCCCCCAAGGGTGCAGCTGAGGAGTTCTGGGCTCATGTCAGAGGTTCTGCTATGTTCTGTTTTCCTCCCCTTAAAGGGGCAACACTTAGGACAGCTGAAAGCTGTTCCCGCAGCATTGCTTAGCTGTTTTAATTCATGCCTCCTCTGAGTAACAAAGGCCTTCTTCTGGAGACATTTGGAGGTGATCTGAGTGGTGCCTTCTGTAGTGTGTGCTGCACAAGCCTCCAGCCACATCCCCCATTCCCCTTCAGATTTTCTTAGTGAAAAATGTCAATGCTGGGAATTTTATTTCTAGGTCAGCAAGATATCTCTGTGGGAAAGGAGCTTACCACTAAGCCAGGTGACCTGAGTTGAGTGCCTAGAACCCTCACAGTGGAAGAAGAGAACTGTAACTTTGGGAAGATGTCCTCTGCTCTCCACACACATACCACAGCATGCTCAGACCACACACAATTCTATCCATGATAACCGCATTCGAAGGGCTCTTGGGGTCGGGACTGTCTTTCCTATTGTCTGTCCTGAAACAGCGGCTGGGTGGAACATGGCTGGAGCTGTAGAGTGGCCTTTGAGGGGAGACACTGGGGAAATAGCCAAAGGCAAACGGTGTGGGAGGGAAGATGTTATAGACAATGTAAGTCCACGACTTAGGCAGCCTGGTGCCTGACTGTGCTGTTATGAAGAGGAGGAGGAGGAGGAGGAGGAAGAGGAGGAAGAGGAGGAGGAGAAGGAGGAGGAAGAGGAGAAAAAGGAGAAGGAGGAAGAGGAGGAAGAGGAGGAGGAGAAAGAGTAGGACAGTGACAACTGGGGAGAAGGCTAAGCTCAGCACTAGAATGGAAAATACTTTGCTGGGATACACACAGGGAAAACCCAGCCAGACCCCTGAGTCCGTTCCTTGGGATGATCAACATGTCACAAAACCCAAGTGCTATTGAGAGCTCCAGGCTGAAGGTTTCCTCCCCTCCTTCCTCTATGGAGCACACAGCACATCCTGTGTGTGAAGAACCATGATCAGGTTTTGGAGACGCAGCAAGACTATCTCTGGATACCAGGGTGCTTCATCTCTTACTTTAAATAGTAGGAAGGAAGCACTTTTGAAGAACTGCCTTTTGAGCTGAGATCTGAAGACCACAAATAGAGAAAAGGGTTGTACTTCAAGGCGAGAACCTTATGTTGTGGGCTGTGTGGTTCCTCCAAGGAAGTGGAAGATGGGGTGGCCGGAGAATGACTGGCAGTGGGGCTAAGTATGGGGTGCAGTCGAAGGAGCTGAATCTTTTACAGTGATGGAGTCTTGGAGAGCTGTTCCCCTCACTCTGTCTTGAGAGGTGGTTTCTATCTGGTGCCTGCCTAGGAGCTTAGTTCTTTTAGAGAAGCGGCCATTACAGCCCGAGTCAGGCTGTTGTTCCAATAACTCCCTCACTCAGGGGCTTGGGGCTGAGTGTGCCATGTGGACATCGTAGGGCTGGGGAGGCAGGGGGCCCAGGGCTGGCAAACACTTGGGCTGGAATGTGCAGTGCTGCTAAGTCACTGGATGACCCTAGGTGAGCTATGCGACCTCTGTGTCTGTGGCCCAGGTCCGTCCACACTCACTTCCAGTACCTTTTCTACACCTGTGGCCTCTGATCTAAGTGTCATGCAGCTCGACTGTGGACCAAATCTGTTCCCGTAGAATTAGCATCCATCAGTACTGGCAGAAGCATGCTGCATGCTGTTTGAGACAGAGCACTGTGCTTATCTTTTGTCACAGGAGCCTACATTTAATTTGCGGTCTGTCCCAAAATAGTCCAGGCCACTAGTAAGTCACAATAATTCAGGGTAACCAAGTTCTCTGGAATCTGGTGGAGTGTCTCATGAGGTCTCTCAATTCTTCAGTCAGCTATGGATGGTCTACAATAGGAGTCTAGCTTCAGGCTGGGGCCACGCGGAAGCCAACATAGAATGGAACTATGCAGTACAACTTGGAAAACCTGCCTTCACGACTTGCTGAATTAGAAGGGCTTCAAATGGTTCTGGAGAATTCTGGAAGGCTGGACAGTTGAGAGCTCTGGAGATGCAATTCTCTCTCTGGCTTTAGGAATCAACCAGAACAAACTGAAAAGGTGTGTAGCCAGAGTCATCTTGAGAGCTATGCAGAGAGTGGCTGAGATCTGACTGGCAACCTTTCTACCAACCGAACCACAATGCTTTCCCTATCTGGGTCAGATAAATGGTAGGAAAAAGTTTCCATTGTTTCCCAAACGCCTAGAACTATGGAACTCAGCATAGGCATGGGAGGAAAGGAGGGAGGGAGGGAGGGAGGAAAGGAGGGAGGGAGGGAGGGAGGAGGAGCTGGAGCTAGTGCTCTAATAAGAGGAGGTGAAGATGGAGACCAGAGTCCTCAGAATCTTATTTGGAAATGAGGAATAAAATAATTTTCAGCATCTGTCTACCCAAGGCAGGTTGACCTCAGCTGAGGGTGGAGAGCAGAAACTCCAGAAGGAAGCTGAGAACCAAACCCACGAATCCAGCAAGGCTTCGACTATCTCACTTCACTGTTCCCATGGCCCTTGCCTACAGGTTCTCTCAGTTCCTGCCAACAACCCTGTGAAATAGAAGCTATTATCCTCTTTTTAGGGATGTGAGAACTGAAGCTAAGAAACCAAATGAGACTGTCAGTCACAGGCATCAGAAGGCTTAAAATGCAGACTTCCAACTCTGCCTTCAGATGAATCAGGAACAGCAGGCATCACCGGCAAGGGTCCACTGAGTCCCTGGGTGATCTTGGTGCTGGGGGTTCACCCCATCCACACCTCTCTATCTCCTAGAGACTAGTTTCTTGATCAAATATGGATTTCTATCATTTGTTACTCCAGATTTAACCACCATCCTGAGCACAGAACCATCAGAGGACTGGCTCTAGGGAGTGTGAGGGTTTAACAAAGCCGCTCTCTCTTGATCCTTCTGTTCACAATATAACTTTGAGGGTATTTCACCCAAGCTATACTGATAATAAGATAACAACAATAAGAGGAATCCATGTTTTTCTCCCAAAGCAAATGCAAGAGGTTTATTTTCTGGCACATCAGGGTCAACCCTCAAACAGCCCCTCATGGCGAGTGACTGGAAAGTGACCCCCCTGAATAGCTATAACAAGTGGTTTTTGTACTTTCTAGGGGTACAGGTTACATCAGCAAGGTTACAGTTTAAACTTATTGGCTAAGCATATTGACCTTTAAATCTATTGGCTAGCAAGCAGATGACAGGCATTAGAACTCTATCTGGGACCAGAGGGTCAGGTGACTATCAGTCAGTACATTCTTCGGTTTTTCAAGAATGTTCCTGCTCCTCCAGAGAACTGTGGGTGGAGAATGGTACGTGGCCTAGTCTTGACCTGAGGTGGTGGGTGTAAGGCTGGCGAAAGCCCCTAGGGTCCTTCATTCCCCCCCTTTTTCTTGTACAAGCTCCAGTCTTGGAGCTACACTCAGGGTCTCTGGTGACTAACTCATATTCTTCAGGTCCTGTCCTCAGGGTCTCATATTGTTGGTATAGGACCATCAGCTGTACTGTACCTATTCTCTCTTTTATGAAGGCTATAAGCTTGTTCATATGCAGGGTCCAAAGGTCAACAATAGCAGAAGAATTAGGGTCCTAACAGGGTGGATCTGGGGATGGTTAGTTGTGGGGAGGAATGGTTCTGTATACAAACAAAAATCAGACATAAAAGGGGTAGGAAAGTCAATCACTTTGTGTCAGATGCCTCTCAAGTCCACCTGAGCATCTTGTCTCCCGGAAGGAAGCGGGGAAGAGCAATGGAAGTATTTGAATAAATCATGAATGACAGCTGCTCTCCTGCTCCCAAGGGCGTATTCAGCTATTGGTGATTGTACGCTCCTAACCCAACCAGTTAATGGTTTTACTTTCCAAAATGCAGCTTTTCTTTTTCATCTTGAGGTTTTAAAAAACACTGAATTAAAAGAAACAGCAACAACAACAAAAAACTAAAACACTCGACCTAGTTCTCCTACTTGAAAACATGGATATATTGCCTGAAATAAGACAGAGGGTGAGGTGGATACATTGATTCAGATAAGACAGGGTGAAATGAATACATTCATTCAAATAAACTGAGGGTGGGGTGCATACATGCACAAACAAGACAGAGGATGAGATAAATGGCAACCACTGGGCCTAGAGAAGATACAGAGTTGGCCTGAGCTACAACAGTTGAAGGTAAATGCAGCTTTGCTCAAAGGATGTTGGTGACTTTGCCCACAGTCTGTGGGAAGAGCACCACAGTGACAACACATCCTGTAGCAGGAAGAGGAAGAGAGCGGCTCTGCTTTGAAAAGCTTGACTCAGTGTGCTGATGAGTAAGAGGAGCATGGAGGCTGAGTAAAGTTTCCAGAAAGAATTTTAAAAGCAAGCCTTAGAAAGCAACACTAGGTGTCTCGGTTGCATTTGCTGTTGCTGTGATAAAATACCCTAACAAAAGAATTTAAGAAAGTGTTTATTTTTGACTCACAGTTCAAGTGTATTGTTTTTCACTGGGGAGAAGTCAAGATAGCAGGGAATGGAAACAGCTGATCACATCACATCCTCTGGCAAGAAGCAGAGAGTGATGAATATACTCAATTTGTTTTTTTCCTTTTTATAGAGTTTAGGACCCCAGCCTAGGGAGTGGTGCCATTCATAGTGGGTGGGTCCCCAGCCTAGGGAGTGGTGTCACCCACAGTGGGTAGGTCTTCCCAATTCAATTAACCTTATCAAGGCCAGAAACCTCTCATCTATGAGAATATAGATCCCATCAAGTTGACAAGTGACATTAAGCATCACACTAGGTAAGGAATCTCTTTGGAGCTGTGAGAATTCAAAGGCTCCAGATGTGCTTTAGAGTCATCTTTTCTGGTAAGGATGGTAAAAGACCTAAAAGAAGAGAAATACCTGCAATGTCCCATGGAGTCCAGGGATCCTTCCAACAGAATGGATGATCAAGTTTAGGAAGTAGGTGTCTCAAAGTATAACTTTGTTTTACAATAGAAATACAAGTAAGACACTCCATCTCATTGTGTGCAAGAAATCAGGACCGAAGATAATCATGTTGAGTACAAGGAAAAGGAGGAGGAGGAAGCCACATTCAGACAGGTGAATTATCTTACGTTTTCTTTTATTCTTGGAATCTAGACTTGAAGGGAGATTATTAGGGAAGAGGAAAGATAAAGTGGGAGGGGACAGGGGAGGAAATGCAGGTGCATATAATGAAGTGATCAAAGGTAGTTATGTTTATGTATGAAAGTGCCATCATGAAACTCATTATTTGACAATTAATATATGCTAATAAGAGGTTTAAAGAGCCACCAAGATAATTTATCTACTGCTTATGCAAAGGCTCTTAAGTTTTCTTTCTTCTTTCTTTTAAAAAGTGGTGTGTGTGTGTGTGTGTGTGTGTGTGTGTGTGTGTGTATGACATGTGTGCTACATGTGTCTAGGAGCCTAATAAGACCAGAAAATGGTTTCAGATGCCCTGGAGCTGGAGCTGTAAGCCATGGTGAGCTGCCTGGATCCTGGGAACTGAACACAGGTCTGCTGGCAGAGCATCTAACACTGTGAACACAGAACCATCATCCTGGCCCTGTCTTCAAAGCAAAGATACGTTATTCTTTACATCAGTCATTTTGGTGGTTGGTTATTCCTTGGTTTTGTAAAGGGAATGGCATGTAATTTAAGGCTGTCTGATGCAGCGAAGCCCTGTGTCTGGACGGATAAATTATTATCTGTCACGACAAGAGTCCTACGCAGTAAAGGAAACTGGCAGCCCCAGAAATGAATGCTGCAACAAGAAATCTGCGATGTGCCACTGTCTGAACTGCAACTTTGGTCCTTCAGGAAGCTCAGACATATCCTCTGGCTCCTGGTTTATCCCGGGGTGAGTGGCTCCTTCCGCAACTAAGAACTACCTCCAGAAGTGGTGGTCCATGACTGTAATCCCAGTATTTAGGAGCAGAGGCAGGAGGATTGGGAGTTCAAAGTCACCCTCAGCTACACAGTAACTTTGAGGTAAGCCTGAGCTACAAGGACCCTCCCTCAAAAAAAAAAAAAAAAAAAAAAAAAAAAAAAAAAAAACCCAATAAGCAAACATTAATGAATACTCCCACCGAGCTGCACTCAAAACCCCAATTTCGAATCATCTGTGATGAGCATGTGTGCAGACAGCATGTCCACCCCGTGCAAACCAGGAATGAAGCACTTACACAAGTGAGCTTTAATCATAGGCAGCCTGGTGGGGTGGCGAGGACTCAGGCATCGAGGAAGGAAAGACGATGGCAGTACCCATCCCTTTTGTGTTCCCATCTTCTACAGCTTAAGGGCAGAGAGGATGGAGGAGAGCTGAACCACTTCACCCTCAGTCTCCGGTGCCTGTGAGGGTTCAATCTAAGATGTCGGTGGAGATGATGGTGAAGGTCAGCAATGGCCTATCACCCTCACATCCAAACCCTCACTGCAATAGGGACCCTAACATGCCAGGTGCTCATGGTGACAGTGCTGAGTCTCCTAAGCCACTTTAAGAGACTTGTTTCCAGCAGAGAAGAAATACAGGGTCAGTGGGACAAATAAAGGAAGGACAAACATTGGCGAAACAGCCCTGGCAAGCAGGAAACATGGAGGCCACAGGGAGGCTGAAGGGACACAGACTTGGGTGTTGTTTACCAGCGTATTTTGTTTGGCTAGCTGTGGACTGCTACTTACTGTGTGTAACCTACCACAGTCCCTCAGTGTCTCTGTGCTCTAGTTCTCTTATGAAGCATCATGTGTTAGCAGACTGACTGTGGGGCGGGACGACCAAGAACACTGTCTGGAACCAGGGCTCTCCCACTAACAATAGGTCAAGAACATATAGAATCTTTGCTCTGTGAGTGACAGGACCATCCAGGGAGCCTAAGCAGATGGAAGTTGGGGAGAGATAGCCGATCTCCCCGGGGGCCCTCTGTTCCCAGCTGAATGGGTCTGACTGAAGCATCCAGCCAGCATAGGGCCAGCATAGGAGGCAGAGCATCCCCACAGCACCTGCAGAAAGCTGCCAGAAGCCATTGCTAGGCTGTTCGAGGCAGCGGGCTGTGGGGACTCACAGTGAGCACAAAGTGCCCATGTATTCTGTTAGCAAATTCTAACCACCTGTCTGGTTCTGGGTGGGGAGGTGTGCACAGAACATGGCCGTCTCTCTCCACTGCCAGGAAGGAAATGACAACTGGGAAACAAGCAAGTGAAAGTGAGGCTTTACCTCAGGTTAAAAGTACATGAAGAAGATAAAATGGGGTGATGGGCCAGGCAGAAACGTTCTTTTTAGACGTAAGGATGGGCTTCTCTGAAAAGGTGAGATTTGAATACTCTCAGAAGGCATCAGACGAGATCCTGGATTTTATTTCAAGTGAACGGAGAAGCCAGCAGAACATCTTGAGGCACAGGGATTCCATGATCTGGTTGCTTTGTGAAGAAATGGGGCAAGATTAGAAACAAGAAGCAGATGTGTTGCATTTATAGGTTGGACATGGGTCGGTGCAGCGAAGCACGAAGCCTGGAGACTCTCACTGAAAGAGAGGAAAGGGCAGCATCTTCGGGGAGAAGCTGAACTTGAAAGAGCTTGTGGCAGAGGCGCTGTGGGAAGGTCTCTGTCACACCCTGACACCCACCAGCATATGGAAGCTCAGCTATCAGCTTCCCTTCCACTGTTTGTTGGGTTCCTCTGCTCTTCGGACACTCAGCCCCCACCTCCATGGTGACACAGGTCTCCTGCTTGGCTACTGATAGAACGCAGTGGGGAAGGATCCTGTCAGGGTCACCCTTCCTCCTTAGTCCTGTGTCTCTTCCTGCCTCGAGGGTTCTTGGAAGACAGAACATGCTTGAGGGCAGAAACAGAGATCTGTTTAGGAGGTGACCAGGGTGAGCATTCAGTCACAGGGGTATAGTTGGTCCCTGCCGTAGGGAGCTCGGGGTTTCCTTGAGATTCACCCTGGTCATTTCCCAAGTCTAAATCAGTACGCAGACCAGCTCTGCACACGGTTCTCTTTCTCCTCGCCACACATTACTGAGCTGTCGCTGGTGGCTCTACATTGGTGTGAAGGTTATGCTTTAAATAAGTGTAAGAATATGTCACAAGTTTCTCCTCAGGCTCTGGACCCTCTTCTAGGATGCTGTGTTTGACAAGCTTTCTTAGACATCGCCACATTCAATTTCTAAGATCTCCCACTGTCTAAATACTCAAAGATGTCTCTGTGAGTCTGTGAACCTTGACCTCACTGTACACTTTGACCTTATGGTCATCCTTGAAGCACAAAGGGAAAGTATGCTTGACCAGACTGGTGCAGACATCTGAGGGATGACATGAAACTCCATCCCACATTACCTCCCACACAAGCCATGATCACCCAGTGGTCACAGGGAGAAGAGTCAAAGAAACTAACAAATATCCACTGCAAATCCACTGAGAACTAGTTGCTTAGAGCCTTTGGGATTTCTAGGAAGTGATTGCTGGTTTGCATTTTTCTAAGACAGGTCAAGTTGTTAAGACTTGTAGACAGATAAGCCACTGACCCACAAGTTATAAAGCAAAGGGGTCACTAAGGCATCTCATTGTTCTTGAGAGATGAATTCTACAAAACTACACCCAAACCTTCTTCAGTCTCTTTCCCACCCCTCTCTCTCTGTATGTAAAAGGCAGGGTAAGACCAGAAGTAAGCCTCAGATGCCAACCTCAGAAACACTAACCAGCTTGGTTTTCAGACTGAGGTCTCTCTTTGGCCTGGACCCAGCAAGCAGGCTAGACTCCCAGTGTTAGGATTATAGGCGTGTTACCGTGCTCAGGCTTTTGGTCTTGTTTTAGGGCTTAAACTCTGGTCGTCCTGACATACAGTCCCTGGTGAACACAAGAGCAGCCCCAACAGCCCCAACGCGTCCTATCTTACCTTTAGCTAAAGTTAAAAAGTTAAAAACACACAAAAAAATATAGACTCATGTGCTGGTAAAATATCAACAAAATAATTCACAACACTCTCCAGAGGTCTCGTCTCTCCCCATGCCACCCCTAATAAGTGAGAGATCAACAGGATTTTCAGAGTGGAATTGATTCCCCAGGTCCCTGGTGCAGCCACAACCAAACAATATGTACAGCCGTTCACATCAACCTATCCCTTTTAATTATTCATCAAAATGAGGGAGTGCTTTTTACTTTAAGTGAATATTTGAAATGAAGGTTTAACATCAGGCAGGGCTAGGATATTTGCATCAAATATTTCTGAGGCTGGCAAAAAAGAACCCTTAATTTTAAATGGTTTGGACTGATTTTCTTTCTTAATCTGAAGAGGACTACATGAAGGCACAGTACAGAGGTTTTTGTTCAATAGATGTGTGTACGGGACTGTATGCATTTTGTTGAACACAATAGAATTCAGGCCATCAGTAAAAGATTTTATAGAACATAACCCTCCCTAGGGACTGAATGCCAACTGCACCTCAATAAACAAAGGCCACTGGAGAGAGTATGCCACCAAAGGGGGCCCTATGATCCATTCTCTTACAAAAATCCTCATTTTAAGCCACAGTATCTCTGCCATCTCAGCTGCATCTTAACCCTCCTCTCTCCCTCCTCCCTTCCCTGAGTCCTTCCTGCCGCCTGCCCTTACAGTTCTGTTCTCCAGATCTGGGAAAGACATTTGCATGGCTCACTACAATAACCGTGTTCTCGCTGTGCAAACCTTACACATGCTTTCCACGGGCAACACACCAGCACGGTGGTTCAGACATGGGCGACGAGCTCTCCACACACCAGTCACAAAGACGCCACACTCAGCCCCAGTCTGCTGTGCTAATTTTCCCACGAGCACAGCTATCACCCCTACCACCACCCCCAATCCGGATCCACAGTGATGCTCCTTGAAAACTCACACCGTGTCACAGTTAATCGCAGGACGACTTTCCTGCTGGCCACCAGGCATTTAGACAATTTGTAGTTAAGTAAGCAAAATGAAAAGACCGAATTATTGCTCAATAGTGCTCTGCCTTTGTGTCTTTGCCTCAGTGCCCCACAGTGAAAGGACAGCCACCAGGGAAGCCTGTGGGAGAGCTGCATCGAAGGAGTCTTTTTGGTCTCTCATCGTACAGCTTACAAACTATCCCTCAGGGGTGACTTTCCAATCACTTCTCATAAAGGTGGCCACTTTCTGATGGCCATGAGGGTGGCTGTCATTTCTACCCACAGAGTAAATCACATAAGCACACTCCATGGTTTATCTTAACACAATGAGCACATGTTAGCAGATCACTTGAAAATGTGATAGGCACTTGTTGTGTAGAATACAGACTAACTGTACAGAGAATGTAAACCCAGTACAAATGCAGCTGGACCCGACCCAGTCTTCCACAGAGCCTCCTCTCTGAGTATGACAAACGCAGTCAGAGTGTTTAAACTTAGAGAGGTATTTTACATAGTGAAATGTCTATTTTATTAGATGGGCTTCTCCATGCAGAGCACATATAATGCTTGAACGCTGAACAACATAGATATCTTGAGTTAGAAAGATTGATTGGAACTGGCTGCTTCGAGCAAGCTTTTATAGTGCTGAAACTAAAAATAGGTGTATCAGAATCCGTAAAGATATTTCTGCTAAGTGTTCACTGGCCTAAAAATAATTTCTTAAAACAATTTAGATGATTTGGCTAGGGTGGGGCACGACATATGTACATGTTAACCCAGGCTGTGAGCTCCTTTGGAGAGGCCACCAAATGAGTAACACCATCTAGGCCAGATCTGCAGAAGTAGCAGAGATCTTGGAAATGATGAACAAGGTTGAGATCACTTGTCAGTAATGATGTAGTTCTGGATAGAGGAGCAGAAGGCTGGGGATATAGCAAAGTAAAAACCAAGTTCAAGCTAGAATAAAGGGAGCGAACAACCCATGTCCCATCTCACTGTCACTGTAGGAGCATCGTTTACAATGATTTTCACGTGCCTTATTAAACTGAGCAGAATGCCCAACACAACGCTACAGTCATCCCCAGACAGAAACCATACAGTGCCCTGTCCAATCTCTACATTACGCACTTGAAGCTGTTACCTGTCAAATGATGTGGGGAGGAGATAGCTGAGCTGTATGCATTTTATATGTACCCCAGATTACACACACATAGATGTATATGTATATACAGAAACATATATTACACTATATAATTATGTATTACATTATATAAAATATACAACAAATATATACATACATAAGTATACATACACACACTTGTTAACTAGCTCTTCATAGAGCAACATAAGTCTGGTCACCAGGCTAGCCAGGGAAGGCTGGGTGGCATCTTTGTCTTTCTTTTCTAGTCCTGAACATGGTTGCTAAGTCGGGGCCGGGGGGGGGGGGGGTCCTATGCATCTGGACTGTCTAATGCCTAAAATAAAACACAATGTGTCCATAGATCAGTAACTCAGCCTGCAATGTCAAGCTGAGCGGCAGACTCCTGGTGAGCCGGGCAGGCAGGGCTACAGTTTGCACAGCCTAAGACTGGGTACCAGAGAAGCTCGGGGAAGATAGCGGAAATGCCTGGAGAGCAGGAACTCATTGCCTACCCCAGAAAGAAAGGCCCTGGAGGTCGTGGGAGGGGCGAGCTCGCCTTGCAAAGTGGAGGAGCCCCTGCACCTGCTGGGTCCCGCCTGACTCACAACCCAAAGCTGGCCACTGGAGCAGGGCTCCTACTTACCCGGTTAGCGGTCAGTCGCTAGCAGATGGAATGGCTCTATCGGATGCCGGAGGAACCTCTTTTTGTGTGTGTAATAAGGAAATTCGAAGTTAGAGGAACCCCGCAGCTGCAACGGGCTCGCCTCATGCAGACACGCGGGGGTGGGAGGAGTGGGGGGGGGCAACTCCGCGTTGCTAAAAATCAATGAGAAGCGCAGCGCTGGGTGCAGGCAGACAAAGGCGCTGCTGCCCGCTAGGGCCTGACCTGCTGGTGCACAGGGAGCAAGGGTTCCCAACAGTGAGAGAACAGTTCCCAGGTTTCCCAGAGACTGTCCTACGTCCCACCCAAGAGGAGAACATGGAGGTCTCTCCCACACTCCGTGCCCAGTGTGCCTACCTTCCTGCAAGGACCCACTTTGCTGGTGACCAGTTCTCTGACACCTCCTCAGCCTCAGAGCAGCCTTTAAAGGCCCCTGAGGTTTGGGAAGGGAAGAAGCAGGGAGGAGGAAAGTGGAAGGAAGGAGGGAGGGGAGAGAGGAAGGGGGAGCAAATGGATGGTAGAGAAAAGGAGGAAGGGGAGGAAGTTTCTAAGCTGGTTAAGTAGGTGGTTAACACCAACCAACTATTGCTGCTTTTGGTTCCAAGATAAACTGCCTTTTAAATAAATTGGTGGATGGACACATGCATACAGGAAAGGAAGGAAGGAAAGAAGGAAGGAAGGAAGGAAGGAAGGAAGGAAGGAAGGAAGGAAGGAAGGAAGGAAGAGTCTTGATAGAGAAGGAGTGATCAGAATACACTTCAGTAAGAAAAACAATGAAGTATGACTATCAAGCTCCTCACAGGGGGTGATTTACACTCTAGATGAACTTAGACTGTCCTGCTCCTTCACAAACCCAGGACACAGCCGGGCTCACCGGGCTGGTGACAGAAGCAGCCTTATCCCTCGGCTTCATGGAGAGCTCTAGTGACAAAGTCCACTAATTCTGGGACTTAAACTGAGTAAATCAGAGTCTAGCCTGGGTAGAGAGTCGTGATACTTGTGTGTGTGTGTGTGTGTGTGTGTGTGTGTATGTTCCACTTAGCTTAGGAAGGATCCCCAAAGCTATGGCCTGGCTTTCTTTTATACATTTTCCAGCTCTGGTCCTGTTTATTAAGGACCCTTTGTAATTATATAACCATGTGGTAGTTATAAATTTTAATATTTAGGTTATATTCTATTTGATATTATTCATGAGTGACTGTATCTTTCTCATAAGTAGCAAGATACCATTAATCCAATTATTATTTCTTAGTAATCAGTTTGGTCTGCTTCAGTAAAAGCATGTAGAGAAAACCTTGGCCCTTCACTATGCCTTAGATCAGTGTTTCACGACTTGGGGGTCATGGTGGGGGTCAAATGATCCTTTTACACAGATCCCCTTCAACCATCAGAAAACACGGTTATAGCATAATGGCAGCAAAATTACAGTTATGAAGTAGTAACGAAAATAATCTTATGGTATTAGGAATTTCTAGAAATACAACCTTAGAAAGTCTTCACAAATACCACACAGGACAGGATAAAACCCAGCAAGTTTTAGAATAGCAGGTATTTGTAGATATACACACATAAATGGCGAATGTACTTTAAAAGTGGCTTTTAATGAATACCTGTAAAGGCTCGGCAACAAGCTATTGCCCCCGTCAGGGTTGGCCTACACCACCCAGAGTCCGGCACATTCCAACAGCCCAATAAGTCCGTGAAGTAAGTCAGTATGCCCAGGTAATGGCCCTGTGCAAGCAGATGCCAGAAGCGAAGATGCCGGAGAGCAGGTTGACAGAGGCTCACCCTGCACCAAATAAGGAGCTGTTTTCTTTGGTTTTTCAAAGCAATTCAAAGCAAGGCTTTGTTGCTGCTTCCCTTCCCCTTCCTCCTCCCCCTCCCATCTTTCCCCCTCCCAGCTGTAGAGAAAGACTGTGAGACTGTATCAGCCTGGAGTCACAGGGGCTGGCTACATTAGCAGCACACACACACACACACACACACACACACACACACACACACACACACTTGCACGCACACACGGCACTAGGGTGATGTTTCTTCCCTCTCAAGCTCTCCAATTATTTACCCCGATCAAGCTCGACTGCTGGAAAATCAGCTCTCTCCAGGAGGTGACGGAGCTGAAAGATGCTTTTCACAGAGGAACCAAGGGCTGGTAGCTGGCATCCCGCCTGCAGGCCAGCAAGCCCCTGTGGGCAGTGTCATGAAATAAATACCCAGGACCACACCATTTTTCTATTTGAGAAAAACTGGAAAGAGAAGGTCTGAGGTACAGAGAATATACACAGCCCAGGCCCCTAGAACAGAAGTCACTGTTCTTAACATTAACGTGAAATGCAGAAAGATCGTGCTGAGGTGGCTGGCATTTCTTAGCTAGAGCACAGCTCACAGCTCCTATAGGCAGACAAAGCAGAATGCCTCATTGTTCCCACGAATGGGTGCTGCCCTCTCATGCAGGTTTCCTGAAAAAAAAAAAAACCAGAATGTTCAGGAAACATTTATGTTAGAATTTGCTGGAGTTCTTGTAAAAATAGAAAGCTACCAGCATTGTCAGCTCACATGTTCCTCCGACTCCACAGAATAAAAAAACCCTGGGGGGGGGGAATCAATGGAAATCAATCAATATCATTTATATCCATCTATTTTGGAGAGCCTTGGTAGTAGCAACGTTTCATTTAGATGCTTTCTGCCTTTCTTTCTAGGACTGAAAAACGATTGTCACACACATGCGGATTTTAATTTCTCAGGCCTGAGGTAGGACAACCGCCTTCAGGTTCCTGTCTTCTTTATAAGGAACAAGGCAGACATGGCAGCCTGCAGGGATGTGAGGACTGTACCCCATGAGGCACAAAAGTCACCACTGTGCAATGACAAGGGACACACACACACACACACACACACACAGAGCTGGTATTCTGATTAGGATGTATGTATTTTAACATTGAAATCCATCTGTAGTCTCTGTATATACAGTCACTTCTTATAGAACATCTGAGCATTTCCCACTTCCCAGGAAGGACTGAGATTCTAAATCTGTGGTAGATAATTCGCCTGCTAATTAAATATCACACACACACACACTTTTAAAAATTTTGTTTGGCAATTGACATTTCTATTCAAGGTTGGTCATGGAACTGTTTCCAACATCTAACTGAGCATCTTTCCACACTGCTGAGATTTGTATTTGCTACTTAGTTTCTCTTATGAAACACTGGCCTCAGTTTTACAGCACCAGGGTTGAAAGTCCCTACCCAGCTGCTTGTTAGACACCAGAGAAGCCTTATCAAGTTTTCCACATAATACAGAGTTAATACAAAGAATCAACAGAATTGTGAAGGGGTATACATTTAACTAGGTGGGGCTGTGGATCATCTCTGTTTTAATCGTTAAAGCTGCCCAACAGTTGTCTGTGACCCCATTAAAGATAAAAGCTCATCTTAGAGAACAAAAATAAGCACTTTCAATAGCTCATGCAACAGACCAATTTATAGGGGAAATTGGAGCACACTTCGTGAGGCTAAATTCATTGGGAGAACAAATATTAATTATGAACTTTTTAACTGGTGACTTAAGTAATTTAAGTGTAGAAACGTTACTTGCTTTTAAGGTAAGACAAAAACCCTACCATTCCCACAGTATTGAAGACAGATAAGCTTGCTCAAATTTAGAATTTTTATCCTCTATAGGAGAACCTTTATTGTGGTAATTACAGTGGAAACCTTGTGGCACTGGGGAGTTTCCATTGCTTGGAGAACTTGCAGCTGCTCAAACATTTTAATCTTTTTGTCTCAATCACACCTGCCTTTGCACAGACCCAAACTCCTGTGCTGTCCCCCTTAGTGCAGGCCAAATTCTATTTCCTGTCACGTGACTTGCTTGCAGGCTCTAGGCTGGACTTGCAAGTTTTATTTTCCACAAAACAGTGCAAGGCCCACAGTCCCTAGAGCCTGTGCCACTGCCCTGGCATACAGAGAAAGAGCCCATGTGGAAAGACCCTGTGGATCGACATTTGGCCTAATTTGGTGGAAGAACTCCATATAGCAAGCACAGCCAGCTCAGGGCTTGAGACTAGGGGTATCCTGGGATAGAGAGTGTTCCTTGGGTTTTGTCTGCTTGCTCAGTCCCTTGGCCTCCCGGTCCTTCCTGTGATGTTATTGCCTAGGCTTGGTTTCCATTAGCAGCAGCAGCACTGGCTGGAGAGTGCTCTGAGTATCTCATAAGGGTGCAACAAAGTAATTACAAAAACTGACACCATGGGGGCCAGAGCAGATCAGTGTGTGAAAGGAAAAACACCAAGGGCCCAAAGCCGTATTTATACAGACTTGACATTTGCAACACCACAGCAAGCTTTGCGAGTCACGAATGTACTTTGCAAGGGGCAAGATGACAGCCAGGGAATGCCCCAGGATTGTGTCCACTGATTTCAGGATGCTAGAGGCTTGGAACACACCAGTTCATACCAGGATAGATTGTTATTCCACAGGGAACCAAAGCTGGAGCCTTTGCCGGGTCTTTCAACCCATACCACACTATGTGGGACATTTCAGTTCCCTAGTTCCCTATGTGGGCTGGTGCTACCCATGGAAGGCAGAATCACCCTACCAACTCAGGAGTGGATTAAGGTGAGCTTGGTGGGGTAGACCCCTCCTGCTAGGCAGCTCAGATTCACCTGACCTACACTGTAATATCTACAGCTAAGCCTTCTCAGAAGCAAGAATGGAGACCTGACGGTGGGACCAGACTTAATGCAAAGGGAGAAGCAGCTTCCTGTCCCGTGTTCCTATAGCTGTGGGGTTTTGGGTGAGCCACCAAAGATGCAACCTCTCCCTCTCCACCTGCCTGTCCATTTTCTTTCTGAGACGTGGTCTTGTTATGTTACCTAGACTGGGTTTAGGCACTGTCCCTGCCACAGTCTCTAGCCACTATGCCTCCTAGAGTAGAAATTCAACTGCTCCTGTCAGCAAGCACTTCTTAGAACCAGTACTAGTGACTGAAAGGCACTGCCAGAGCCTTACTGATACAATGAGGATGCTCACAGCTAATCATCAGACTAAACACGGGACCCCAATGGAGGAGTTAGAGAAAGGACTGAAGGAGATGAAGGAGTTTGCAACCTCACAGGAAGAACAACAATATCAACCAACCAGACACCCCAGAGCTCCCAGGGACTAAACCACCAACCAAAGAGTACACATGGAGGGACACATGGCTCCAGCTGCATATGTAGCAGAGGATGACCTTATTAAACATCTACAAGAGGAGAGGCCCTTGGTCCTGTGAAGGCTCACTTCCCCAGTGTAGGAGAATTCCAGGGTGTTGAGGTGGGAGTGGATGGGAGAGAGAACATCCTCATAGAAGTGGGGTGAGGGACATAGGAGAGGGGGGACCAGGAAAGGGGATAACATTTGAAATGTAAATACATAAATTATCCATAGAAAAAAATCACAATTAAAAAAAAATCCAACTGCTGCTAGCTGGATCTGGAATCTGTCTTCGGGTCAGCCGCAGGAGGCAAATGAAGAACGCCATGGCCTTGAGAGGCTGGCAGAAAACCAGCAGGAAGGCAAGGTGGGAACAGCAGAGTGCAAGGGGAGATAAGAGATAAGGGGTGGGCTGGAGAAACATTGACTGTGCACTTCCCACAGCCTTGCAGAGCCCTCCGAGCACTGCCTGGGAATTTCTGTGAGCTTCCCCAGGACACTGGCAAGGGTGCTTGGGTAGTGTGTTCGGGGGTGGAGTGGGGTGGGGGGTGCAAGGGGGTGGGAGTGGGGTGCTGGAGGGTGGGGTCCTGGGGAAGTGGAGGGGTAAAGCACTTTGTATAACAGCCTGGGGAGAGGCTGTTCTGGACACCACTGAGGGGTTAAGGGATCCTCCCTGGCTACAGAGCTAGTCAGTGGCAAGTCTGAAATTCTGACAACACACACTGAGGCACACATTCTCACACTCAATATCCCCCTGAATTCTTTTCTCCAATTATTTTTTCAGACCAGGCTTCATGGAGCTCAGGCTAAATTCAAATTCTCTATGAAATGGAGGTTATCCTTGAATTCCTGATCTGGGTGCTTCTGCCACACCCAGGGCTGTGGCCACTCGATGACACGTCTGGTGCCACCTGCATTCCGGTGGCTACTGTCTGAGTTCTGTTCCTCATCTGTTCCCTCTAACTGTCTCACTTCCTGCCACCATTTCACAATCCTGCCTGCCATAAATCCGCCTGCATGAATGCCACTCTCCTTGCTGCGTGTCACCAAACTGCCCCTGTCACGCAGCCCCCAGACACTGACACAGATGCAGATGGGGCCACACCAGGACAGGAGAATGAAGCCTGCTTTTATCCCCATCTATGTTGCCACCCATGTCCTCCAAACTTTACTCAGGTGCCAGTGACATTCAATCCCAGGGTGAGACCTCCAGCCTGCTTGGTTGACACTCAATTAGACACAGCAACGCTCTGCCGGACAAATCCAGACAGTGCTGACATTCTGTGGGTAGAAACTCCTCCCTGCCTTACAAACCATCACCATCTCTGAACTGTCCTGGTCTGTGTCAGATCTCCATCTTGCCCATAACTTGGAGACAGCTGTGTGGATCACAGCGGCAGCGAGGCAGAGTTTTGAGCACTCACTTCTTCCTGGGAGGACTTCTTAGTGCAGGTTCATGGGGAGGAGAGGAGAGGAGGGGAAGAAGGAGGCAGTACCAGCTTCAATGAGCTCTCACTTCATCCGTGGGTAAAAAGTGGATGAGGACAAACAACTCCAGAAAGCTTGGATATTAGTGAACTGAGACTGTCGGTACCTGTGCCCATAGCAAAGGCCCTTAAGGAGCCATATTAGGCTCTTGTGGTTTCCCCAGCATAGTCTGAGTTTAATACCCTTGAGGGGAGAGGAAATGCCTTTTTTCTCCATGCTCCCAAAAACACTTGTGCTGCCCGCCCTGAATGGCTCCTGGTAGCTTCAAAAGCAGAAGAAGCCACTGGGTAGGTTTGGGGGGCTTCCTTCAGCCACATGTGCCCATCCGGTTATTTCCAATAGGTCTTCTCACCTGAGCACATTTATCTTATCTTAATCTGTATGTCTTCTAGGGTTTATTTCTCCACTTCTGAGCTATGATGGTCAGGACTGCTTAGGGAGAAAGTACAGAAAGTAACAGACCCAGCCTAGCCTCGCTAAACATCACAGCTAGTGGAGAGACCGGAAGAAGCAAACAGTTCCCAAGCACACGATTAACACCGCAAGGCGTGGAGAAGTTGTCCAGTAGAGAAGAAGAGGGGGAAACAACACACATTCTTGTGGGCAAGGTGCCCCTGAATGATGGTGTGGCTGGGGAAAGGGCAGGAGAGGCCCTGACCTGTGTGGGCCTGGGAAGTATGGGCTCCAGAGAGAGAGAGGAAGGGCTCTGGCTAATGGCAGCTCTGGATGGAGTGTGTGGGTGTGAAGGAGATGAAGATGCCAGGGTGACAGCAGGCCGGGGCTTACACAGTTGGCAGTCTGTGTTCTTGGTGCCTGGCAACCACAGGAGGGACTTCTAGTCCCCTGAACCAGGCTTGCATCCTGCCTACCAACACAAGGCTAAGAACGTCCCACCAGGGAGCAGCCAGGGCAGGAGGGCTGGGTGAGTTCCTAAACAGCACTCCTTGTTAATACAGTAGCCCTGGTGCCACCTGATATCTTTCTTGTGGACTTTAGAAATGGGATGGAGGCTGTGACAGACCAGAGCCAGCCCAGGGTGTGGCATAGCCTGAGCCTAAGAAGAGTTTTCTGGAAAGGGACAGGTGTCAAGCAGAAGGAAGTACATACAGCAGCAGGTGGAGCTCTGTCCCCACTCTACCTCCCACCCGAGTACAGGTAATCAAAGTAAGAAAACACAGTCTGGGTGTGCAAACACTACAGGACAGGGATTCTCGGAGCCCCAGGCCTGGTTCCAGAGCTGGACCAATACCTGCCTTAATCTCATTTTCAAGAAACAACTGAGAAACAGAACAAGCAGAAGGCAGAGCAGACTCTGTTCTGTGGGACCCAGCATGGCTTAAGTAGATTGAATGAACCCTAAGACACCTATTCTCCCAGAATCCGGAGATGTGGCTGGCAGGGACCTCTTCTGGTTTTGGGACAGTTAGAACGGCTAGCTGCCTCTGCCTACATGAATTGTCACTGTGACTTGGGTTTGTTCTGAACAGCCTTTTCTAGAAACTGAACATGCTCCTCAGGGTGGCGGCAAAACTCTTTTACAGAGTCAACATCTGATTCTTGGAGAGGTTACGTTATTTGCCCAAAGATGCACAGCAGTGAGAAGCTGTGGCCAGGGTGTGTCCCCAGACCTCCGAATTCAGGCACGTGCTCTCCTGCACTCAAGAATGCGCTCAGAAGCCAACCCCTGCACGGAGGCTTAGAGTCAGTGCCTCCCACAACCCCAAAGCTTGTGCCCAATGCCTCACGTTCTCATTTTGCTGACATGGCCGTGAGGCACCAGGGATGACACACACTGTGTACCCCGAAGCATTAGCCAATTCAATCTTGATGGTTTAGTATTGATCGTTAACTCGGCTGGACCTGGAATCACTGAAGGCCTCTGGAAATGCCTGTGAGTAATTATCTAGGCCAGGTTAACTGAGGTGGGAAGACCCACCATAAATGTTGACGGAGCCATTCCATAGACTGAGGTCCCAGGCCGCATTAGAAGGAGGATGTGAGCTGAGCCCAGTGTCCGTCTCTGCTTCTTGACTGCGGATACGATACACTGTGAGCAGCAGCCCCATGCTTCTCCAGCTGTGCCTTCCCCACCATGATGGACTCCAAATCATGAGGCAAAACTAACCCTCCCACCCTTAAGTTGCTTCTTTAGAATAGTTGATCACAGTAACAAGAAAATTAACTGAGACGCCTTTCTCTCGGCTCTCCTCTGGCTAAGCCTGTTCTACTCACACAGTGCCTGGGAGCTGACCCCACCCAAGCCATCTCCAGGGATGAGGGCACATGGCTACAGATTTTGCTGACATGGGGTGTAATATTTAAAAAAAAAAAAAGAAAGAAAGAAAGGAAAAAAAGGAAAGGAAAGGGAATGAAAAAGAAAACAACAACGACAAAACCAGTTCTGATAGCCTTTGGAACATTTAATTGAGACAGATATAAATCCCAGTGCAGGATGTTCATTGTTCTAATAAGTAAAGAAAAAGGAAAAGTTGAGGAAATGAGTCACTTATACGTCAGACAGAATCGAGTGGGGCCTGGAGAGTGCGTGGATGGCTGCACAGGCCTGCAAGCCCAGCTGGGAGGAGGCAGCTGTGGGAAATGAGGGCCTGGAGCGCACGAAGCCTCTGGCTCCATCCTTCCCTTCCTTCTACACAGATCATGACTCAGAAGCACCTGGAGTGGGTGGTGTGGAGGGTCTGGAAGCCTGGGCTGAGACTGTATGGAGTCCAGGCCTCAGCGGGATGGCCAGAGGCCTGCCACCTCGAGTCACTGGCCTGCCCACTCCTGCCCGAATTCTTCCCTTGCAAAATGTAGGGGTGGTTACAGAGATAAAACAGAAACAGCCGGCCAGAAAACCAGCCCGGACAATACTGCAAAGTTAACACAGCGGCCATAATGGGGGCATGAGAGAGGCGCAACGGTACACACGTTCCCTTGTATCTCAGATGCTGCTGCCCAAGGACCAGATGGCCAGATGGACACAGAGCACACCCCTGGACAGTCCCAACTCAGAGGCTGTCCCTGGCCCTGGCCCAGTAGCTATGTGTGACCCTGACCTGCATAGGGCCCCGCATTTCATACGCAGGAACCGAAAATGAGACTGGACTTGGTGTATCCAGCCAAGTGGGGAGCAGATGACCCAAGGTGGGTTTCTCAGATGTTCTGTATCCTTAAAACCATACCAGGTCCCTCCGAAGACACCTTTGGACCAACCTGCCCGTATGAAAAGTTCAAAGGGCATCTGTGAGCATTTTTGTGAGTGGACAGAGCCCTCAGGCCAGCGAGCCCATGTCTTTGCCTTGCAAGCTTTGGCACAGTGACATCAAGCCACCACTGAGCCCAAGCCAGAGACTCAGTGTGCTCCAGGCCATGGTCCTGTACACAGGCCACTGTGTCCTATCTTGGATAGTTCTGGAGCTGGACATGGCCTGTGACCCGACTGTAGCCATGAAGCAGCCTCCCCACCTTACAGTCTCAATGACCAAGGCTCTGCCAGCCAGAGTGACAGTCACTGTGTCAGAACACCCCACCCCATCCCCCACTAAGCAAACTCAGAGCTCTTAGTCCAGGGCCACCGCACAGCTGGAAACAATGAACTCTCTCAGGATGCTTTCCATTGAACCACCAAACACCCTTTTCTGAGCAAGGCTCCTTGACCATTTTCAAGTACAGCCCCTCCGGTACACAAGACATAAATGGTGCCAACGGGGACGATTTGGCCATTTGTGGTATGAAAAGACTTCTCTGTGTGGGCCTGTTGTGAATTGTTCTGTTTTCAGTGGCTTAATTGTCAGCCCCAAGCCTGACAGCAGAGTGGAGGAGCGCTTTCCCTGAAGACCCAGGCCTGGTTGGTGAGGAGGCCAGTGGGGGGGTGGGGAACCTCCCAGAGCTGTCTGCCTCCTCTTAGGCATCAGGCTGGTGGGGCTGCTAAGGAGAATTGCAGGAAGATGGCAGGTCCAATGTACCCCTGGCCCTAGAAGGGCTGCAGCAGTGAGGTAACCAGAGAGGGGGAGGGCATGCACTCTCCACCACAACAACCCCTTGGTGACACATGGGGATACCCTCCTCAATTTAGTAGTCACAGCCTGCTAGGGTTTACCGCTTCCCTCTGTCCCGCTGAGGCTGAGTGGAGTAAGGAACCCTGTCAGCCTTGCAATGACCCTCACCTGGTACCTACTGTGGCAGCACTTAGCAGTGACCATATCAGGAAAAACTTCCAGCCCAGCCAGTTGGAGAGGCTGAGGCAGCTGGAGGCCCGTGTGGACCTCGGTATCCTGAAGACAGTACTGAATGGCCTATGAGAGCGAGGTGGACCCAAAGCTGGCAACCCCTGGCTACGCTGCCTCTCTCTATCTCTACCCTGCACTTGACACACCTGAGTACTAGGTGAGCTGCCTTTCACCTCCCTCAGGCTTGCACTGACAGGTGCCTAACACTGTGCCCACCTCCTCTACCTTCTCCTCTCCTCATTCAGGATTGACTCCTACCCTGGCTGGCAGTATGAAGCCCTCAGCACCCAAACTCCCACTCTCCCCAACTAAGGTCACTCAAAAGCAGGGCAGTGTTCCCACCTCAATATACCAACCCATCCAGAGAAGATTCCCTGGGACCTTCCTGGGATGGAGGCAGGTGACTTTGAATTGTGCCTCAGACATCTGAGGCCAACCTCAAAGCACCAGTAATTCTTGAAATGGGAGTTCTCCAGGCTCAGCCAGGAAGGATCAAGATGAAGCCACCAAGCTAGCTTTGGTCTAGCCACCCATCCTGGAGTCAGGGGGACTGGGGAAAGGGACTGGCATTTGTTCCTTACAGCTGTCCTTGTCTGAAAATGTCTTAAGGGCCTTATTTTGTGATAGAAAAAAGTGGAGGATGGGTTGTATTTTCCAAAAGTACCATCATGGCTCAGGAAAGCACTTTGTGGATGCAGGACCAGTGAACAGCCAGGATAACAAAGGGAAAAGGTGACAGTGGGCAGGACAGGGGATGAAATGCATGTTATATATACATAATGTATGTAATACACATATATACATACATGCATATAATACACACATATAAACATATATATAAACATACCTGTCATGTATATTTATGAGACAGACTTCCTTACCTTGCTCATTCTCAGTGGAAATGGTAAATCTCGGCAGGCTACAATTACAGCCTGAGGCTGTGTATAGTCCAAGATTGCAGAAGGCATGCCATCTTGAGCCATTGTATGAGAGGGAGACGGAGAGGGAGTGTGGAAATACTAAGCCCCCCTTAATGCCAAGAATACCTGTTCAAAAACACTTAAAAGTCATAGCCCATTGGCATTGGTGGCAAGCAGGGCACCCAGTGGCACCATACACCAATTCCCAAGAGGACTTGGTTCTCCTAGACCAAGCCTGCGCCCCAGGCTGTGCCGCGCTACCGCCATGCTTAGGGCAACCATGGTGGGCACCACCCAGCCACCAACATTTGCCCATCAGCCATCAGACCTGGATGAGCCAGTGTGTAGAAAATGATGATATTTAAGAAAGTGTTTAAGCAAGGTGACACATTTACTTTCTTAGGCTCTCTTTCAAAACGTTTTTTTTTTTTTTCCCAAGCAAGAAGCAGCCGTACGTACAGAGAACACAGAGAACACGTCTAGTGCCGCTGAGTTCCACAGCATGATGCAGTTAAGATGCTGATTCTGTATTTAACCAAATAAGCTCATGTTCAGTGCTAGCAACGCTAAGAGGGTTCTGCCACGGTCACTTTGGGTGGTATCTATTGGGTACTACAAAGGAAAAGAAGAAAATGCTGGCGTTTGGCCAGTTTCCTTGAGCTTAGTAACAACCTCCCAAGAAGCATCAGCAGTCACGGCTCTAAATCCTCCCTGTGTGCTGTTCTGTTTGGTATTTGGCTATTAATTTAAATTCTAGCTTTAGAGGTTGCCGGCTTGCCTGCTTTAAGGCATCTCAGCCCTGTACACTGTGGACTGAGGAGCATTTTCGGAGAGCATCAGCAGATGACGTAGGTAGATCCTCATGGAGGCTTAAGGTTTTGTTCTTTCCCCCAAAGAGCCTGGGGCCCAGGTTAGTGGGAGCATGAACAAGGCTGGGTTCCATGCCAAGCACAGGGGGACATCCACCAATGAGGTGACATGAAGAGTGTGTGGCATCTAGTCTGAGAATCACATGGGCTCTGGCATGGATATTCATATCCCTGGGGACAGGATTCATTGGACAAGTCAAAACCCAGCTCCTCTTTCACTGTTGCACATCACACAGTTGTGGCCAAAGCCACAGCAAGATGAAAGAGAAAGCCCAAGCTCAATGTACAGTGTGTTGGATTCACAGATATTTTTTTAACTTAAAAAAAGAGAAGAAGAATCTAGCTCTGTAAAGCTTCCTCACCCCCATCAAACAAATGAAAACAAATAAATCACCGCTTGGTTTCCGGGAGGCTATGGTAAATCTGCCTAGCAACAACAAAATCTCTGAATGTGCATGCAACTGTAGGCTCACACAGGCCATGGTGTACTTATGAAGGTCTAAGGACAACCTTGGGTGCCATGCTCCCTCCTTCCACCTTGCCTGAGGCTGGGCTCCATTTCACTCAGGTATGCCAGTGTCTGGGAATTCCCCTGTCTCTGCCTCCCATCTCACTCTAAGAGTGCAGCAATTACAGATGTGCAGTAGCAATTACAGATGTGCACTAGCAGTTACAGATGTGCACTAGCAATTACAGATGTGCACTAGCAATTACAGATGTGCACTAGCAGTTACAGATGTGCACTAGCAATTACAGATGTGCAATAGCAATTACAGATGTGCACTAGCAATTACAGATGTGCACTAGCAATTACAGATGTGCAGTAGCAATTACAGATGTGCAGTAGCAATTACAGATGTGCAGTAGCAGTGTTCAGCTTCTCACAGTACTGGGGACCAGAACTCAGGTCCCCACACTTGCTCTGCAAGTAAGTGTCTTACCCACGAAGACATTTTTCCCAGCAGCCCAGAAATGACTTAATATAGTAGCTGCCTCACACAACACTAAGTAGTGGAAACCAACAAGCCTGTTTTCTTTTATTTTATACAACATTGAGGCATGTCTAAAGTGTTAAGCTTTTTGTTAACCAGGAATGGTTTTTGGCTCATTTGAAATGATGTGTACACTTAAGCATCAATGTATTTAATGACTCCTTATGTATGTCCTATACTTCTTTAATGCATACTTATTGATAAGAAGGTTATGCATCCCTGTGGACTTCACATTATTTTTGCTTCCATGATGGTCTAGAGGTTTGAGAGATGCGTGGAGGTGAACTGTGGCTTTTCTGTTTCCATGTCTCCTTGGGAAGACCAACTTGCCTGATGCTCAGTTACACACCTAAGCAAATTTCTCTCAATTTCCCCTTAGCAAGCCATAAAACCTAAAAGTAAACTATTTACTAAACAGAAAGCTAAATTATTAAAAGTCATTCATGCCCAACTACTCTAATGATCACTGTATTACTCCATACAATGAAATTTTTCTTCGCCCAAATGTGTGTTTTATTAAAGTGGAATAAAAACCAACCTCACAAGACTTTAAAAGCAAATTATCATCTTCATCTACCACATTATCCTTGGTCTCATGTACCTCACTGTGAGAACTAGTTTCAGCCGCCCTTCTATGCGGTTGTTGTAACTCTAAACATACTGCATTCCGGTTGCTGAAAACAGTTACAATGAAATAAATGCATGGGGACATCTAGATCTTTCTTAACTGCTGTGCCGAAAAACGGCAAACTCCATGGGTGGTGAAGTCACACTTGTTAAACAGCTGTACATTCTGTTGCTTTGTAGGTGATGTTGAATAGTGTGTGTGTTCCATGTATTCATGATTCTGAGTGCATACACATTTGTGAGAGGCCAGAGCACACCTCAGTCACTGTGCACCTTGTTTTTCTGAGACAGGGTCTCTCACTAGCCTGTAGCTCACGTACTCAACTAGGAAGGCTGGTGAGAAAGCACCCAGGGTGCTTTCCGTACTGCTAATGCTAGGGTTACAGGCGTTTGCTGTCACACCTGGCATCCCCCCACTTTCTCTTCATAACATGGGTTCTAGGCATTTAACCCAGATCACTATTGACTGAGCTGTCTCGATGCTCCTTGGGTATATTTTTAAATGATGTGAAAGCGCCACCAAACATTTGGTGGGTATATTGAAGCTGTTTTAAATTCTACCCAATTTGTTCTAAGTATAAGTTTAAAACTGTAGTCTAAGTATAGGTTTAAAACTGGCAAGAAAACAATGTATTTAAGTAGTGTGTTTATTTATATTACCAAACTGGATAGTATGTAGCCAAAAGATATGTTAATGTTTTTTCAATGAGAAAATGGATCCTGTGAGTAATGTACCAGGGGGGCCAGTGCTACAGCCTATGCCAACAAGTCCACAGGAAAAACATTTGGTTCTTTTCTGGCCCACTTCAGTGAGATACATCGTTCAAGACAAACAAGGTCTACAAATGCAGATTTCCTACTCACATTCTTCAGGAATATATATTTTTTTCTTTCCAAGTTTCCTTTCTCTGGGATTTAATTTTCTCTTTCATCACAGACATCCAAGAAGTCCCAGTTTTCTTCCAACTTCTGCGTATGTACTTCTCCGCGGGTTAAAATTCATGAGGCTTGTTCTTACAGCCGAACTTAAACTTACCTTTCACAAAACTGCACCAGCAGAGTCTCCAAGCATAAGCTCTGCAGCTGACTGACTCTGAAAAGCCACACCCCCCTATACAGTGTTTAACTGGAACCAAACTGTTAGCATACATAATCATATATGTAGATTATCCATCATGAATATTTCATAGTAATCATTTAACAGTAAGGGCAGCTTTCCCATATTGCACATCCCTGAACTTGTAAATACCAGCTTAATCCACTTTCTCAGCAAACTTTGTATCCCATCCATTTGCTAACCAAAAACTTAAAAAATAAAAACAAGTGGAAAACATTTCATCAAAGCAGCAGGGAAAAGAAGGTGCAAGTCCTGAAGAGAAGGTTGGAGCTTAATGTCAAGTCTCTATACCTCAGCAGTCCTACTTGCCCGGATCGGCACACCTACTCATATAAATGTCTCCTGAGGTGGAGACCATGAAAACCCACAACACAGCACACCTTAGTACATCTTAAATGCTTCAGGAAGCAGAAGCAGACGTATGTCCACAGGGTGATAACACTGCATGTAGCTGAGAATGTGTGTACATATAGACAAGGAAGCCAGAGAAGGATGCCGGAGTTCTGCTCTATCAAGGATCTCCCACTGGACCTGGAGATCGGCTGGCAGCTCTCAAGCCTCAGGGGTTCTCCTGGCTCTGTTCACAGCGAGTACTGAAGTAGCAGGTGCACACGTGGCTGGTTATGTATGTGCTGGCATCTGAGTTCAGGACCTCATGGTTACGCAGCAAGTGCTCTTATCTAGTGAGCCATCTCTCTAAACACTGATTTCTTCTTACAGGCCTCCCCGCCCGTCAGCCCCAGCATATGGGAACTTGGTGCTAAGCCTGGTAACCTGAGTTTGATCCCTGCAACTCATGGTGGGAAAGAGAGAACTGACTCCCACAAGCTGCCCTCTGACCTCCACAGCACACGGTGGTATGTTCACCACCAGGCATGCACGCATGCATGTGCTAAACCATTATATGTTTAAACCATTAACAGTTTGAATTTTGGTAATGGCAAAAGCCATTCACTCCTTTTGCTTAGAGAAGAGGCAGCGTAGCCGATGGTAACTGGGCTGTATTTCACCCAATCGACTGGGAAAACACCAAAGTCTGGTCTGCTATGGGGCGGAGCAGTGTGTCAGCTAATGCTGTGGACCTCCCATGATCCCTCAGTAGTGGGCTGCTAGATAGACAATCAACCGCCACAGTTGCCAAGTCAGTGCATAAAGGAACCAGACCGTGGTAAAAATGCCTACCATCACTCACCTGAGGGCACCACCCTGACGGTCCCTTCTCACTTGGGACACTTAACTTCTTAAAGACTGCTCTTTTAGGAAGAGCGATGTGTGTTGTTATTAGTAGAAGCGGTAACTGCATTCGTGTGGGTGCATGTTTATGTGGGCACAGGTGCATGTGGGTGCCTAAGAGTGTGAAGGTTGAGAGTTAACCCCAGCTGTTGTCCTCAGGTGCTATCTTCCTTGTTTTTAGAGACAGTCTTTCCTTGGCTTATAGTCTTCCAAGTAGACAAGGCTTGCTGGATAGCGAGCTCCTGAGACCCAGCCGTCCCCACCCCTTCTTTGCATTGAGGGACCGCTTTGTCTCACTTGTCTCACGAGCTCAGTAGCTCTGGCTGGCCTGGAACTCACCAAGACCCCCCTGCTTTTGCTTTCCCAGAGCTGGGATTCAAGGTGTGAGCCATCAAGGCTGGAAATTCAACTGTTCTGACATGGGGGCTCACACTGTAAGTCCAGGCTGTCCTTGGACTCACAGATATTCTCCTGCCTCAGCCTCTCCAGTACTGGGTTTGTGAAAATAATCCAAGACTTTCTGGCAGAAAAAAACAGAATTTCACATAAAGTTATAAAAATGAAATTTCTTCACGTACCATCCAACAGCAAGCTTAAAGGGGGGTGGGGGATTAAAATGTGGCTTTCCTAATGCATGGCTATTCCTCTGTTTGGTTGCTCTTAAAAATAATTTATGTAAAACAGGCTTCTCTCTAAATATACTGTGTGTTCCCATACATGCATTGAAAATATTTGCATACAGTGTGTGTATGCCCTGGTACACACATGGTAAAAAATTTAAAAATATGGACTGCATAAATCAGTAGCTGATTTTAAATATACATCAACTTAAACAGATTTGTTTGCAATTTATGAATTCCTCAGGTATAAAAGATCTTTCTTGCTGGCGGTGCTTCTAGAAGATGTTTATACTCTGTGGAGTGTATGAAAATGCCTCTCACACAAACAAAGGAAAGATTCTGGAACTTGGCATTCTAACCCTGCCTTCGCTATTAAACATCCACCATGAATGAGCAGAGGCTGTCTGAGACCGGTGAGGTGAGCCTGTCATGGTACAGTAGGCATGATATTTTGTGTGCCGCTCAAGACATTTTTCTCATGAATATATGTCACCTGCCATTTATTATGAGATTTTCCTCCGATTGACACCCCATTATGTATATTCAGTCAAGCTCGAAAGAGATTTTGGTGATCAATACACTATTTGTGTTGAAAGTCTATTAGTGGCTCTAGCAATAAGCTACAGAGAAACAAAATGGAAGTGGTATTTATAAGTCAAGTGAATGATGTAGAAATTTGTGTTTTAGACAAGGAGGCAGATGATGGTAGAAAAAAAATAAAGAAGATACGCTATCAAAAAACAGCTTTTCGGAGCCCAGCCACTGACAGAATGTATTAAATGCCTGAGACTTTTTAAAAAATAGTTTAAGTTACATGTCAGGACCTATGAAGCAGCATTGTGTCTTACCCAGCACCAATTCCTCTAGATTACAGATAATCCCCTGTGCTAAAAGAGTCACATTTAGAAGTACTTGATGCCCATACGGTAGAAAAGGCAGAACCAGCCCCAGGAAGTTTGTGAAGTCTTGCCCTGTGCAGCCTCTTTATTGGGTTCTTTAATACGTTCCATTTTATAAGCTACTAGTATAGTACCCTAAGAGCACACAGCTTTATCAGCTGGGACCTGGCATTTTGGCTAGTGTGTAAGTTAAGTTGTTAACCACAGAATTTTTTATCTGACCCCAAAGAATTCAGCTCGTGAATCTGGAGGTATCTACTTATTACAAGTCATCTGCTTAAACTAAGATATTAGGACACACAAAGCTACCCAAGTAAGAAAAGACATCTTGGGAAATATTAATTCATCATTACCCAGATGCCAAGACTTCTTGTTGTATTACAAAGTAGCAAGGAGGAGCTCAGAAGTCAAAAGCCTGCAATGAAGCTTTATGTTCTATTACAATGTATCGAGAAAGAGCTTAGAAGGAAGTGGGTCAAAGACTGCAATGGCCTAAGCAGTTATAGAAAGTCATACTGCTGTGTTGTAAATAAATGACCTCATGTCACACATCCCTCCAGGCGATAATCTACACTCCCTCTCCCCTCTTAGCCTGAATCTTGAGTAGACAGACTGGAAAATCAGTATAGATCTCTAAAAACTATCAATATTTAATTATTTAGTTTGCCAGACTTACAGTTTGAACTACTCTCAGGCAGAAGGGCAGCAGTCAGACCAGTCAACATCTGCAAAAACAAAACAGCCAGAGCATTAGCAGTTAGGGTTGTCTGCAAATCTGTGAGTGTCCAAGAACAGTCGAAGTAGTTTGACCAGAGCAGATGAGTTATGAACTGTATCGAGCAAAGCTACACACAGTATTCTGACTCCAAGCTTTCAAATTAGCATCCTAAAAAATGACATTTACACACACACACACACACACACACACACAAGTCGAAGGAAAGTCTTGATGGTCCAGAGATAGCCCCTCTAGATGGAACTTAGTTGAAGGTCCAGAGATAGCCCAGCTAAATGGAACCAGAACCTAATATTCATGGAAAGACAAAAATAAAAATGCTTCTGACTACACCCAGAGTCTCCTCAAAATGAAAATCAACTAACCCTGAGCAGCAAATTCATCTGTGTGGGATGCGGGTGCATGCAGCAGAATGTGTGCACAAAGCACACTCTTGAATCCTGCAGAAATGTCTGTGCAAGCATTCAATACCACTTCCAATGAAAGGAGCTGCATTTCCAAATGTTGGGGTGGGCAATGCTGGCTTGGAGCTTCTGTGCTTTGTTTGTTTGTTCTGAGACAAGGTCTGGCCTTGCTCTTCCTCCTTGCTTCACTGTTCAGTCTTTCAAGAGTGCCGCAACCACAGGCATGTGCTGCCACACCCAGTTTTCAGGGTTTTTTTTAAGTAAAGCTAATTTTTACTTTACAGGCACACTCTTGCTCTCTTGCTCTCTCTCTCTCTCTCTCTCTCTCTCTCTCACACACACACACACACACACACACACATGCACACACACACACATGCACATACATGCACTGGAACATGCACATGCTCGTGCATGAATGAGAGAGAATAAAAATGTATCAATCTTCAAATACATAAAAATCAAAATTTTCCTGAAATGGCTGCTTTGCAAACTGGGTTTTCATCAGACTACTTATAAATCTCAGGTGTGATGTGACCTGGGCAGATGAAAAAGATTCCCAGAGGCCCACTCAAAATCGGACATCAGACATCCCCTCCCTTTGTCCTTCAACCCTCTCCAGTGTCATGAAAAGGATGTGTTCATTAGAAATATCTCTCTTGGGGTTAAAAAAAAAAAGAAAATTGTTAGCGTGTTTTAGTAGGGCAGGTGTTAATTCAGCCAGATCACTGGCTTCATTGAGATGTTCTGGAATGTTCCTCACACAATGCAATTTATAGATATACATTGTGGAAACTCAGGGCAGTAATATTCTGGAACCTTCTCACACAGCAATCAACAGCAAGCAAGTAGACAGTGCCAGCTTCCTCAGATAATCACTGGATGTCTTAGGAAAAGACCTGGGAAGCATGGCTGTGAGGTACTGCATCTGAGCTGCGCACTAGAGCCGTCCTACCCGTGTGAGTCCTGAAGCTACTGAAATCGACTTTGATTTTAGAATGACCTGCAATCACAGGCAATCTACCTGATTGCTTGTTCTAGTCACTCAAAGCCTTCGAGGTGCTGGGATTTGTAGTTGTGTTTTGTAGATTTAAAAGAGGAGAAGATAATGTAGGGGAGGGGGAAGATGTGTGTGTTGGGGGGACAGAAGGAGCTTTGTCAGCTTTGAACTTGAATTATCGCTTTAAAAAGGAACATGCAATTTTCAGAGTGATAGCTGAGGTGATAGCACAGGTCCAGCCAGATCTGGAAATGTGCTAGCTCATTCTAGCAATCAGGTGAGAAATATATTTTTCCTCCCTTTAAATAATCTATCTACCTTAAGAATGGATGGTAGATAAACAAGTGGGCATCTTTCTGAAGGAATACAAATTTATTTTAGGAAAGTAAAAATGGTTTAGACTTCTCTTCCTCTTGGTCAGCCCTGCTGTCTGTGAGGATGATGCGGACAGGCAGCAATGAGAGTTGGGGACTGTGAATGCATTACAGCCTTTTCATCAAAGGGCTTATAATACTTCCTTTCCCATAGATTTGAAATCTTGTCTTTGCAGAGGTGGCTTCCTCTGTTCAGATTCGGCATATCCTGACTCAGTTCTGCTTGATGAAGCTTGCAGTGTTAGTTTGACAATTTATTTCTTCTTCCTGTTCTCATGAAGATGCCAGGTGCTTAACTATCACACATGCTGGGTCATTCCATATATTACCTGAAAACCTCATGGGGGGGGGAACCCTAGCAGCTCCAAACCCTTATTTTTGTCCAGAAATGTTATCAGGAGATCTGAAGGTTTTGCTGTTCTCACCTGACTTCCAGCCTCCCAGACCGTAAAGTTTAGAAGCAGTTTTCACTCTGAGTCTTCTCCAGTAAAACCGGCCTCTCAGAGTTATTACAAATAATGTGAATTTGTGAAGCTGACAACTGAAGTGGAGCAATATTAGGTTTTGAAGCCGGCACAGGAGTTGAAGCCCCCCCCCCATATAAGCACAGACATCACGGAGTCCGATGCTGCCTCACCCTGCACTGCTGCAATTGCAGGGGTCCTTTCCTGGTGCCATGCAGACTCTCAGAAGAAGGGTGGGGCTCCCTGGTCTTGCAGTGTAATGGCAAAGAGATTCTTTGCTGTTAAGAAAACTGAGTTGTTCATATTCTAGCTTTCCAATATCCCCCCACAAATCCATTGAACATAATCCGGTGGTTAAGAGTGTCACTGTTTCTAATGTTACAAGGGAGATGAAAACCTTTGTGTCAAGCCAAATGAGATGTGTGCACCAGCGTGGATAGTGGTTATCAAAATGAAGGGGGCGAATCTAAAAGCCCAAGGAAAATCTCCTAGGGTGGAGACTGATAATGAATATATATATTCATTATATATATTTATATATAAAATGATTGAGGTTTAGAAGTGAAATCTAAGTGTGCCAAGCCCTGCTGGTATCCTATGAGTCAGCACACCTCTCAACCCTTCAGCTAGAGTAAATGGGTAAGGGCTGTCTTCGGACACACCCATTTTCTCTCTCACCCCCTCTCCTCCTCTCCCCCCCCCATCTTTATGCTGCTTGGTGTCTGAACTTAGAGCTTGTATCCCCAACTGTAGCCTTCCACCTTCACCAGGAAGATTCAGCTCCAATGCAGAAGGGCTAGCCTTCAGCTCTTTCCCTGGCGTAATTGGATGGGGCTTATTCTACCTCTAGGGGCAACTCCTACTTCATTTTCTCTCCAGTCTGCATGTTATCAGCTTGACATTCCCGTCAGTGGCATATGACAAATTAAATTGGCCATCTCTGTACTCTTCAAAGGAGGTTGTCTTCCATCCCCCGGAACTGCTTCTCCAGTCCTGTTCTCTCTCTCTCTCTCTCTCTCTCTCTCTCTCTCCCTCCCTCCCTCCCCCCCCCTCTCTCTCTCACACACACACATTCACACACTCACAGACACACATTCTCTCGCACACCTTGGTATTTAGCTATCTATTTCTTTTTTCACCCTAGGGTTTTATTTGAAAGGTTATAAGAAATATATAGATCATAAAGCCAAAGACAGTTGCAAAATATGATTTAAATACCCACATCTGAACTGCCCTGCATTTAAAACAAAAACTTTACAAAAATGTGATTTAAGTTATTTTCCCCATCTTTCCTCGTAATTCAACACTTTAGCACATATTTTCTGCCAGAAATAGTCATAAAGTAAAAATGATGTTTCTTGGGTGCCTTCGAGTCTCACGCATCCTTGGCAGAGTAACATGCGGTCCAGGGGTAGATCGGAAACGACAGGGTTAGCGGGTTAGCAACATCTACAGCCACCGTTTCCTCTCCCCTTGTCATTTCAAGTGACTTTTGGGGACAGAGTGCCTGAAGGGACAGACGCAGAGGCTTCGCCCTAGCACTACCTAGAGCTGATTCTTAAAAGGGCCCCCGCCCCCCACATTTAGACACTCGGAGTGTTCCCAGCCTGCGCCAGCTAGCTACAGCTACTGGCTCCTATCTGAGTGTCTTTTCAACCTTTGTCAAGTATCTCAAGACAAGAATTCTTCGAATCAAAGCGCTTTCCCAAACCAGGGACAGGGAAACTCTAAAAGGAGGCCCAGAAGGCAAGTGACTTTGGACTTGTTCTGCAAGCCTGACTTTGTGATTTCACCAAGCATCCCGCACCTTAGAGGATCCCGGGGTTCCCACACGGTAGGAGGGCATCCCAGCCCGCACTCCCGCTGGGCACTCACCTACTGCAAGAAGAGAAGTCACAATCTGTGGTCCAGACTTCCGCCGCAGAGAAGCCCAGCACGCCCACCCGGAGGGCTAGCGCGCCTCCGCGGGTGGTGGGATCGCACGGTGCCGAGTGTGCCCACTGAAGGGCCGGACATCTGGGCGTCTGAGCGTGCCCTCCGAGGTGGTCTGATTGCCAGCGCCCGGTAGGGCTGTGGGACCTGGGCAGATGCTGCGAGGAGCGCTCCCGGGCGGGTCCGCAACCGAGCTCGAGCGAGCGGGCGAGCGGGGCGGGAGGGGCCATTTGTAACCGAGCAGACGCTACCACCGCCCCTTACTCGCGGGGGGCGGGGGCGGGCGGTCAGGTGATGGCGGCCCACCCCGCGCCGCCGAGCCGGGTGGTTCCTGCCCGGGAGGAGCCCCCTGGCGCGCTCTGATTGGAACTCCCGCTGCAGTAGGGGGGGAGGGGGACACGTGACCGCCCGACTGGGCAGCCGGCGCACCCCACCCGCTATGGGCACCCCATCTTTCCTCCCGGAAAAGCCGGGGAACACAGGGGAGGCGGGGGAGCACGCAAGGTGCAACCAGCCCCTTTAGCTGCAGTGCCGGGTGATCACCGCAACTGAACCTGGGAAGGCTTTTACACTACCAGCCGGCCTTCACAGTCCTCCGCCCTGCCCTTGGCAGCAGAACCCTCCCTCCTTCGCTGCAGCACGCACGCACACACACACACACACACACACACACACACACACACACACACACACACACTGACACTCTGGATAGCCCACTGGCACTTCAAAGTCAAGAGTGACCCCTCCCCTCTCTGTCTCTTTCTGCGCACCGGCGAGAGTGAGTGAGAACAGCTTAAGGCGAAGCGATGCATTGCAGACACCGCCCAGTTGCAAGGCTAGAAAACCCTCCAACCCACGACTAGACCACGCCCGGGATGCCTGAAAACACCCAGGTCTACAAGGTTCTGAACTCGGGCCGTCTCCCTTCTCCTGAGAGCAGTAAAAGGCCCACCCTCCCCAGTGAGGGCAGTGGTCTTCTGAGTGCAAGTCCAAACCTCAGCCTAGGGGAGCAAAGATCCAATAAAGGTCAAATTAAACCATAAGGTAGTGACGCCGCCAGGGACGTGCCTCATGGTTGTGGGAAGCCGGCAATTAACCACCCACGGCCGGGCGTTGCTTTTCTCTTGAATGTGAACGCCTTCGGAGTTTCGCGCTGTTACACGCTCCAGTTCTCTGCAGAGAGAGCGGATTCCGCAGCCTCGCACTCCACCTCCCCATGCATGACCCCTCCCTTGGTTGCACCATCCTAGATGGCAGGAATTCGGAGAAAATGCGGTGTCACGTCCGTCCGCTGCTATGCCCGCGGACATGTCTGCGCCAACCCCAGCAGCACATGGGGACCATGAATCCCATGTCTGCCCCCGACTTGGGCCATATTGTGGGTATACTCATGAGATTATTTTTCTAACTTCTGTCCAGGGGAGTCTTGTAGTGGATTTGGACGTGGATGTGGTGACACCGCATAGTCCAAAACACAGGTGGAGAAGAAGGCGGGACCCTGGCCTTCGGTCCCATTGCGCTCCAACTTTCCACTCCGCCTCCACCCAGAGGGTCTTTCCCGAACCCTTTCATGAAACATGCGTGTCTGGTTTCGCTGGGCACAGGACAAATGTCCAGCAGATTTGCTTAGTTGGAAGTTTAACTGTATGCAAAGCTTCAGGCACCAACGCTAGACAGAACTTTGGAGGACTCCAAAAAGGTACCCTTGGGAGAGAGAGGCCTGTCAAATTACGAAGCATCTTTTTTTCCAAGCGGATGCGTCGCTGCCCTTCGCAAAACTACACTATATTTAAAAGGGGGGGAAATAATCCATTTTACACACACACACACACACACACACACACACACCTTTTTAGGAAGGATCTGGGAAGCTGGTATAATACCGATCACTTGAGGTATCACCCGAAGAGATAATTTCTGAGGATATTCAAAGATGTGATGTCTGGAAGCCTAGACAGGAAGGAGATGAACACTCTTTCAGAGCCTCAAGGTTGTGGTTTTGAACTTGAAACTGTAGATCCTGATGTTTTTGTTTATTGCGCCCCCCCCCCCCCCTTTATCTTGCATGTGTGGGAATGATTGTGCAGTTAAATGCAACCCCCCTGCGCATTAGGGCGTGCATACACACACACACACACACACACACACACTGGGTCCGGCACTGCTGGAGATGCGTGGTATCAGGTCCTGGACTTCCATGTGTCTTGCCCTTGGGTGTGTGTGTGTGTGTGTGTGTGTGTGTGAGAGAGAGAGAGAGAGAGAGAGAGAGAGAGAGAGAGAGAGAGAGAGAGAGAGAGAGAGAGAGAGAGAGAGAGAGAGAGAGAGAGAGGAGGCTCTCCAGTGAGGCTATTGCGGGAGTGGACACGCCGCCTTGCAGTGTAAGGTGGGAGTGTTCGCGACAGTATCTGTATTGGGGTAGGTCCCTGACTTCGACCCCTGTCTGTCTACAGGGTCACGCCCTGTTGAGAAAATACACCAGCGCCAGGATGAAGGGGGGGCGGGTGACGTGAACCGGGCAGGTCGCTGCGGAGCGTTTGCTTTCAGCGCCCGCCTGCGGCACGGTTAGAAGTCTGTGGTTCTGTGCCTTTGGAGTGACCACACCTTAGGGTTGTGAGAACCTGCGAACCTGCTTTATGCCGACAGGAGTGGGGAATGTGGATAAAGTGCAGAATCGGTCCTGATTTTCAATCTAAAAGGGATCTGAAAGTATCGACAGGTTAATCTAGGAAAGCTGTGAAGAGGGCGTGGTGAACAGGACCAATGGCAGGTTTTGGGGTCCCGGGGATAAAATGGATTTCGGAGGCTCCCTGTCTGCAGGCACCTCCTCGAGAGCTGCGTTAAGCGTCACCATCCCCTTCCATTGCACAGGCACGGTCCTCCTCTTTCCTCCCGGCCTTCCCTATGGCTAAATCCCTGCACACTCTCCAGCCCCAGGAAGAGTCTAAGCCGGCGGTCTCCCTTCTGTTCACTAGAAGCTGACCTAGGCCTGCCCGGACTACAGTGCGCCTGGAAAGCACTACAACGACCCTGTCTTCTTCCTCGCGCCTACCACAGGGTTGCTGCGACTGTGGAACCGCTACCTTCTCAACCAAGCCTTCCGTCCCTTCCTGGTTGGGTGTTCACCTTGTTCCCCGCCCTCCACCTTCGTCCCCAGGGCACTCAGCTGCACCCCCACTATGCGTGCGTGTCTGCCCAGGTTTGGGCGCAGCCGTTGAGGAGCACCCATGACAGCAATCCGCTGCTGCCCCAGTTACGGGTCTATCTACGAGGAACCTGACGACTTCCCCAGGGTCCCCGGTTCAGTAAGGTGCTCCGTAGGCGGTCAATGTACCTATGTCTCCGCCCCGTCATCCCTAGTCAGGGGTGTAGGCAAAGGTTTGGAAGCTCCAGTGTCCCCAACCACCCTTGGACAAAGCCTCCAGTTTTCCAGCTTTCCACTCCGGAGATTCGAGGAGGCCCGGGCAGCGGGGAAAGGACGCGCGTGGAGAGCGCCTCCAGGCGTCGGGCCAGGATGCGTTGCGGGGCGCGCGTCCCAGCCCTCCCCAGCGCGGATGCTCCCGCGCCTGCACCCGCGCTGCGGTGCTGCAGAACGCAGGCCGGGCGGCGCCGGTGGCTCCACACCCACGTGCCTGGGTGAGCGCGCCCTCGGCCAGTCGCTGCTCCCCGGCTGGCGCCGGCTGGATCTCCGCAGCGCCCCACCCTCTCCGCACTCTCAGCCTCCTTGGCGTCTCCGCCGCGGCTTCCGAGACCCGGCGCCGCCTCTGCGAACCGTGCTGCCCAGCACGCTTGCGGCGGTCACCGGGAGGCCTCACCTCCGCGCTGGGTCCGGGGCTCACCTGGTTCTGTGCCTGTCACGGTTTGGTTACTGCTCCGGGGAGGCCGCCCACCGCCTCCTGAGAGGTGCACGGGAGGGCGTTCCCAAGGCTCCGGAACCCTCCTTGAAACCCTTCTCCAACTGGCATTCTGCATGGTTCCTTCCTTGACAGTCTTTCTGGGCTTTGCCTCTTGCTCACATCAACGCCCACCTCTACACACACCTGATGGCGGCTAGGCCAGGCCCTGAATTCTCCTCGCCCACTCCCAGATCCAACACTCCTGCAGTCGCTGACAGCAACGTGAGGGGGTGGCACTTAAGAGCGAGGTTGGGTCCCCAGATTTAAGAAATAACCCCCCGTCTCTTGTCTTTGTGTGTTTCAAGGTGTGTAAGACTACATACAGCCCGGTAGCGTTCATACCGTTTGAAAATCAGACCAGAGGATTTGGAGAGAATCCTAGATTCTCATGCAGTTCTAAGAAAGAGCTCACAAGCTTTTTGGGGTGCCGTTTTCTTTCTGAAACAGAGACTCATATTGCCCAGGTTGGCCTCGAACTTAACAGGTAGTCTTAAGGTCCTGTCCTTGAACTTCTGACCCTCTTCTCCCCCTCCCCCCTCCTCCCTCGCCCAGCCTGCACCTGAGAGCTGGGATTATAGGTTGGCATTACCAGGCCTTTGTGTATGGTGCTGGGATCAAGCCCGGGGCTTCTTGGGGGCTAGGCAAGAACTCTACTAACTGAGCTACAGTCCCCAGGCCCCTAACAACTGTTGAAACTACAAACATACCATATCAGTGGATATTGGTTGAGCACCGATAGATCCCCCTCGCCCATCTTTAATTACTCCTGTACGTCTTTTATTCGCGCGTGTGCAATTTTGGGTAGTTACCATCGCTGCTGACTCAGCAAAGCTTCCCTCTCTCTGACAAGCAGCCCCACCCCCAACACTCCACCTCATTTCAAGATTGTAGAAAAAGTGGAATTACATAGTCCTGTGGTCTTTTTCTTTGTCCTTCCCTTAGAGAATGGAAAAGAAAGCAGCAACTCAACGTTACTTCCTAGAATCCCATTCCACTTACCACAGCCAATAGTTGGTCAATGGATGGCTTTCACAGCCTGAGGGTCTCCAGGGTCACCCAGGGGTCAGCGTTGAACTGTCACACGGTGCAGCACTTCCTCAAGCGCTGTTTCTCTATTTTGGTTGTTATGGATAAAGAGGTTATAAACACCAGTGAGCAGGTTTATGTGGGAACATAAACGTTCTTGGGAATAGATGCCCAGGAAAGTAGTTGCTGGGCTATGTATAGAATAAGACTGTGAATTCGGGCTGAACAGCCACACCGCTCCACATGCACACCGCTCCACATGCACACCGCTCCACATGCACACCGCTCCACATGCACACCGCTCCACATGCACACCGCTCCACATGCACACCGCTCCACATGCACACCGCTCCACATGCACACCGCTCCACATGCACACCGCTCCACATGCACGGCGGTAGTTCTCGGAGCTGCCTATCAGCACTTAGTACTGTCAGTAGTGGGTACTTTAGCCGTTCTGACAGAAGTAGTAATAGCTCAAGAAAATAAACGTTTCTCCCTATGTACAGTGAACATCCATTTTAAAACACCGATTTAGTTTTGCCGTACACTTTAAAAAATATATCTGCCCACATCCCATTTAGAGTATCTGATTTGTCGGTTCATTTGTTTTGTTTCAGCGTCTAGGCCTGAACCCAGTGCCTCATTCACGCCAGGCAAGAAGAGTTCTTTGTGTAGTCTAGAACAGGTCCTCTGTGAGATGTTTGCACACGGCTTGTCTGCTGAGCCTCTTTTCGGGAATCTGCAGAACGATAATTTCCAGACTAGATGAGATAGATGCAGTTCACCAATCTTTCGTTTTGGTTTTAAGCCAGAGAGCTCTTGTCTAACCCCAAATGTTGACAGTTACCCCTTATTTTGAGAGTATCTTTGTTTGTTTATTGATGTATTTAGTGTGAGGGTGTGCAGTTGTTACAGTACCAACAAAACCCAGGTGGTCTATTAATGTGGATCTGCTTCTGTGTCTGCATTCTACTCCACAAGCCTGCGCCTACCCACTTCACTAGCACTAGCACCGTACTGTCTCACGGCTAAGCTGTAAGCTTTTGTACCAGGTAAAGCTTTCCTGTCATTTAATTCTTCTTCTCTTAAGGATTGCATATACACCACAGAGAAAGCACGCGCGCGCGCGCGCGCGCGCGCGCACACACACACACACACACACACACACACGCACACACGTCAGAATTTTGTTAGAAATTGCATCAACAGTGGATTAATTTAGGGGAAAGCTTTTTAAAACAAACAAACAAACAAAAAAACTACACTGCTTCTTTTTGAGTATAGTATCTTAAAAAATCTTACAAATTGAGCTCCCTTGTGACCATTCAGAGCCTACAGATCACATGTAGGAAGTCCCCTGCAGAGGCAACGGTGCTGTCTCTGAAAACAAGGGACAAATGATTGCTTCCTTTATCTGTGCATGCTTTCCTTGTCTTATTCCAGTGACTACAAGCGCCAGCTCTTTGTTGGGCAAGAATGCTGAGGTAAACAGTCTACCTCATTCCTGATCTTCTGGGGAGAAATCATCCACTAGGAAGAATTCTAGATGCTTTGATCTTTTCCGTGGTTTTACAATATGACACATTGCCATTATTGGTTGGTTGTCAGAAATGAAATCAAAGCACTTACCTGTGCATATCCCAATGGGCAAACATATATTAATAATAATTTCTACATATTTAGATTAAATTTTGTTATGGATTTTCACATCTAAGATCATGCAAGATGCTGCCAGGACTGTTCGTACTTTTGTTTTGTTATGTTTACAGTCTACTTTTAGGATTAGAGCCTCATGAAGTTAACTGGGAAGTTAAAAAGTTATTCTATCCTTTTCTGTTTATGGAGTACTTTGTGTAAACATATTGTTAATTCTTTACATTTTGGTAGAATTCTCTTCTAAATTCATTTGGCCTTGAAATATTTTAAAATAAACTTCTAGGTTGCAAATTTAATTTCTCCTAATGGTTATAGGAGTAGATGATATATTTGATGCTGGTTGAATGTTGGTTTTAGTTTAGGGAAATTCATTACTTTCTAAGTTTAAAAGTTTCTTCTGGGGCTGGAGAGGTGGCTCGGTAGTTAAGAATGCTCGTTGCTCTTCCAGAGGACCAGGGTTCAATTTCCAGCACCCACGTGAAGGCTGACAACCACAGTGACTCCAGTTCTAGGGGACCCAATGTTCTGGCCTCTTTGGTCACTCGGACTCTCATGGACATACCCAAACACAGACACATACTTAAAAAAATAAATTCTTAAAAATGGAAACTACAATTTCTTTTAATGAATGGAGCGTGGAGTTCAGAGTAGCATCATTTCTGTGTCAGTGCTTGCGAGTTAACGCTTGTGAGTTAACACTTGTGTGTTAATGCTTGTGTGTTATTGCTTGTGAGTTAACACTTGTGAATTAATGCTCGTGTGTTAATGCTTGTGTGCTAATGCTTGTTTGTGTGTTGGTGTTTGTGTGTTGGTGCTTGTATGTTGGTGCTTGTGTGTTAATGGTAGCAAGAATGTGGTGATGTCACTAGGCTCATTTCTGATATTGACAACTTGTGTTTTTCATCTTAGTTTTTGTTAGTTTTGCTAGGGATGTATCAGTCTTATTAATTTCACTAGAGAACCAGCTTCTCACTTCAGACTTTTGTGTTATTTCCAATTTAGTTTTATTTTTTATGCATGTTTGTGCACTTATGTGTGGGGTGGGTATATGTGCACATGCATGTTTGTGCATGTGGAGGTCATAGAACAATGTCAGATGTCATTTTCCAGAATGCCATCTATGTCCTTTGAGGCAGGATAGCTCACTGACCAGTGTGGTCCAGCACATTGCTGTCTCTACCACCTCTGAGCTGGGATTACAGCGTGTGCTGTCATGGCCAGCACTATGTGAATCCTGAGGATGGGATCTCTAGGGTCCTCATGCTTGAGAGCTAGTGCGTTGCTGACTGAGACACTCCCCAAGTCTCTATTATATAGAAACCTGCGTTGCTAGCTTGCAATTTCCCTTCTGCTGTAATCGTCCAGTGCTGTAGATTTCCCTTCACATGGCTTTAACTGTGCCCTGATATTTTTGATAGGTATTTTCATTACTGTTCAGCTTTAAAACATTAAATTTCCTTTTCAGACATCCTCTTTGACCTATAGTTTATTTATAAACGTGTTGTCTAAATTCCAAGTGTTTGAATTTTTTTTACTGTCATCTTTGTTATTGATTTTCGATTTCTGGTTTGATTCTACTATAGTCAGAGAATACAGTTAAAATTCAATTGTTAAGTTTCTAAAGGTTTTCCTATAAGTTTCTAAAGGGTTTTTCCTATGAAACAAGATAGATTCCTTTGGCTCTTGAGTGAATCACACACACACACACACACACACACACACACACACACCACTGCTATTGAATGAACAGTGTTCACACACATTCCCTTCATTGGTTACTTCCTCTAGATTGAAACATTTTCTCCTGTGTACTCATAAGAAAGTTACAAGACATGTTTTTGTTGTTGTTGTTTTGGTGTTATAACCAGCAAAGTTATACACACAGTAAGAGATTGCTGGGGAAGAGGAGACCCTTCCTTGTCTCTTCCTGACAGTTGCACCAGGAACTCCCATGGTGCACCGCTCCTGTTCCTTTAAGTAATCCTTCACTCATCATCCCATGGCTTCGAAAGCCAGAGTTGAGCAGAATCACTCCTTGGGCCCATTGTTGATGCCCTATGTGGCTGAACAGACATTTGTACATGTGACAGGAAAAGTCATAAACCCGTTTTCACCGGAAGGGACAGAATGAGTCTGGGGAGGGGAGAAGCTGAATGACCCCTCCTGTGGGTGATTATTTTACAACAGGGTGGGGGTGGGGAATGATCTGTTTGAAGGTGCAGTGCTTGCAGGGTGATTCCAATATGGCTACTTTCCCTGTGTGGCTGGGAATGTGTGCTTCCTTTCTGCTGAGGTCGTCAGTCACTCCCTACCATGAGTGTAAGCCATGTGTTCATGCTAGGTTGCCTGAGCGTCATGTGTGCTCAGGGACAATCCCAGGGCAGCCATCTTCTACTTGGAGTGGAGTGTCAAGCCTCCCAGATGGATGAGATCTGCTCCGTGAATGTCCCCAAATGGCTGATAACCAGGGAAGGTTTACAATGTCTGAAAGTAGAAGGCATGAGGTCATAAGCAGGTTCCAACGGCAGTTGCATGACTTTTGTTGTAGGTGACAAGATACAACTGAGGTGTAGCTGTCCTTCCAGACGGAACTTGCCTGTGTTAGGGGAAAGCAGGCGTAAACTATTGTCGCATTAAAGAGCCAGTCCTAGAGTCCAAACACATGGAACCACTGGGGGCACTTGGGCAGAGACGAAGGAAAGAGAGAACAGAGGCGATCCTCTGCTGGTACAACCTTTATCACAGAGGACAGGAAACCCCGCGATTCAGCACACAGATGGGGCCTTAAAACAGAAATCCATATGGGAATATTCTGCCTCTGAACTTCCTGAATTAGGAAAGATTTTCAAACAAGAAATTAAGAAGCCCTCACGGCCCATGGGACACGGGATGGATGGGATCTCTGGGTGTCATGGCAACGGAGAAACGGAGGATGTCATTGCTCACCCTCCCTTGAACACAGGCTGTGTAACCTGAGGCGAGAGAAGGAAAATCAGTCCCTTGTAGCTCACAGGAGCCATTAAGGACATGTGGCTCGTGCATATCAGGGACCAGAAGACGACATAGCTAGGACAAGTGTTACCAGGTGATCTGGGCACGAGACAGGAGCTGTCTGATCTCAGTTTGCTCGTCCTGGTAAGACTGTGCTCCAAAGAGAAGGAATGTGTCAGAGGCTTAAGATTTGATTCTGGGATCTAGTGGCTTTGCTGAGCCCCCTGGTAGTACATGATCTTTACAAAATACGAGAGGCTCTGGTGAGTCTGAGCGATTGAAGTTGGCATGTAAGCCAGGTTCATAAAGCAATTAAGGAGGGCTCAAAGAGGAGGAAACACCATGGATCCTTTTGGGTCACTTGAAAGCAATAGTGGCAAGATTTGTTTTCAGATGAAATTCTTAGCCGGGGGTGGGGGGTACTGACGAAGAGCCAGTTGCTATGCTAGTGGGCTTCTAGAAGGCTCTAGAAGTGTGCTCATTAGAAGTGAACACCAGAGGTGTGAAATGACAGAGAGGTGCAGGTGCTTGTACCAGAAGTATGTAATTATCCCCCCAGAATGTATCATAAGTATTTCTTCCCTATAGAAGAGCCAGGTAGATGGACCAGCCAGTGGACAACGGTGGCTGCTTCAAAGCCTTTTAATGGGTGTGACCCCTGGCATCACGTGGTAGAAGAAGAGAAACAAAAGCCTCAAAAGTTTTTTCCTCTGACCTCCACATGTGAGGTCATTCAAACTAACAACTATTGTTGTTTTGTTAGATGAGTGTGATGTGTCCTACCACAAAGAACACACAGGCCAAGCATCAATAACCCAGAAATCCAAAGCCTCAAATGCTTTGATTCTTGAGCACCCACCACGATTCTTCGAGCACAGCACCCCACGGCCCTCCTCTGAGGACTCCCAGTCTCAGGACGGGTGCACCAAAGTACTTTTGCTTTCCGGCTATGTGAGTAACGTGTGCATGAGACACAAGAGGAAAGAACACAAACGCATTTCACGTCTGAGTCCCTAAATCCATCACACCACGTGGAGGCGAAGTATTCTAAAACCTGAGTAAAACCTGAGGTCAGCCTGGCTTCTGAGACGCTTCTGCCCCAGGCCCTCCAGGTAAAGTTACTCAGCATAGCTCTCTTTGTCTACTAAGGATGTCTGCTCCATGACATTTGGAAATTGTACTCACTTAATTATGACTCACACTTGTTGGTGCCGTGATAAAGCACCATGACCTGGTAATGGATGGAAGGGGAGGCTTGTGTTGGGCTTATGGTTCCCTCTGGATAGAGTACTTCATCCCCATCACGGTCTGGAGCATGGCAGGAGGCAGACACCACACTGGGAACAGCTGAAAGCTCACATCTTAAACTGCGAGCAGGAAGCAGAGACAGTGACTGGGAATGACATATGGCATCTGAAACTTCAAACTCCCCCCAGCAAGGCCCTCCCTCCTCATCCTACATGAACAACCCGCCAACTGGTGACCGAGTATGCAGAAGACAGAAATTCCCGGACAGCTCATTCAAACCACCACACACCAAAAACCTACATTCATTCATTCATTCATTCATTCATTCATTCTTCTTCTTCTTCTTCTTCCTCTTCCTCCTTCTCCTCTTCCTCCTCCTCCTCCTCTTCTTCTTCTTCTTCTTTTCTTTCTGTGATTGGTCTGTGGCCAGAGGATTGACAGTCTCTCTTAAATGCCCCAAATGCTGAATTAAATCCCAGGGTCCCTTGTTTTAAAATTATTAAGATTTTTAAAGGTAGGTGTGGTGGTGCATACCTTTAAGTCCCAACACTAGAGAGGCACAGGCAGGCAGACCTGTGACTTACAGGCCAGCCTAACCTATATATTGCAATAATCTATATATATGCAGAAAGGGTTGCATAGTGAGACCTTGCCTCAGAAACAAAACAAAAGCAGAAATTTTAAATGAAAAAGGCGGAACATTAGATTAAGTACTGAGCTCTTTGAGTGCTACTTTTCTGGGGCCACCCTCACAAAGACAGCCTTATCTGTCACTGCACAAAAGGCCACCTTAATGTCACTCCTGGGAAAACCTGTCAGCTGAGTGAGGACTCATACATGCTGAGCAGTTTTCTGTGAGGGTATTTAATGCTCCTTACCACAAAGAGAGGCTGACCTTCCAACCTGCCTTGTAGCTAGTGTCTCTGGGAAACCATGTGCTAATGAACGGTCCCTGGTGCCCTGGAGAGTAACCAAGGAAGTGAGATGTCACTGACAAAAGCAGATGGAGAAGGATTCAGAGTCTTCGTGTAACAAATGTTCTCCGAGCGCCAGCTGAACACCAGACTCTGCACTGAGTGTTCCACACTGGTCAGATGACTGTCACTCCGGACCGTCTGTCAGGCTTTGAGACCTTGGTATCTGGGTTGTTAGATGGGAGAAAGAGTATTGCTAACTTAAGTAAGAGTAACCCTCAGGAGGAATGCTGCAGATGGGTTATTAGGTATGGTTTTGCAAAACTTGAGTGGAAATAATCTGTTAGAAATGTTTTCAAAATTCTCAATGCAGCAGGCAGATTGTAACTTGGAGCTTTTGGTCTTTCTTTCTTTCTCTCTTCCCTCTCAACCACAGTCATAACCAAGTCCTCAAAAATCTTGTGTGAACTGTGTGATTTCATTCTTAAATGTTGTGTACCTAAGGCACAATGGAGGAAGTTCCCTGATTTTCCCTGATGGTTCTAGAGGCTGTGATGGTTCACCTTCAGGTTCACTCTCCTCGACTTAGAGCACCCTTCTCAGAGTGAGACCATTCTTGACTGTGTTTCCAGGGAGGCTTAGTTAAGGAGAAATCTATCTCAGATGTGGGCGGCGCCACCCATTGGGTGGGGTCCATATACCAAATATAAAGAGAATGAGCTAATACCAGGCATTCCCTTCTCTGCTTCCTAATTGGACACAATAAGATTACCCCGTTCTCCTGCTACCGTGCTTTCCCCACCGTGATGTACTGTATGTACACACACACACACACACACACACACACACACACACCCCACACACATACCACACACACACCACACACACACCACACACACACACACCACACACACACACACACACACATATACACACACACACCACACACAAACACACACCACACACACACGTATATATACTCAACTGTGTGCCAAAATAAACCTCTCCTACCCAAATGACTTTACTCGAGTGTTTTTTCCACAACTTTTACACAACTGATGTGTTCATTTAAAACAGAGAATCAACTGATATCTGGACATAGGGTCATAGCTGAAGTATTTAGGAGAATTTGGATATTAAATATATGCATACGAATTCTTTTGTAGAAGAAATGGCTTTTTATAAAGCGATGATTTGCTGGATTTGAAAGCTGAAACAAACGCAGACTTCCTGGCTGCATAAACTAGGGCCTGTGAGTTCTCTTTCTGCTCTTGAATCCTGAGGATGTGCAGGAAGAGCTGGGCGGGAAGGGGCTGAGCGGGCATCAGCGTTGTCTGCAAGGTTTCTCATTCACTTCCTGGTTAAACATAAATGCCTTCTCAGGGAAAACATGACGGCAAGACCCAGAGTCTTCAAAGGACCAACTCTGATGCTTTTAGTGGTCAGCTGTTCGTAATTAGATACCGAAGACCTCCAAGGCTGGAGTTCTCCTTTTATAATCAATATCTTGTAGAAGCAAGAACTGCGATTTCAGGGGCCAGAATTATAGATCTGGTCCTCGCCTTACAGGATTAACCATATAGCAGAAAGCTTTGTGATGAAGAAGAAAGAGATGCCACGGTCCTCCTGTGAGAGTCGCTCCAAACTTCGGTCACTCAGAAAAAAATGCTCCTTAGGAAACTGCTCTAGAGACTTAAAGAGTGTCTAAACCCTCCCTAAGTTGTAAATCAGAACAATGTTCTCAGCGTCCACTCTCACCCCTTTTGCCTGTGACGAAGTACCATCTTCCTCACCACGCTGTGTTTCATCCGAATTCTCTCCTCGGACATCACAAAGGCCAGTGAGAGACACAGTGGTAAGACGAGTTTCTCTTTCCAGCATTCTGAGAAGATTGATGTTCAATAAATGTAGATATTTCGTGGTATGCAGGCTTCTGAAAACAGATTCCTAAACTCTCAAGCAGGTGAATGAGAAACTGAAGACCATTTAGATGCTAGGACTCAAACGACTGCCTCCTGCACTCTGTGAAATAGTAAAAACTGGTGTAACGTATCACTGAGTGAAGAAAAGAAAGAAAATCTAAGGAGAGTCGGTATAAAAAAAAAAGCAATAGAATCTTTATTTCCAAGTAAAACGCACTGTCTGGTTCAAGTTATACAAATAATATTATATGAGTAATATCACTATTAATAATAGTAATGTCTTAGTCAGGGTTTCTATTCCTGCACAAAACATCATCACTGAGAAGCAAGTTGGAGAGGAAAGGGTTTATTCAGCTTACACTTCCACATTGCTGTTCATCACCAGAGGAAGTCAGGACTGGAACCCAAGCAGGTCAGGAAGCAGGAGTTGATGCAGAGGCCATGGAGGGATGTCACTTACTGGCTTGCTTCCCCTGGCTTGCTCAGCCTGCTTTCTTATAGAACCCACGTCTACCAGCCCAGGGATGGCTTTACCCATAATGGGCTGGGCCCTCCCTGTTTGATCATTAGTTGAGAAAATGCCTTACAGCTGGATCTCATGGAGGCATTTCCTCAACTGAGGCTCCTTTCTCTGTGATAACTCCAGCTTGTGTCAAGTCGACACAAAACCAGCCAGCACAATGAACAATTATCATTATAATCTCGGGATTATAATCCATTGTCAGATATGAGAGTAAGTTCTGGCAAATGAAGCTGTATGTTCTTAACTTGAGTCGAGCATGTTAAAGTGAGTGGGCAAATTTAAATACAAGCAAGGCACAACTTAAGTGCATTAATTAGAAATATTTGATCTTATGTTTTCATTAGACAATTAAGAAAGAAAGGATGGGACAAACAGGAAGTAAACAAGGGGGAAAAACAATGAAAATGCACAGCAGAGAAAACATGAAATGGAGAAAAACATATTAGTAACAAAACAACTTCCGGTGACTCAAATCCTCCGCCCTTTGCCGGGTGTGTGCTGGGCCCAGATTAATTGTTTTTATAAAAAATTGAAAAAAAAATGGATGCATGCTGTTTATAGGAAATGCACCCAGAAAGAAAATGACCTGGTGAGCCGGTGAGCATGACCTATGGTCACAAAACTTATCGAATAAAAACAAACAAAAGGCAAGGAGGTAGGAAACTCAGGAATGCCGAGTCGGGCAGAAGGAACAAGCACAGGCTGAGTTTCATCCCTTGGCCCAGGCAGTGATAATTGGTGGTAATTAGGAGACCGAGTGACCGTTGGCCAAGCTCCAGCAGAATCTGCTAAAATTATCCCGGTGGAAAAACCAACGCGAACAGCTAAGTTGTGTACTTGAAAAAGAAAAGCAATGAAGGGCCCCACTGCAGAGTCTGCTGTAACCAAGCCTCAGTCTGTTTTCAGTTGCTGTAACAGAATACCCTATGCTGGATACTTTATAAAGGGAAGCAGTTTATTTTGGCTGATGGTTCTGGTCACTGGACCTTCCTCATATGCTGGGTTTCTGGTAAAGGCCTTGGCCTGTGTGTAGCAGGGCTGGCAGAAGTGTGTAGAAGAGGTGGAACACGAGGGGTGGCCTGAACTCAGTAATCAGTTCTCGAAATAACTGGTCCAAGCCTGTGTGAGGAAGTATGAGGAAAGAACCTGACTCAAATACCTCCCCAGGGTCCCAGTGCCTGCTGACACCTACACTCGGGGACAACTTTTAACATATCTGGAGGGGCAAATTATGCCCAAACCACAGCAAAAGTGATGGAGCCCACCGCTGGCACAGGAATAAAGTGACTAACAGAAAGCCAGCCAGCTGTGAGCTCACTGAGTCCATAGCTATGGGAGAGAAAGACAGGAGACGGTTGGGATAATTTCCTAATCGTTTGGAGGAAGGAAACTTTCGTCTTGTCATAGACAAATTGTTCCAGGTGGGTTTAGGAGCAGCCGTGAGATGAAGGATGGGTGGTGAACAAAGGACACTTGCAGAGTCTCAAGAAGATGTCTTAGCATCGAGAAGACACTGAAAAGCTGCGTGTGGTGGAAACCTACAGCGTGACTGAAAGAAGAACTGGAGAGAACTGAACGGTGTGCCGAGCCCTGAGATGCAGACAGGATAAAAACCCACCAACCCAATGAAATCAGCAGTCTGTTTAAAATTAGGGAAATCTGGGCGCGGTGGCACACATTCATAGTCCCGGACACTAGTTAAAGGCCAGCATGGACAACGTGGTGAAACTCTGCCTCCAAATGAAGGAAGTCACTGGGAAAATTATGACTAAAGAGTTCACAGACGAGGTAAGACAGGTGGCCACCAAACATGCAAAGTGATGTCTGATCCCAATGGTGGTTAAGAACATGAGACTCATGAATTGAGTCAGTAAAGTGCTCCCAACACACTAAGAGGACCCGAGTATGGTCTGCAGAGCCTGTATCACGAAGCCTCTGTGTGGTAACAGAGGATCTCCAGGCTTTTTGATGAAATGTTATATGAACAGAAGACAGAAAGAAAGTACCGTACAGTCATGTCCTGTGGGAGGTTGGGGTGGCTGGCAGCTTTTCATGAACTTGTCTGGTATTGTGTTTCAAAATTAGAGAGGGAAGAAGTTAGTATAATAAAATGAACAGAGGACTATACAATTCATTTATGATAAAAGCTTATTATTTGAAGAGTCTAGCTAGGCAGGAGAGAGAGAGAGAGAGAGAGAGAGAGAGAGAGAAGAGAGCGAATGATTGGTCAATACCAAAAATAAAATATAATATTCCCTACAGGAAATAAGGATAACAAATCACCATTCCAAAAAATTATATGACAATTTGTTTGATGAGTTAGACAAAATAGATAATTCCTTTAAATTCTTTGAAGAATATAAGTTACCAAGACAGGCACAGGATGGAAGAAAACAAATCTGAGCAGTGCTTTAATAATGGCAGCTTTAATCTCAAGTGTCCTCGCACATTTGTGTCCTAGGCTCAAATGGTCTAACTGGCAATTCTATGAAACATGATGAAAATTAACCAGTCTATACAAATTCACAAAACAGGGGAAGAGGGGGTTTGTTTAACTTCATGAGGTGAATGTCACCGTAATAATAAAAGTCAGACACACATTGTAGGTAGAAAGATTCTTAGTTAAACTCTAACAAACTGAGCCTCATATTGAGTTACAGTAATTATAATTCATACCAAATAGCATTTATATGAGGAATGCAAGGTTAGTTTAATTTTTAAAGAGATCAGTCAATATGTTCAATAGTAAAACAGAGAAGACAACACATGCCATTGTCTGAGTAGCTACAGATAGTTTAACACCCAATTCATAATAATAACTCAGAGTAAAAAGGGTATTCCTCAAATTGATGAAGTTAATCTATTACAAATTTAATAGCTTACACATGTCTGTTGGTAACATTTTGAATCCTTCTGAGAGTTGGAATCAGCCAAGAACACCTGTGGTCCCCACATCTGCTCATCTTTGTACTAGACATGTGGGCCATTTCTAAACAACAAGCAATGACATAAAGGACATAAATATCAGAAAGAAAAACAGTATAACTGTTTATATTTGTGAATTACATAATTTTAGGTAGGATGCTCCCTGGAATCTGTAAAATATCGACTGAACCGAGAAATGAATGTCAAAAGGCCCAAGGCTAATACAGCAAAATCAATTTTAATCAAACAATTAGGAAAAAAAAGGTTTGAGATTTATTTTTCACTATGTGTGATCCATGGGTTGGTGTACACTCCTGAAAGCAGGTACTTGAGGAGGCCAGAAGAGGGCATCAGACTCCCCAGAGCTGGAGCTAACTGGTTTGGAGCCATCTGACATGGGTGCTGGGAACAAAGCTCCTGCCTTCCTCAAGAGCAGCCAGTGAGTGCTCTTCTCCCTGGAGCTGAAGCTGTGGATGGTTGTGAGCCACCATACAGGCGGTGGGAACTGATTTCTGGTCCTTTACAAGAGCAGCCAGGACAGTTAACCACTGGGCCAGCTCCTCAGGTCCCTGCCCACTTTTCTTCTGTTCAGGGGCAGAGAGTAAACATCTGAATAGAATATGGATGTACTCCAATAAAAGTTGATTTATAAAACCAGCTAGTGGTAGGGTCTCACCTGCGGTTGTGATCGACAACCCCTTGCCAAACAGTGTGATTGACAGCTGTCGTGTGATTGACAGCTGTCCTGACTCTTTATGCCTTCTTGTCTTCGTGTTCATTGCTACACATCGTTGTTTTGTCTTCTCTTATAGATGCTGGGAGTAGCCACATAGTTGGCTTTAAATCAGTAGGATGTGTGATTTGAGTCAATTTGGCGTGAACGACACAAACACAATGGGGCTTGCTGGCTTTTGTGCCTCCACTGTTCCTCCTGAGAGCGTGCCTTGGCTGGCTACCGAAGGAACATGCAGTTCTTTTCAGTTGTCTTAGTCAAGGCTACCCTAGGCTGGCAGTCAGACCAAGTAAAAATAAACAGGACGCTGTGCTGGCCTCTCCAGGCACATAAGCAAGTGCCTATTGTGTGGCACTGGGGTTTTGTTATGTGGCATTAGCTAACTTACAATTAATACAAAAAGAAACATGCCTAACTCATAACAATGACAACCTTTGAGGACCAAATAGGGGCAAACTAGCTTTAAGAGGAGAAGGAGGGAGAGGAGAAGGAGGAGGAGGAGGAGGAGGAGGAGGAGGAGGAGGAGGAGGAGGAGGAGGAGGAGGAGGAGGAGGTGGAGGAGGAGGAGGAGGTGGAGGAGGAGGAGGAGGTGGAGGAGGAGGAGGTGGAGGAGGAGGAGGAGGTGGAGGAGGAGGAGGAGGTGGAGGAGGAGGAGGAGGGAGAGGAGGAGGAGGAGGTGGAGGAGGAGGAGGAGGAGGAGATTTTAGCCATTGTCATTTTTGAGATTTAGAAAATACAGACTTCTCTCATCCTGTCAACCATCTTGGGAAGACTGAGCAAAGGGGCAGCCATAATAAAGGAGCAAGACTCAGTTACCACTTCTTTTCTTTGTCTTTGTTTCCAGTTTTATTCTTTGTTTATAGATAGATCAAGTCTTGTGTGTTCTAACAATTCCCCCTGACCTTTAATCTTTTTTTTTTTTTAAATCTTATTCTAGGCATCTTCTTTCTTTTTCAAAAGTTAACTCTGGGGATAAAAGGAATGCGGGTACACGTGTGTCAGTCAAAAATTGAAATAAACAATAAAAATAAAAGCGTTCTTTGCTGCCCATGACATCTCTACTGTTGCTGCTTCCTGTAGCCAAGACCTTGAGAAGAATTTGGCTTCTGAACCTGATGATCTTTGTGTCTTGGCTCCTTACATTAGTCACTTTCCTTCTGTTTGTGACAAAATATACAGCAAAGGCACCTTCAGGAAGAAGGGTTCACCTTGGCTCAGATTTGATGCTACAGTCTGCCATGGGGGCTGGGGGAGGGGCAGGCAGAGATGGGAGGCAGCTGGTCACATTGTGTCCATAGGAATGAATGGTGCTCTTAGCTGACTTTTATGTTTCATTTTGTCCTTATTAAGTCGGCTGACCTAGTTCACTTTCAGAGTGCATTTTCTTGCCTCAGCAAGCCTCCTTGGAGACACACAGGCACACCAGGAGGCGTGTCTCCTAGGAGATTTCAAGCCTAGTCCACCTGATAATGACAATTAACCAAGATGCATGTATTAGGGCTCCTTCTTACAAAAGATGGCATTTGGCTAGGGAACTTTACTCCTCTGCCATTACACAAATTATGTGGCTTTAAGGTCTTAGGTTTTTATATCAATAGGTCTAAATAATGTTATAAAGCATATATTTTCCTTCTTAACAGTAATGTTCATATCTTAGAGTCATGCATCCAGCCATTTGGTTCCCATTGTAATCCTTCCCAGAGGTGACCACTTCCAAATGCCAGGTGTGCCAGGGAGGCTAGCCATGAAAGAGTTCATGGATCAGATCTGCTCCTCCTTGTTGATGTGCTTCTAAGAGATGCTGATGCCTCAAGATTCACTGACAAAGGGCCCCTCATTAGTAGGGAATAATGTAATTCCATTCCCACCTACCTTAAGGAAGGAGCTGGACTGAGACAGCCTTAGCTCTTAACAAACCCAGATTCTCTTGAGCAAGCCACGCATTCTTCCCAGTGCTGGAGAATATCTTCTGGAAGGTTTCCAGGTGTCCTGATTTGACTTACACACATCTCCAAGGTTACCCCGAAGACACATGGAAGGCACACCCAAGTTGCTCAGAGGCTGGTCCTGGTCTCCTTCACCCCAGAGCTCTTCCTTCTCCATCCAACTCAATCCCTTCTCCCACCGTTAGGTCATCTTACATAATCACAGCATATTAAAAATTTAGATTGGCACACTTCCAACAGCTTTCATCTGCGTTGTGAAAAAAAAAAAAAATAGGGAAGGACTGGAATGGCAGCCATGGAAATCGGGCTAGCTCTAGTTTGAGCTCTTCCAGAAGCCACACTGGAGAAGGATTCAGGTCTGTGCAGTGTGTTGGAATGGGGGTTCCCAGGAAATATCATGAGGTGGAGTGGGGTGAACGGACTGAAGGGAAAGTGGCCGACACAAGCTTGGAGAAAAGTAGCTGCCTTTTGGAAGATCAGACTCACCCCTTCGGGAGACCCTCAAGTAACACAAAGTCTGTTCAAATTAAGGCAGAGGAGCTGAGATAGTGGTGCACTACTTACTTGTGTGTGGGCTGCTCCTGGGGAAGTAATCCCCCAACCCTTGACAGGCAGCCACATAACAGCAGTAGAAACTACCCATTGGGAGTTCAGCCATGTTCCACACACATCAAGCATCTCCTTGCCAGGACAGGCCCTCAGGAGGCACTGGAGGCCTGTCTGCTCTACCCTGGCCATATCCGCATGTCGCATGCTTTGTGTTAACAGCTGCCAGGAGAATGCCTGGTGATGAGGCAACTTGACTCTCATCAGGACCGGAGTCCCCTCCATCCAGGTGTCCTGGAGTTGGGGACCAAGCAGGGTACTTTGCAGCACTCTCCCTGCAGCCTGCTCATTTATGTCCCCAGGAATGTATGTCAAGGAGATAGATCTGTGGAGAAAAGCTATGCAGAGGGGCTGTTTCCAAAGAAACTATTTTAAGGCTGCCCTTCTAGTCCACCACATCCTGACACTGGGTATATTTAGTATCTTTCATAGACAGGGCTAATGGATTTTTAGTTGCAAATCATTATGATTCAAACCACTGCAGTCTTTTTTTAAATTGCATACCACACACACACACACACACACACACACACACACACACACACTACAGCACACGATACATACACTTTCATAGAGACCTATAGTCATACACAAAAATGCTCTTGATAAAAGCAATTCTTCCATTGCTCTCCGAGTCCTTCCCCACAGAACCCATTGTACCTGGGGGAGGGTTAGCATGTGTTGCCTTCACACTGTGTGAAATGCACATGTACTTGGTCAAAGAAAAGAATGCAAGAAAGGTGCTTTAAATTGACAGCCTGAGACAGGGGTAATTTAACATGCCATTCTTTGCCTCTGCTCCCGTCGCTGCTGAATGCTGCCGATTTGCTTCTCGGAATACAAATTTAAGCGTCCCTTCTGTTAATATGGCTTCTTTTCATTCTCTGCATTAATCTCCCCCCCCCTTTTTTTGCCAACACAATAAAGACTGTAGAGTAGCAAGTTCCAATATCAGGAACCAAAGTCAGAGTAGACTCCGGTTCCGAGTCCCACTCCGACCAAGTCCCGTGGGCTGAATCAGCTTGCACACTGGGTATGAATCAGGCAATTAAAGGTGCTGGCCACGTGTCACCTCTGCCCTTGGCCACCATGCTGTCCTCCCATGATCCCGATATTCCATTCTGAGACCCTCTGGTTCTAATGTCACAGCCTGTGCTTGATTGTCCTGCCTTGGACTGGACTGTCAGCCTCTGAGGTAGACCCTGTATCTTCTTGTACAGTGTGAATCCTAAGAACTGTAGGTTGTATAAAGATTAGCACATTAAAGAGTGCAGCAACCACGCCACACCCAGATGTGGCTCTGTCTGAGGGAGCGTTAGGTCTGCCTTTCTGACTTAGCTCCTTGCTGGTGAGTGCATGGCCTCCAACTTTCCTCGACATCAGTGCCCAGCTCCTTCAAACTTCCAGTGTGGACCGGGGGCTCTCCATAACACCCCCTCCCCACCAGGCCATCAGCACTAGGTTGGTGCTTCTGAGGTAGCCAGTCCTTTTGGGGTGTAGGCAGCCATTACTGGACCACTAAGTCCTCATCATGGAAGGCGGTTTAACGAATCCCGTTTGTAGTATATATTAATTCTACCAGTCTTGCTTCTAGAGAACCCTGACTAAAGCAATCTTCCACAGCATAGTGATGCTCAACTGCAGTTACCAAGCGCTGACAGGATGCTGAAGAAATGGTTCTTCGTTTTGAAATGTAAAGATGCTGATTCCAGGAGCAGGGAAGATGGCTCAGTGGGTAAGGATGTGTGACAACAGTAAAAGGGAAAATAGGAAAAGGACTTTCATTCTCACAAAGCCTTGGGGCCACACAGAAGGAGCTCCCAAATATGGCACCGCTACTTTTCAGCAAGTAACTGTGTCTCTGACTGCCAGATCATGTAGGTCTATGCTACATGGGATGGAACTGGACGTGTCTGGGGATAACCCCTTAGTGACACAGCCTTAGCCTTGGTGGGCCATGCCCCCCCATGATCCTGCTTCCCAGAGTGAGCTTGGCACGAATATATCCCCAACCCTGTCCACAGCTGTTTCCACAACGATGGATGGGCTGAAGTGCACTTAGTCAGTGTGGCTACTGAAAGCCATGCACTAATCAAATCAGTGTCTTCCCCAGCTATGTCAGTCTAAAACCCAGATCTGTGAGCCCATCTTCAAAATGCGGAGAGGTAAGTAAAATCGCAACATTGTCTAAAGCAGGGCGAAAGCCTGGTAATGGTAACAGTGTTTAAAATAGGGTGAAAGCTGGCTGCCTCTTAAAGCTAGCCTCCTGGGAAAAGGCTGCCCGTCCCAGCACCAGAGGACCTTTCATGGGGATCTTGATGAGGATAAGGCTGGAGATCACTCATGGCTGTCTTTCAATACATTCAATAGCTTCATTGTCTTTGAAGCTCCTGGGTGAGGGCCTGTCATCAGGAGGTGTTCTCTCTATAATGGTTTTTGAATGATTGGCAAGCAGGAAAATGATATGGCACTCATGGAAGAATTGATATTCGACAGTTTGCAGATCCTGCTGTGGTTATTCATTCTGCCCATAGGATGCTGTATTAGTCAGGGTCCTCTAGAGTCACAGAACTTATGGGTAGTCTCTATATAGTAAGGTAATTTGTTAATGACTTAGTAATAGTAGTCTATAGTCCAACTCCCCAACAATGGTCAGCAGCAGCTGTAAATGAATGGAAGTTCAAGGATGTAACAGTTGCTCAGTCCCACAAGGCAAGCAGGTGAAGAATCATCCTTCTTTGCCTTACTCTCCTGGGATTCATGGCCACTGTGCCTCAAGATCTCCATGTCAAGATCCAGGTCAGAAACTTGTACCATCCAGCTTCAAGATCTGGATCACAGGTGAGCCTTCCAATTCTAGATTGTAGTTAATTCCAGCTATAGTCAAGTTGACAACCAGGAATAACCACCACAGATGCTCTTTGTTTCTGTGACTGAAAACTCATATGAAAGCAACTTGAGGAAGGTTTTCCCTCTGCCTCATAATTCAAGGGGGGTTGGGAGGATTAAGGTAGCAGAAGCTTGAAATAGCAGGCCACATCACATCCATAGTCAGGAAGCAGAAAAAAATGACTGACTGGGTGCTGCTGCTCCATGAACTAAAGTTAAGCAGTCTAGAATTTCAGCCAGGAAATGGTGCTGCCCAAGGTGAACAGTCTTCCCACCTCAGTTAATGGAATGGAGATACTCCCCACTGACACGCCAACGGGCCTCTCTTCCAGATGAGGCTATATTCTGGGAACGAATGCTATCATCACAGATATAAGTACCCCCAAACACCCTTCAACAAGGGACTGTGTGAGCAAGAGTTGCATGCTAGCTAAGTACAGCTTCCCGTGCTCTTTAACGATTCCCTTTGCACTGGGCCTAGTGCAAATATCCCCAGCAGGTTGCCTCTCAGACAAGGATTCAAGACCGGGTGTTAGTTTGGGAGGAGACAACAGAAGTCCCTTAGGGTTGGGGAAGCAACTCATGGGGGGGCAAAGTCAATGTAGGAGACTTTTAAAAACAGGCCGGAGTTGAAGATATGGCTCAGCAGTTAGGAGCACTTGCTGCTCTTCTAGAGGACCAGGGTTCAATTCCCAGAACCCACATGGCTTCTTACAACCATCTGTAACTCCAGTTCCAGGGGATCTGATGGATCTTTTGGCTCCATGAGCACCAGGCACGCATAGAACAAATATAAGCCAAAATTTTAAAAATAGATTTTATGTATTTTTAAAAAATTATGTGTATATTTGTGAGTCTCCGTGTGTATATGTGTGCATGTGAGTATAGTATCCTTGGAGGCCAGAAGAGGGGGTCCAGTCTTCGGGAGCTGCAGTAACAGGTGATTATGAGTCAGTGGTGTGGCTGCTGGGAAGCGAACTCAGTTCCTCTGTAAGAGAAGCATTAACTTAACTGCTGAGCCATCTCTCTGGGCCCGGAAGGTTTTCTTGGCCAGTTAACTTCTGAGGACAACTGGGACTTAGTGCTATTATTCAGGGACCTGGTGAGCTACTGCCCTGGGTAGGGCAGGAGACTAGTTATCAACCTGGCAATAACTCGACCATCTTCGACAGAGGATGCTCTAGAGACCCCGGGTCTCCAGCACGCATACAGCATGTGGTCTTCCCAGAAAGTACTCCCCAGGCAGAGTCCATAAGGGATCTGGTGTCATGGAAACGCCACATTTAGTGGTAGGCACTAACCATGTCTGTCCCATGTCAGGGACACCCAGAAGTCTGTGCAGAGAACTGTGGGCATGGCTGAAATCTCCACATACTCCTGCCTGGTTTAGTGAGAAGGAATACAGCGGAGAGACGTGTTGTGTGGGCACAGAGGCCCGCCCACTTCTCCCTTTCCTTTCCATGTTCAGAGTGTCACGCCGTTTTCATTTTGGTTTTGTTGCACTCGTACGGGTGTGGCCATGGGAACCCACAGCTTTCTCTCACCAATCCCTGAGGAAACCAGGGGTTTGACCTACAAAGACAAACAGGGGAAGGAGCATTTGTGACAGCCATGATGGTGTAGATCTTGGAATGTCTTCCAGGCAGGTCTTGCCATTCTGCTGGGAGATGCTGGCTGAGCTGATGACACAGCTGTGCAGGCTTTAGGTCTTCCTCAGCTCCCAAAACTGTATTTCCTGTACCTCGGTGCTCCTTGCCTGGGGGCACTGGAGACTGTCGGTTCTTGCTCAGCTCTGAACTCTTCTGAAGGACAATGTCTGCTGCTCAGCCATGCAACTTCTCTATTCACAGGTGTGTCCTTCCAGCCTTCATTCTAGTTTGCTTTCTGTTGCCCTGATCAATACCAGGCCCAAAAGCAAGTTAGGGGAAGAAAGGATTTATTTGGCTTATTTATTTCCAGGTAACCATCAGCCACTGAGGGAAATCAGGACAGGAATTCAAGCCAGGACTCTGGAGGCAGGGACCACAGAGAGTAGGGGTGCGGCTGACTGGCTGGCTCTTCATGGCTTGCTCAGCCTCCTTCCTTATACAACTCCAGACCAACTTACCCAAGGGTGGTAACGACCCACAGTGGGCTGGGCCTTGCAGTAATCAAATCACAAATCAAAATAATTCTCCACAGACATGGCCACAGGCAGGTCTGATCTGGGCAATCTCTCAATCAAGACCCCCCCCCTTGCCCCTTCCAGGTGACACTTGGTTGTGGAATGCTGACAATAAAAACCAGGAACATGAACTTTGGGAAAATGCTGCCCCCAGAGTCATCCCTGTTCGTCTGAAGAACTCCTCACCCCTGCTCCTGTGAGCATCCCCCTCACCCCTGTTCCTGTGAGCAGCCCCTCACCCCGGAGCTTGTGAGTAACTCTAATAAACTCACTGTTTTACCCTAGTAGACTTAGATGGGATACTTTCTCTGGCCTGTCATTAGTGTCTTATCTGGGGGTAAATAAACATTTATTTAAGTTTCTTCTAGAAAAGTCACACAGCAAATATTTTCTACAACTCTGGGAACAATGTGAAAATGCATCATTGGAAATACATTCCACAGTGTCCCTAAGGGTTGTCAAAAGCCCCTGGGAACCTGGTATTTTCCCCAGTGCCATAAATATGTTCTAAGTACAGACATTCAGACTTCAAATTATGTCTCTTCTGACCGTTGTTCTGGGCTCAGGCTCTGAGCTGCCTCACGGATGCCTCTGAGATGTTTTCCAGGCCCCAAGAACAGGAAGGAGCCCTTCTATTCCAAGGACAGGGTGGAACAGGGACAGTTAGAGGTTGCTGTCCAAGTTACAGAAACCTTCTGTGACTCGGTTTTCCCTCTGTAAAATAGAGACTTTACATGTTGTAGAAGGACAGGTTGAGAAGAACAAAAGGTGCCTGGCATGTGATATATTTCCAACAAATAACATTTTATTATGAATGGGGAGTCTGAGGCTCTTTCCTCATGTCTTCCTGTCCTGCACCCATGGTTCCTGTCCTGCACTGCTCTGTGCCTGGCTGTGTGACAACCCTCTTTAATGAAGTCAGAACTAGTCAGGCAACAGCTGTGAGACTGATGTCTACAGGTGAAGGAGATGGGACCCATGAGATGTGGGTGTGCTCACCCAGTTTCCCCTTGAGCACAGCATGTCTTTAGGAATGACCATAGGGAACATGTACAACAACGCTAACTACACAAGAGATGCAGCCCAATACGAAGAAAGCAGGAAGCTCCTTATCTATGTCACTAAGAACCTCAAAGCAGACAGCAGGACTGTGGTGTCAAGTGCAGTTCAGCTTGGTATTTCTGCCAGTCTGTGGGGACCATGAAACAGCTCCAAGTGCAGGCCTCAAGTGAGGAGCATCAGAGAATAGGCAAGGCTCACAGGGGAGATAGACACCATGGATGTCTACCATGCCAAGTGTCTGTTTGTTTCTGCTCAAGGAACAGGAAGGAGTTACCCAGGGGCCAAGGAGTTACCCATGCACTCTGAGCATGCCTCTGTCCTCAGTGGACTCTTAAAATGTGCAGCAAAGATGTAGCGGTGGCAAAGGGAAGTAGATAGAGGCTGCCCCTAGGAGCAGGAAGAAAGCTGGCCTCAGGAAGGCACCAAGACCTCAGGGAAGGCTTTGGGATGAGTCTGCATAGCTTAGCTCTCTACCTACAAGCTGAGGGTCTGGGGGTTCAGGGTGGGGGTTGGGGAACAGAGGTGTATATTGGTACTTCTGCTCCTCTTCCCTCCCTCTCTCTCCCTCTCTCCATCCATCTCTCTCTCTCTCCCTCCATCCTTCTCTCCTTCTCCCTCTTCCCTCCCTCTCCTTGGAAGTGGTTGTTTTGTTTTTGAAACAGGGTCTTAGAATGTAGGTGGCTTTAGATCTTCAATCCTTCTGCCCCTGCCTCCCGAGAGCTGGAATTACTAACATGCCCCACCACGCCCTGGCTATCCTCTTGTTTTAGCCCAAACAGCCCAGAATTTATGTTCCTGATCCTGAGGTTCTATCCAGTATCCACTGACTGAGGTTACATGGCCCAAATTCCTGGGTTAACCTGGGTTGTGGGGACTGCATGTCCCTGAGCAGGCAGCATCTTTGGCTCAGCCGTGACTGGCTGCTTTGTCATTGCTGGCTGACTCAGGCAGTCTCCCACTGCAAGTCTCTTAGCTGTCATGAGTCTAGAAGTACCATTGGAGTACTTCTCAGCCTTTCCTCCTGAACAATGAACAGAAAGGCATGCGTAATGATGGAGTTTGTGATGCTGCTGCAAACACAGTGGTTTCCCCAGTGGGTGGCTTTCCACATTGACAGGCAGGTCACATGGGCATGGGCTTTGCTCTTCACAGCACAAGAAGAAAGAAGTTGCGAGAAGACCAGGGAAGCTGTGCCCTCAGATGTCGTTTATCACAGGCTGCGTCACTGAGAGCAGGCTTCTGTCCAGGGCTTTAGAGACACCTGATTGTGATTAATTTCAGAGTTGGGGAATCTTGTCTCCTTTGGACATGTGAGCTTTCTGGCAACACGGACATTCTCGGAGCACGCAGGCACTTGAGCCACTCTGGGTTTGGAAATGGACTTACTCCTTAGGAACATCAGACTGGGGCAAACAAGATCACTTAATGTACACACACACCTGAAGCTGCTTTTGCTTGTTTGCTTTTTAAATGAAAGGAAGCATCAGGCTGGCCAAGGGGACTCCACTTTTCCAAAGTGCTCTAAGGGAGTTCTGAGATCGAGCCCCCCTCCTGCCCCCAAATGAGCATGGCAAAAGACCTGCATGGCAGAGTATCTCGTTAGCGGGGCCCTTAAAGGAGATGATGCTAAGCTTGTCGATAATTGTGTCCTTGTTTTGGGGCCAGAACTCCCCCCCCCCCCGCCTGGCAGTTTGCCATCTAAGGGAAGAGCCCACAGGCTTCCACAGCCCCTCTGACAGTGCTGCAGAAGTGAGTTATTTTAGTGTGTACGTGGGAAGGGGGGGAGATGGAAAGAAAAGTGAGAAACTATATAAGCAAGTATTCAAAGAGAAAGGGGGGGGAAGCTCGTGTTTATAAAATCATCAATGGGATCCTGCCAGAACCCCAAGTGAGCAGCAGGCTCCGGGCCCTTCAAAGCCCGGCAGACGTTAACTGCCAGCTCCGGTGTTGGTAAAGCCTGGGTATCCTCGAGAAAATGGGGTGAGTCCCAGTGTCTGTGAACAAGCACAGGACACTGAAGCAGCATCAGGCCCAGCACAGAAACGACCTCTGCAAGCCAATACCCAGAACGTAACAGGCCACCCGGGCCAAAGCTGCCTTTAGTGTGACCGGCTTACAGGACAAAGGGAAGGATGCCGGTGAGAAGGCAGGGATGGGGAGATGGCTTAGTCAGTAAAGTGCTTGCTGCTCAAGCTTGGGGTTCTGAGTTAAGACTCCCAGCATCCACTCAACAGGCCAGACATACGCACCTGAAATGACAGTAGAGACAAATAGATCCGAACCAAGTTCTAGGTTCAGTGAGAAACTGCCTCAGAAATAAGGTGGAGATTGAACAAGATACCTAACATCAGCCTTTGACTGTCATATGAATGTACATGCATACACACATATACGTATATACGTACATACGCATATACACACATAAACAATACATATACTTATACACACATACATACATGTATATAAACACACACAAATATACATACAAACATGCCCACACATGCACATATACAATAATACACACACATTTACTCGCCTGAATACATATAAATACATACACACATACATATACAGACATATATATATATATATATATATATACATACAAAGTCTACACACATACATGCACACATATGCATACAGGTATACAACACATATAAACAAACACACTATATACATATACACATAAACACATACATACCTATACATGTATACAACCACACAAACACACTATATACATATACACATAAACACATACATACCTATACATATATACAACCACAATACACACAACATATATACATAAACATGCCCACACACATGCACACATACATAAACACAGATCTGTACAAGTACACCAAAACACATATACACATATACATACATATGCATATATACACACACCACACATGCATACAAGTGCACCAACACATGTGCACACAAAAGCCAGTTGCGTTTTTACAAAGGAAGAAGGGCAGGAAGGACAGGCTGGCTAACAACCAAGCAAACTTGCTGCTAGGTGAGAGTCATTTCTTCCTGCAAGCTTCCTCTTCCTTCACATTCCACCAGTTCTCATGTGCCGCCCTTCCTGGGTCAGCATTAAGGGCAAATTGAAAAGGCAAAAATGATGAGATCTCGAGAGGGCACTGAGTACCACAGAGGAGTGTGTCCACAGGACTGAGTCAGCTGCTTGTCTGGAACAAATATCCACGCGAGACAGACAAAATGGCACCCTACATACTTCCAGTCAAGATAATCCGATCCTACCCCAATTGAACTTAACAAACTCATGCTGTGCTCTGTTTCTCTACTTGGTTGGGACCCAGGCCATAGAAGCACAAAGCAGATTCACATCCCAACGTGACAAGGCTCACTGAAGTCAAACAGCATAGTTATCCACCAAAACAATTAAAATACCAGAAGCTAATGAATGAGAAGTTCTAGAGGGACTTAGATTTGCTCGCAGGAACTTCAACAAGATGTTGGGCTTAAGGGCCCGTCTTCCTGAGTGAGATGTACCAAAGCTGAGGACAGCATCCCGGTTCACGGAGATTTTGGGTGTTTACAGACATCGGTGACAATCGGTGACACCATAGATAAAGATACTCTCAGTGATGGTGGGTCTTCCCAGTGGGTCTCTTGGAAACCTACACAAACCATTTATGGAAGAGTGGGTGTGTCTGAAGCCATCAGATGTTGGCGACTGGGCTCATACTGGCCTCAACCATTAGACTCACCTGCCCCTACTGTTTCCTCTCATCATAACCCCCCACCTCCATCCCCACCCCCAGCTAATGAATGAACTGCATGAGACTACATGGATGCATTTTTGGTATAATTTGTGCTTCTGAGCTTCTGGGGACAGGCTGAGTGAGCGTGGTCCCCAACCCAAACCCACTTCTTCATGCCTCGTGGGAGCCCATCTGCCCACCTCCAGCACTGCTTTCTTCAAGGTCCTTTTGACCTGAGTGTGCCTCTACCTCCAGAAGAGACTTGAATTTGGTCGGGACCTGCTCTGCTGGGCTCTCATCAAAGGTCCCAATGATCAGGGAAGGATTTGTGACTTAGCACAGTGGCCCCGTTCACTGGGACTGGTGCTTGTGAGCCCATTCTGGGCCATCCCTCCTGCTCAGGATCCTGCAGGTGAGTACAAATGGCCCGTTTTTAATAAGAACATCAGAAAGACAGAAGACACAGATCTCTTTCAGAGCGGAAAAAGAATTCGCTTGCCAGCAAGAATTCCAGCTCCCTCGTTGTCTCCTAAAATGCAAAGGGGGAAAACAAAGGCAGAACAATGAGAAACTTTTAGCCCAGCAATTCTATTATGAGCTGTGGACAGCTCTTCCTCCTCCCTGTTCTGAACTGAATTGTTCTTTCTTTCCTCGGATGTGTTCCTCACAGCTGGAAAGGCCATCTAGGCTCTGAGAAACAGCAACAAAACCACACAGCTTTGTTATAGCAAGATGGCGCTTCCTCCTTCCACCTCAAAGCCCTTCTGCTCTTCCTTGGACAGAGCAGCGGCCACCCAGTCTGCTTTAGAGGTCTCGTGTGGGCGAGGAGGCCCTCAAGACTAGTGGCCGCACTTTCAATGTGCCCAGTGATCCAAAATCCTGTAATAACTCTCTGGGAAATAAAGCTCACTGGCAGAGCGTTAGCATCTAAAACAAATAAAACAGAGGAAGTAAATACAGGAGCACAGACAATAGCAGCTTAGGCAATGGGGGTCGGAGTGAGAGATACACTGCTCTCCGAGGGGCAGGGGCATTTCTGATGTCCAGGAGCCTGGCACATGCGCACTGGGATCAGATGTTGCTGACACAGGCCTGAGGCTTTCTCCCACACATAGGAAGTTACTGGGCTAGAAGCAGGAAGGACTTGGATGTGGAGGAAAGTGGGCAGATCTATCAAACAGAGAGGGATGGGGTGAGGTACGTAAGGGTCCCAGTATCTTCCTTTATAAGGAGACCCCTCAGAGGTATGTTCAACACCATTTCTGCTCAGCCAGGGAGGTGGGGCCCATAAATTTCCTTAAGGAAATCTACATCCCATGTCTTTCTGTCTGTTTATCCATCCATCTATCCATCCATCTATCCATCCATCCATCCATCCATCCATCCATCCATCCATCCATCCATCCATCAATCCACCCATCCACCCATCCATCCAATGATGACATTTGCTACTCCTTAGCTTCTATACTAAGCAAGAGAGGGACAGCCTAGAATATACACATGACTAAGGTTTTCTTCCTTCCCTCGGGGATATGAAGGCCATTTGAAAGGCAGTGCTAGAATAGGGAAGACTGCGTATTGTTCTAAGTCTGCAGGCCACGCGATGGAGAGCTGCTGGGGTGGACACCACACCCGCTGCTCCTATGTGTGATTCTGTTTCAGCCTTTGACATATCAATGATACTTTTACTTTTTTAAGTGTGAGTCTTTCCCCCAGAGTTCACGATATGCATTAGAAATATTACATTTATTCCCTTATGTATGAGAGCAGGCATGTGTGTCTGTGTGCGTGTATATATGTCTTGTCATAAGTCTGGCAGCCAGAGGACAACTTACAGAAACCAGTTCTTCCCAGGGGATTGCACTCGGTCACCAGGCTTAGTGGTGAGCGCCTTTGCTTGCTGAGTCGCCTCTTTGCCCTTTGCACTAGTGTTTATAGTGAACCCAAGACCACTTTTAAACAGTGCATTGCTGCTTCCAGAAGGGGGTGGTTGTTAATGAGATGTGTTGGATTCTTCTGGGGTTGGTCCACCTCTGCACACCAAATCCCTTCTACAAATCTGCATATGCAGCATAATCCCCAAAGCTTTAACTCTTCTCTCGGCGACTTGCAAGGTGTGGTCCAGCTAACACTGCACACATGGCTGTTATCCTGTGCTGTTAGGAGGACGTCTGATCCAAGCTCTCCCCTGAACATGTCTGCTCCAGGAGATGTGCATAGATGCAGAGAGCTAGTGATTCTCTCAATCAGCTGGCCCTACAACACCCCGCCATTCATTTCTGTTAGAGTGACCTTTTAGAATATAAATCTGAACTGAAGCCCGTGAACTTGAGTGAGATAAAAATAAACTTGGAGCTCTTCAAAGATGAGTGGGCCGGAGCCGGTATACCACATGCTGTTTGCAAAATGGCTCAAAGAACTCTTTCCTCTCTGTGCTGGCTCCCTTCGCAGTGTGACTCTCCACTTCCACTGTGTGGACATGCTTGAGTGCGTGTGCCTGTGTGTGTATGTGTGTGACTGGAGGTCAGAGGATAACCTTGGATGTCGGCTCTCAGGTGTAAGATCTCTCTCACTGGCCTGGAACTTCACCACACAATCCAGGATGGCTGGTAAGCAAGCTCTGGAGTTCTGTTTCCGCTTGCCACCTTGCCATCACTGGGGTTACAAGCGCACACCACAGTGCCAGGCTTTTGTGTAGATCACAGGGTACTAAACTCAGGTTCTTGAGCTGCTCAGGCAAACATTTTACTGATGATGTTTCCCAAGCCCCACCCCTTCTCATCCAGAGAGAGAGAGATGCCCCTCATTTCTCCACTCCTACAATATGGGACCAGTGAGAAGCTCACCAGTGTGCCACAGGGGTTTGACAAGTGCTGCATACTGCTGCCTGGATCTTGTCACCCCTGAGACATGCCACATTGTTTTGTAGGGGAACAAAGGACCCTTTATTTGGGTACCCTTGCCTTGAGGTCTAGGAAGCTCCTGAAGGACAATTCCCTCTTCAGCCATGGCTCCCTCTGAAGCTGCAGCTCCCAAGACCTCCATTGCAGGCTCATTAGCTACGATACCCGTCTTCTGGGCTCTGCCAGCAGACAGCACTCCGTCCATTGGCCTTCTAATAGAATTAAGGAAACTCTGGCTCCAGCCACTCTGTGAGTCCTTCCTACTCACAAACACACACACACACACACACACACACACACACACACACACACACACACCAAGCCATTTATGCTATTAAGGAGCAGCCAGGAAACCCATTCTCTCCACCCGCCCACCCTTCCCCCACCCCTTAAAACAAGATGCAGGAGCCCGAAGATTCATGACAGATGCAGTACAGAGCTCAGAGATGCACTTAGATGTCTTTGGGATTCAGAGGCGGAAGGCAGAAGGCGGAAGGCAGCCTTCTGGACCTGGTGCTGGTAGTTCTGCTCGGCAGGCCCAGCCTCCATCTCTTGGGCTTCCTTAGATACAGCGCTCTCCTCCCCAGCTCCGGCTAGGCTCATTCCCAAAACCTGTGGTATCAGCAGCACTTAATCACCCCATTTCTGTGAATGAACTTAAGGAGCCGATCATCTGGAGAAATGAACTCCAGATCACTGAGCAAGACGTCCTCCTCTCTTTTTCTGTCTTCGGTCTCATCTCAAGTTTGCTGTTCAGAGCCGTGCTCTGGAGCTGCCTTTAGGCTGTTGCTGATGTCTCTAATGGTGCTCTGAGCTGGGACAGTTGTCCCTTCCCATGTGAGTGGCATGCCAGCTGCCTGCATGAAGAATTTGGCAGTTTTTGATCTTGCTCCTCTCCCCCATCTTGCTCAGTGTACCCAGGGGACAGCAAGTAGCCAGAAGGCACAAAGAGCAGGCAGAAAGAACCTCATTCCTACCTCATCCAACCCCCAACTGGATCAGCCAGGGTGTCAGAACCTCTGCACCCCAAGAGTAGACTTTGTTTCAGTTTAGCTTCATGCATGTAGTGGGGACAGTAAGGAAGCAGGCAGGGAGTAAACCCAGTCTTCACTGGTTGGGGCCAAATGAGGACTAGTCAGAGATTAGTCCACTGTTACACCAGTGACCCCGTGATCCAGCCAGGAAGATATGTGACATCAGAAACATGGTCTTCCATGTAGAAAGTCTGGGATCGTTGACTCTGTTGCCTTGGTCAAGTTACTAGAGGGGCTTGACCAAACTAGCTGGGGCTCCATGTTTGCATTTGTAAAGTCAGGGTTGTCTCCTAGTTGGACAGATATCAATACTAAGAGAAGTATCCCCAAAACACTCAGGTAGGGAAAAAAAGGTAGAAGTGTTGGTACTGCTGTACATCGCAGCATCTAAAAGCTTGTTGTTGTTCACCCTGAGGACATCAGACACGAATGGAGCAGTCAGGACAAGGGAAGCAAGCTAGGAGAGCCAGCTCAGGGCTGGGCAGGGGCAGTCTGGCAATGCTTTCCCAGGCTCAGCTGCTATATTCCTTTCCTTGAAGAATCTTATCTCTGGCAAGTTCTGAATTATTGGCTCCTGCTTTTCTGTGCATATTCTTGACATGACCTGGATGACATTTGGATACCTCCTGTGTCAAAGGTCAACTGATGGGTGACCTGAAGTCAAAGATTATAACCCTTGGCAGTTCTCAATACCCCCCCCGCACCTCTCTCTACCCTGATCTTTTCTTACAGTTTATAAAGTTTCTTGTGTTACTAGTGGGGCTTTGGCCCTTTGAGCACAAGTCTATCCAGTAAAAATAAAAAAATAAATAAATAAACCAAACGAGACAGCCTTTCTCAGAACTGTTAGGGCAGGAGGAGATACAGACGCCGTTTATTCATTAACAAAACCATTCATGGTTATTATCTTCAGCGTGCAGACTGATGTTTTTTTATTACAATTTAATCTGCCAGGCTCACTCTTTGTGGGGCAGGATTTGATTCAGAATCCAGGTCAACAAGTTCAAGGCTGCTATTTGTTGACAAAGTACTTTGTTTTAAAATATGCACCTGCCTTCTTGTTGCATGACGGATGGACAGACATCTATTCACCCCAGGTAGGATGCTGAGAACAGATCAAAGGCGTGAAGCTGAGTATCTTCCAGCCTCACTCCAACCCCAACCCCTGCAATTGCTTATTTACCTGGTGTGTTAGCTTTGCTAGTTTTGTAGCTTTCTGCACCTTGAGAGATTCCCTCTCCAACCCCCTTCACGGAAATGTACTCCTTTGGAGAACGGGGTAAGAATACTTTCTGTTTCAGGCTGGTGTCCAGCCCTCCCCCACTTTTTGATCTGACTTAAAGGCCACTCATTGGGCTAGGAACTCTCTTCAGACTGTGTGACAGGCACCGAGAGAAGAGGCTCTGGACACCAGGTTAGACTAAACACCCCCCCTCCAGCTCACAAATTTTATTTTTCGAAGCTTCCAGACAAGAACCTAAAAGTCATTGTCTCAAGGTGCTATCAACTTTCTGGAATCCTAGCTATTTGAAACAAGCTCACCAAGAGGCCTCATTCTCAAAGACACCCTAATGTCCCCATATCATAGTGATTTGGGGTGAGCAAAGGCACCCTGGGTCTCATATGCCTCAGGCATATCCTTTTTTGTTCAGGATTCACCTTCTTGAGAGAAAAGGTGGGGGATGCTGACTAGGATTGTGAGGCTTATCCCAGGTTCCAGGTTGCAAAGGCTCATTAAAAAACTGAAAAAAGAAGCCGTGTGATGAGTCAGGTACAGGGAAACTGAAAAGTCTGAAATCGAGTCAGCTTAAGCATTAAGGAGAATGGTGCTTAGCAAAGTTCTCTGTGGCTCTTTTTCAAACTTAGATCAATAGAACAATAGAAAAATCGTTCCAGATGTTCATGGAGACTTGGGAAGGAGCCAGAGCTAGGGAGCAGCCTGCGAATAAGAAGGAGGCAGGAGAGAGAAGACAATGGGAAGGGGGTGGCAGCTCTGTGTGCCCAATTGTCCATGAAGCTACTCACACGTGTGGGAGGGCTCAGAACCTGGTGAGCCTGATCTCTGCGTTGGAAGTCACCGGGAGAGGTTTCCATCTGTCCAGAGATGAGCCCTAGATGATCCCTGTGGCTGTTGGATTCTTCCTCAGTCACACTTGGGCTCCTTAAGCAATTCTTTATAGTTTGGCATTGTCTTCCAAATTGACAGTCTGGTCATGCTAATTTATTTATAATCTAATAGGGACTGGAAATGCTCATCTTTTCTTCTTTGTCTTTTTCTTTTTTTTAAAACTGTCCTGCAAATTGAAGTGCCACCAACTGCTGGAGTTCACATGAGAATGTGGTGGTGCACAGCTGTCTGTCACAGGGGCAATTATACTATTCTCCTGCTGACCGTTTAACATTTATTATTTTTGTGAAGAGAAAACACCATGGTTTTATGGAATCCTCCCAGATAGATTTAAGCTCAACAGTAGTAACAACGTCTGTTCCCAGGGCTGGGCGATGGCTCAGTAGATAATGAGCTGGCTGTGCAAATGTGAAGACCTTGGTTCAGATCTCTAGTGTTGGGATTCTGTAAATCCCACCCCACGGTTGCCTGGCAACAGCCAGGTAAGCTCCGCCCCAGTTACATGACACTATAAAAGGGGCTGCTTGCCCCCTCCTCTCTCTCTTGTTTTCTTGTTTTCTTGGTCTCTTGGTCTCTTGTTCTCTTGCTCTTGCTCTCCTCCCTTTCTCCTCCTTTCTCCATTCCCTCCTCCCTTTCTCCTCCTTTCTCCATTCCCTCCTCCCTTTCTCCTCCTTTCTCCATTCCCTCCTCCCTTTCTCCTCCTTTCTCCAGTCCCTCCTCCCTTTCTTCTCCTTTCTCCATTCCCTCCTCCCTTTCTCCTCCTTTCTCCATTCCCTCCTCCCTTTCTCCTCCTTTCTCCATTCCCTCCTCCCTTTCTCCTCCTTTCTCCATTCCCTCCTCCCTTTCTCCTCCTTTCTCCATTCCCTCCTCCCTTTCTCCTCCTTTCTCCATTCCCTCCTCCCTTTCTCCTCCTTTCTCCATTCCCTCCTCCCTTTCTCCTCCCTTCTCCATTCCCTCCTCCCTTTCTCCTCCTTTCTCCATTCCCTCCTCCCTTTCTCCTCCTTTCTCCATTCCCTCCTCCCACTCTCTCCATTGCTCACGGCCGGCCTCTACTTTTCTACTCCTCTTCTTCTCTTCTTTCTCTCTGCCTCTACTATCCTCTCAACTCCCCTCCCCATGCCCTGAAAAAGCTCTATTCTGTACTATACCATCATTCTATTCCCCGTCAGGGGGAAGGTATTCTCAACATGGGTCTCCCAGAGGCATCCCTCTTGCCCCCAGGCCTCACTGCACCTACATGGGCCATATGCCACTCCCCTCAACCCGCACTCTCTTCATATTTTTCCTAACATTGGTGCCCCATGTGAGGAAATTAGATTTCCTCTCAACCAGCCATCTCTCTCTCTCTCTTTTTTTTTTACCTAGACCCCAAATAAAAGCTGAATATGGCACTGCACACAATAGTCCCAACCCTGGGGAGATGGAACAGAGGATCCCTGGGGCTAGATGAGCTAGACTCATCTAAACGAAGTTCCAGATCAACAAGAGAACCTGCTTCAAAACCAAGGTAAGCAGTTCCTGAGGAGCAGCACCCAAGGTTCGCCTCTGGCCTCTACAAACGTTGATATGTTCGTGCACACACACAAATAGACAAAAGTTAACAAACAATAAAATATTAACACTCACCTTCCAAGTAGTACAAAACCCCACTGGCTCGCCAGCATTCAAATGGCTCAGGAATAGAAACTCGGCTGGGAAGTCCCCTAGGCACACATCTCTCAAGACCTCTTTATGTAGCAGCCTCGTGCTTAGGACCAACAAACCAAAACTACACCTTTTAAAACACCTAGTCTGGTAGGGACTGACAAGGGAGAAGCAATTGGCCACCATGGAATGTGACAACTGTTAGATCAGACCATGTGTGAGCTACCGTAGGAGTCCAGGAGAACTGGGGAAGCCCTCAGCTCCTGAGATGTGTGGGAACCAAACCCAGGTCAGCAGGGAGAGCAGGAAGCCTTCCTAAACCCTGAATTATCACCATAGCACCGTACAGGAAACTCCTCCCCTATATCAAGCCACCCACTGAGCTTTAAAAATGCGTTTTATTGAGATGTGATTTAAAAATTCGCCATTTTGAGATGAAGTGGGTTACGGTATGCAGATGTTTGTTGACATACAGTGGGGTTGTTCTGATAAGCCTGTCACACGTCGAGAACATTGTAAGTCATAAGTGCATTTTGTATGCAAACCAGCAAGACTTGGTAACAGTGTCCTGTGACTTGGACATGTGTCTAGCTATGGCTCCCAGCATGGCAAGAATGTGTGGTACCACACGTGGCTAGTCCCAGAAGAAGCCAAACTCCATGATTTAAAATACATAAATCAAGGACCACTGTAGGTTAAGATGAAGGGAGGGCATTCCAAATTTACATGCAGCCTGCCCTTCACCACTATAATGAGATTATTTATGTGTTATTTATTTATTGACTTATATTTCTATGTATGAGGGTTTTGCCTACATGTATGTCTGTATACCACACGCTTAACTGGTGCCCACAGAAACAAGAGAGGGTGTCTGATCCCTGAGAGCTGGAATTTACAGGTGGTTGCGACTTGGCATGCAGATGCTGGGAATTGACCCCAGGTCCTTTGGAAGAGCAGCCAGTGCTCTTAACCACCAACCCCACCCCAACAGTTTTGCTATGTTCTCATGTCCCTTGTGCATGTGTGGTTTTGTGTATCTATCATGTCCAGGAAACACAAATTGGAGGAAACATTGGGCTGGAGAGATGGCTCAGTGGTTAAGAGCACTGGCTGCTCTTCCAGAGGTCCTGAGTTCAATTCCCAACACCCACATGGTAGCTCACAACCATCTGTAATGGGATCTGATACCCTCTTCTGGTGTGTCTGAAGACAGCTACAGTGTATTCATACATAAAATAAATATTTTTTTTAAAAAAGAAAACATGTTATTTGTCTTCTGAGACTGACATAATTTATTTAATATTGTTGTCAGCTTCATCCACTTCCTTGCGAACATCACAGCCCGATTCTTTGTGAGCGAAAACAATTGCATTGTGTATGTATACCATAATTTCTTGCTCACTCTACTGTTGGTAGACACCTAGATTATATTTATACAGTTTTGTTCATGCTTATTCTATATTTCACTTTCATATTTATCACAATTATTTATAGTTATTCTTGCTGAATTGCAATTGCAATAGATAAATATAATATATTATATATACATTATATGTATTGAATACATACACCCCTGACTTTTTTAGGTTAGACAGGAGTAACAGTCCTATACCTCGCCCTCCCTGCCTTTGCCACCGTTGGGCCTGCCCCCTTCCTCTTTGCTGTTTCAGGAACTGGGATGACAGCATTAGTGGACAGCCAGTGACTTTGTTCTCATGATTGTGACTATTAATCACAGTTGAGGCAGCTGCATGTTTTCATCTCTCATAAACTTTTGGTTTTCCTGGAGTTTCTCATTGCCTCAAGTCTTCCCACCTACTCCATTAGCTCTGTAAGCTGTCTGAGGACAAGGTTCACTCAGTGGCCATGCAGGGAGAAGAGGTTCACTGTGCACTGTTGTCTTTCCGGCCATCACTCCTCATGTTCTAGGCCGAGCCCCTCTTCCCCGTTGTCTCCTTTGTCTTGCTTAAGCACATCCTGTATTGGTGTCTCAGAAATAGCTGCCAAGGAAGCAGCATTTTGGACAGTATATTCATCTAAAAATACTGGCTTCTCAGTTTGATGGGTAACTTGAAAGTACAGGTTCCTTGATTGGAAATGCTTCCTCTCACACCTCTGAGGTTATTTCCTGCTGTGGGACTTCTGTTATGCTTTTGAGAACTCCAGCATCTTTATGCACCCAGTACCTGCTGTTGGACACCATTTTCAATATTTTCTTATTTCTTCTGTGCTAGGTACTGACATCCATAACCTACATGACAGGCTCCGAGGCCACCTGATCCTGCTACCATGTGCCAATTCAGTGGCTCAAAACTTGAGTCTAAGGGCCAGGAATGGCTGGTTTGGGCCCTCAACATAGGGGTATAAAACTTTCAGTTCAAATAAAACTTGGTCCTTGAACAGTGTCTATATAATAGCTTTGGGCGGGGAGATGTGAAATATCTAAATGTCTAGGGTCTTGATCTCTAAAACTTATTTAGTTTTATATAAAATATATAAAATATGCAATTACAATAGATAAATATATCACACACATATACACTCACATATATACATACACATGCACACATATACATACACATATACACACATACAAACACATACACACATATACACACACACATATGCACACATACACACATATACACATACAAATATACACACATACAAACACATACACACATATACACACACATATGCACACATACACACATATACACATATACATATATACACATACAAACACATACACACATATACATACACACATATGCACACATACACACATATATACATACACATATACACACATACAAACACATACACACATATACACACACATATGCACACATACACACATATACACATACACATATACACACATACAAACACATACACACATATACACACACATATGCACACATACACACATATACACATACACATATATACACATACAAACACATACACACATATACAAACACACATATGCACACATACACACATATACACATACACATATACACACATACAAACACATACACACATATACATACACACATATGCACACATACACACATAAACATACACACATATACATACACATATACACACATACACACACATATACACATACACACACACCTACAGACATATACAGACACATATATATACACATATACACACACATACACACACATACACACACACACACACACACACACACAGAGTTCCCTAAAGCTGTAGTTACTATTGTTTGTAAGTCCACTGTTTGTTCCACGTGAGTGCTCTCAACTGAACTTGGGTTCCCTGGAAGAACAGCATGTGTCTTATTTTATTTTTCATCAACAGGGCATTTCTAGTGCTGATTAATCAAGAAATCGCTACCCTCCCTTGCTATTTAGACATAGCAGGGTGATTTCTACTATTTTACTTAAGAAAAACAAAGCAAAACAAAATGAAAAACCCATGTGACACTCAAGAGGAAAACCAAATGGAGGCACTGTGAAATGCACCAACAAATCCAGAATTCAAGAGTTCCCAGCCCATTTACCTGGGAGAAAAGTGACTGGTGAACTTTGTCTGTCCCCCACCCCCAGTAAGTTCCTATAGCATACCCTCCTCCAAGACATATGACCTGCATTTGTGAAAGCACTCAGACCGGGGCGGGGGGGGGGGGAGAAAACAAGTGTACAGAATCTAAACAGTCTATGGGTTAGGGTGGATGGGGGGAGGGAACTACCACGGCAGCCAAATGCATTTATTTGTGCCACAGGGAAAATGCTCATATTTGGTTGGAGAGACTTAAAATCATTAGTGTCTACATTAGTGTGGAATGTGTTATCCACAGCATTTTCCGAAGAAGTGTGTGTTTCACAAATAAGTAGGCAATGGGGAGGATGGAGCCAGGAAGCCAAGAAGTGTGACTCAGAAATCACTGTGAACTTTAGTCGGGCAGCCCTGCCAACTTGCTGCTCCTCTCAAACTCTGCTTCCTCGGAAAGACATTTCAAGTTAGTCTTACCCAAGTCAGGTCAAGGGAGGCCTTCCAGCCCTATGCTGGTTCAGATTCCAGTCTGGACAGCAGAGGGATAACTGGTCTACCTCACACCCTTCCTCAGAATGCTCTAATGCTGATTGATTCCTCAGAGCTGATCCAAATCCCAGAAGATTGCTGAGAGAAATGAGAATGAGCGTGTACATTGGCTCAGCAGAACTGCTTTCCAGCTGGGAGACTTGCAGAGAAGATGCCCAAAAGTACAGACGAAGTCTGATTCAATAAACATAGATTGGGCTGACTGGAGTGGTTCTGTGGGGAGACTCAGAAAGACCCTACTACTTCATTATAACTCCCACCCCAGTCTCTTTCCTGTCTTCCCGTTTCCTCCCTCCCTTCCTTGCTTTTTATGTGCATGTGCGTGTTTGTGTGAGTACCAGTGTATGCACACACATCTGGAGGCAGATGTCAACCTCAGGTACCATCTGCTTGTTTTTTGAGATGAGAGCTCTCACTGAGGCTGGCTGTTTAGTCTCTACTTCCCAGGTGCTAGGATCACAAAACACACAGGGTGCCAGCCTCTGTATGTGGGTTTTCTGGATCACTGGTCTCTTTGTCCTCACCACTGGGCATACCCAGTCTTCCTGGCTTGTCATTGTTTCTATCCCACAGAACTGAGTAGGGGAGAAAAGTATCCCTTCCAGGCCCTCCGTCTAGTCTGTGTGTCTACCAGAACTCAGTGAAGAGCCTATGTGTTGGGTGTTGGGTTACTCCTTCAGAAGCCCTTCCTGCTAGTTTTACATATCTTAAATGTACGTCAACCTTCGATGGTTTAACTTTTAATTTAAAAAATTAACTGAAACAACAGTAGTTGGACATATTTATTGATGGAAATGCTTTTAACGATGTCCCTGCTGTAGGAATTCCAGTCTGAGACGCTGAAGCTGCCTGCCTGGTGCCTAGTCTTTAGGCAATCCACATGGATACAGCCCTCACTTCTCACTTTCCTGCTCCAACCCCTGCCTTCCCCTTCTAGGACCCCCCACAGTCCCCAGGCAATTATGCGCCATGGGTTGGTTTTGTGCCACTTTAATGGCAGTGACCATTTGGAGCAGAGAGGAGGTGGCACGTTCTCCAGTTTGGGTTTCCAGCTTCTTGCAAGGGTGTGAGAATGGAAGTGTTAGTTTCCAGAATGTTGGAATATAAATACCCTAAATGTGGTTGTGTGAGTTATGGTAGACCACTCATGGTTCCATCATGGACTGAGGGGGAGGCAAGATGGCTCAGTGGATGAAGCATGTGCATGAAAACCCGATGACCTGAGTTTTATTTTCAGCATCTACAGTAGGAGGGAATCAACTGCAAAAACCAAACACAAATAAATAAATAAATAAATAAATAAAAATCCTATCCTATGAGCTCCACATGGATACTGTCCTAGTCAGGGTTTCTATTCCTGCACAAACTTCATGACCAAGAAGCAAGCTGGGGAGGAAAGGGTTTATTCAGCTTACACTTCTATACTGCTGTTCATCACCAAAGGAAGTCAGGACTGGAACTCAAGCAGGTCAGGAAGCAGGAGCTGATGCAGAGGCCATGGAGGGATGTTACTTACTGGCTTGCTTCCCTGGCTTGCTCAGCCTGCTTTCTTATAGAACCCAGGTCTACCAACCCAGGGATGGCACCACCCACAATGGGCTGGGCCCTCCCCCCTTGATCACTAGTTGAGAAAATGCCTTACAGCTGGATATCAAGGAGGCATTTCCTCAACTGAGACTCCTTCTCTGTGATAACTCCAGCTTGTGTCAAGTTGACACAAAACCAGCCAGTACAAACATTGACACAGACATACACATGTGCTCTCACACATACACACAGCCAAGCACACACACAAACACATACATGCACACTGACACACACACAGCCCCTACAGGCCCACCCACAACCCAACACATGCATGCACACATGCAAACATGCTCACACACACACACACACACACACACACACACACACACGTCTGTACATAACACAAAATAACAATACAGTTTTAAAACATATTAATAACCTTTTAAAATTAAAAAATAATTAAGAACCATGGTGTTGTTAGAGAGAAATTGCCAAGAAGCGATTACAAGATTACAAAGGCTCTGGGGAGGCTCTAAGAGGAGGTGCCCAGTGATAAGCATGTGGTGGGCACCTGATGCTACCCCTGAAGATGCTGCAGAAGAACATCCCTAGTCAGGGCCGGGGCTGCAGGAGACATGGCCGCCCTGCTGTCACCCAGTCTCCAGCAGCAGGAGTAACAGAGCTTGCTCTCGGGAGACAGCAACAGCTTACAGCCTTCTGGCCCGAAATGTGAAAAGCAGCAAAGCAGCAGAGCAGCATAAACTACACCGTGTGCACAATCCCACCTGAGTGCTGGCCGGCGCTGGCAGCAACTTCTGGTCTTCGGGAAGCTTGACGCTGTTGGCAGCACCTTCCTGGGTTTCTTACCAGTGACAGCCTTTGAAACCCCTGTCATCCAGGGTTCTAAGGACTAAAGGGTTCAGTTTTGCTGCTGAAGTATGTCTTGGTGTGTATTGGTGAGTGTGAGCTGCTGTAATGAACACTGGAGCTAAGAGGCTTCTATGTCGGTGTGTCAGCATATGTAGGGACCAGCCTCCTTCAAAGTATGTCGGTGTGTCAACATATGTAGGGATCAGCCTCCTTCAAAGTATGTCGGTGTGTCAGCATATGTAGGGGCCAGCCTCCTTCAAAGTATGTTGGTGTGTCAGCATATGTAGGGACCAGCCTCCTTCAAAGTATGTCGGTGTGTCAACATATGTAGGGATCAGCCTCCTTCAAAGTATGTCGGTGTGTCAGCATATGTAGGGGCCAGCCTCCTTCAAAGTATGTTGGTGTCACGGGGTCTCATAGCTGACACCACTCATAAAAACTTTGCTCACAGGTGCTTCTTCACCTCTGAGAACCACTCCTGTGGGGTCAGGACTCCCACAGATGAAGGTCAGGGAGACACAAACACAGGCTACAACACAAACACACAACATGTAGTCCCGAAGGCCAATTCTGCACAGTGCCATAAAAACAAACAAACAAAACCTACGAAAATTTACTTTCCTTTAAAAATTCTTTGTAAAAAGTGTGTGATCTGACGAACAAAATTGGCTCTTTGTGTACTAAAAGGAAAACATGTTTGGCAAAAAAAAGACACTAAGCTTTGTTCCCTCCCAGCTCCCAGACTGAAGGGAATGTTCCCAAAACACCTCTCTTTTCATAGTTGAGGGAATTGTAGAAACACAAGAAAAATCATCTAAATTGTTTTCATGTAAAAGCATATGTTAGAAGCATGTTTATTTAAACATATTTTTGTTAAGGTTGCTTTGTAATTTCTCTTCATTAAGTTGCATTTATTTGGGTGCATGCATGTGTGTCATGGCTAGCATGTGCAGATGTGTGTGTGTCTGTGTGTGTGTGTGTGTGTGTGTGTGTGTGTGTACCACTTGCATGCATTACCCACAGAGGCCAGAAGAGGGTGTTGGGTCCCGTAGAGCTGGAGCTACATCTGATTGTGAGCTTCCACGTGAGTGCTTGGAGCTAACCTCAGGCCGTCTCCCCTGCTCCTGCCCGTCCCTAATCTTACATAGCACGTACAGACTACAGCTGCAGTTCTCACTTTATGAATATTTCCAGAATAAAAAAACCGATTATTCATAGTATATTTTATAGGTCTTTTTCTGTTCAACTGTGCACCATTAACTCTTCAGGAAAAAAAATTCTTTTTTCAGTAATCCCTGGTATTTTGTCAAGAATTGAGCCATGATTTACTGAACGTGCGCGAGCTATCAGCGGGGTAAAGACCTTCCTGTTTTGACCGGTGCTGTGACAAAAGCACACGTAGTTTTGCAGTTCTTCAACTCTGAGGAGTGTGGAGCGATTCAGAGACAGGGTCATTGAATCAAAGGCTGTGGGGGCTCCAAGGGCTTGGATGCCTGGTGTCAAATACCCCTGAGCTTTGATTCTTGGATGAACCCCTCTACCATACACAGACACTTTGCTGTTTTCATTGATGCTTTTGGTTTTGTATGATTATAACAGAATTTACACTTCTTCTCAAGTGTTCTGTTTGTATGATAAATAATAGTTATCCTAGGATCCTTCCATAGCTTGTGGTGGCCTCGGCTGGAGAGACACTCAGGAACAACACCACACGGCTGGGGTGGCTGAGGCACAGTGTGTGGCCATAGGTCCAATTGAAGACCTCTGTTGCAACTCCATGATTCTCCAGATGTGACAGGTCAAGTATTCGGGGAGAATTAGAAGAGAGGAGAGAGGACTGCCTTAGAAAGTCCATCTCTGTGCTTGTCCTGGTCAACCGCAGTGCTCATCCTATGAATACCAAAGAAGCCACGATATTTCTCCGCATATTCTCTGGGAGGTCCCACCTCCCTACTCCTCATCCCCAGAGGAATGGGTAATTCCTGGGTGAGCCTTTAAAGCAGGTAGTGTTCCCTCCCTGTGAACTTTTACTTTTCACTTCTTAGTCCCCCCAACCAGCCCTGCCTGGGGTTCATTTATTTCTCCAAAGGTTCCACTCCCTTTGGCTCATCAGACATCTGCAACTGCTCTACCACTAATAAGCAAGTTCAAAAAGTTACTTTATGATTTTTTTTAAAAAACAGTAAAAAGATAGACATGGTGGACACACCTTTAGTCCCAGCACTTGAAAGGCAGAGGCAGGAGGATCTCTCTGAGTTCTGGTCCAGCTTGGTTTACATAGCAAGTTCCAAGACAGAATCGAAAAGTGAGATACTGTTTAAAAAAACAAACAAACAAACAAACACAGGTTAAGGCACAGACTGCAACTGTATCAGCTACAGAAGCTTGGGGTGTTGCAGTCTTGGGTTCCTGGTGGTTTCTGGGTAGTTGTACAGCTAGCCCTAGGCCACGGATCTGAACTCAGTCGCATGAGGAAAATAAAACATTATTTGAACCATTCCTCTTGGGTTTCTCTGAACTGAAGGTCAGTGCTGCTGCGAAAACACACAGAGCTGGACAAATATAAAAATTGCCTGTTTTATGGTCAAGGTGATGGCTGCGGGGTGGCTATCTAGTCCGCCCTGGAGATTGCTGGGTAAGTGACACAGATTTTACTGGAACTCAAGGGCACGCATTTTCAGCTCACAGTGAACCTGCCCAGAAATCCCAGCCTCCTCCTCTCAGGCTCCCCCTTTCTTACTTCCTACTGGTGGCTTCGGCCCTATGCTGAAATAACTTGAGAATTCTGCAAGAGTAGGACTTAGTTATACAGAGAACCTGAAAGGCCCGCTAATGAGGCTGGGGGTTAAGGGGCGGGGTCATCACTGAACAGAAGCACACACAGAAAGGAAGTATGCCGTCCCTGTCCCTGTAGGCTCCTCTAGCTTCCCTCGGTTCTGGGTGGTTTGTTACTGCCACCAAGAGAGCCCGGGACGGCTGTGTTCTTCCTATGTGGTTCCCTTCACTCTGCAGGTCCATGTCCTTCCACGCCTGGCCAGCTGGCCATGGGCAAACACAGCAGCCATTGCTGCTTGTGTTTTATACCAAAAGAAGTTGATGAGGGCTGGCGTGTGTGTGTGTGTGTGTGTGTGTGTGTGTGTGTGTGTGTGTATGTGTGTGTGTGTTATCGAGGTTGGAAAAACTACTATCACAGTATAGCGTTACTTTTATTAATTTCTTGACATTAGCATAAAAAGCAACAGCTCCATCCTGACATTCTATATGTATAGAATATTATGGTTTGTTCTCAGTTCCTTCCCATCCCTTCTCCCTCCCGGGCTGCTTCTTCCTTCTATCACATGCCTCTCTCTGCTTGCTTGGCATGTATGTTTTCTACCCTGAGAGAGCTTCTGTCCTCTCTTCCCTAGTTTCATGATCTCACACACACACTCACACACACTTAAACACACATACACACTCATACTTACACACACTCACACACTTACAGTTACACACATTCACACATTCTCACATACACTCACAAACTCACACACATACACACACTCACACATTCTCACACACACTCACACATTCTCACACACACTCACACACATACACACACATACACACTCATATTTTCACACACACATCTATAAACACACTCTCACACATAAACACACACAATTTTTAAATCGGGTTTGTTCAGAAAAAAAAACAAACTTGTGTTTATTAGTGGAAAAGTACTTCTTGGAGCCCATTCAAATTGAATATTGCTGAGAAATATTTAAAAATGTCGTTTGAGGTCATGCCAGTGCAGCTACCTGAGTGGCCTGGGATGACAAATGGCGAGCGATGTCCAGAAGGCGATATTCACTGTGGACGTGGAGCTGTTTTCCGCGCTTGACTCCCAGCAACCCTACAGCTTACGAACTACATTGTCATATCTTACAGATGAGGCAGCCAGCTAGCACAAACACTATTTCATTTCTTTATACTGCCACTCAAGATACATAAAAAGGCTTTATTTGCAAGGGTGCAGGAATCTAATCAAACAAGCCAAATCCCATGTCGTCATCCGACTCCTCGGACTCCTCCTCCTTCTGGTCTTTCTCTGCTGCAGTGTGGGTGTGTGTGTGTGCAGAACCCACAGCAGGAGCTGCAGAGCCATGGGCAGCAGAAACAGCCACAGCCCCACAGCACCCTGAGTGATGACATCCTCAATTTGTCCCTTTCAGCTCATTGATGGCCTTGTTGAGCCGGTCATCGTCCCCCTCGATGCCCATGCTAGTATTTTCTTGATGTCTTTGGCGCTAGGAGAGGAGTTGCCCCGAGGGCGGCCAGCAGAAAAGAGGCAGCATAGGTAGCACATGCGCGATGGGACAGACAGAGGGTAAGGTTATGGTGGTGAGGTTATCCTAGAGGCCGTCTGCTTCCTGCTCCATATTAGCCAGCAAGTGAGGCCACGTGAGGCCCCAGGCCTCTGATGGCAGAAGACCGTGCAACCCTCGGCTCCCGGCCGTGGTCCATCCCTCAGTCCCAACCCACTATTTCATTTTAAAACATACTCCTTAGTGGGAAGTTCAAAGCAGAGCTGAGTAGCGATGGCTTTTCACCGTGAGGTTCTCATGATTTCCTCTAACCAAGAGGACATTTCTGCTTTTAGATTAAAGCACTGTATTACTAGAGGAAGAAAATAACAGTGTGCCCTGGAGGAGATGAAGTGGGAACAGGGTCACTTTCCTTGGCTCTTGGGGATTCATTACCAAGGATATCTAATTTAGGATTAATAATCGTTTTAACCGAGCCATTTAAAGAACGTGCCAAACTAGCGAGGAAGAGGGAAAATAAATTTATGATCTGAAATTTGGAGAGTAAAGCTTTGCTCATTAGCAAACAGCTTTTCTTTTGTAACACAAATAAATCCAATAAGGGTCAATTACACATTTTATTAAATCGTACAAAACTGTGTTACTGGTCCCTTCCCTGCTCAGTGCCCCCCCCCCCCGTCCTGTCCGTTGTGAGTAGTTACTCTAATTGCTTGAGATTTCCCCTTCCGGGTTTTGCTTCCCATTGGCCTTTGGTACAGGTGCTATGGCTGTCTAAAAAGTCCAACCCCAAATCAAATTGCCTTGAGAACCAAGCCCAGCCCCCCAGTTACTTTCGGTGGGCAGCCCGCTGAGGAAGTTACCGAGGTGGTTACTCCTCATCATCAGTCTGCCCGCAGCTCTTTCTGTCTGCTGTGTGCCAAGCATAGCACAGCAACAAGCCCTCTCTGTGAGAGCACATGGCCTGGCGGGAATGCACTGCAGAGCTGACCCTTGGGGGGGGGGGCGGCACACTGAACTGCTTGGTTCCCATCCAAAGCCTTCCTCCACAATGGGGTGGGGGGGTGATCCATGACAGGGAGCTGGCAGAGGCGTGACAGCTGTGTCCGGTTGCTTTTTTCTGCATAGTCCTCTTTGATGCTTTCCTGTTGGCAGTGGAAGCCTGCTGTGGTCAAACCCAGTACCGAGTTTGCCAGACGTTTCCCCAGCTAACTTTGCTGTGAGAAATTCTGTCTCTCATTCCTCCCCCCACCACCAAGGAGTCAGAGAAACTCTTTCCATTTCTGTGATGCTCTTGGCTTTATTCTAACTTCGAAGGGGAAGAAGGGACCGAGAAACCCATTCTTCTTGGCTCTGAGGCCGAGAGACAGAGCTGACGGCTCCACTGGTGCTGCACCTGCCGTTGCGTGGCCATTCGCCTTTGCTGTCTTGTGCAAAGTCCACTCCTTTCCCCGGAAGAGCCTTGGGACACATCTGGATTGGCAGAAGCAAGGCTGAACTAGTATAGGTGTGGGGGCCATGCTTATAATTTGGGCACTAGGGAAGCAGAGGCAGGAAGAATACCAGACCAAACCAGTTAGGGTTACATGACAAGACCCTGTCTCAAGACACACATTTGAGAGCACGCACACACACACACACACACACACACACACACACACGGAAGGGAGGACATATGGGGATGTTGCTAGCCTGGCTTCTAATAGCAGAGTCCTTCCAAAGAATTGCTGAATAAGCCCCCCCCACCCCCCCCCCCCGTGAAACAGAATGACAGCACAAAGCAGAGCCAACGCCTTCACAAGGGTGACCACAAGTGCTCAGGGGACGCTGTCCTTCTTCATGCTCACCAAGTCTCAGCTCAGCAAAGCTTCTGGTGCCATTCTGCCCTCTGGCAGACTCCCCAAAGAACTGGATGGGGGCCCTGTTCAGTGACGAGGCATCTCCTGTGCTGTACTGGGCAGGCTCTGGGTGGAATGCTGATGTTCTTTGGGCTGTTGTCTGTGTCCCTGACGAGGGAGAATAATGTGTTGAAATCTCCAAAGGCACAGGGCTCCTTCAGTGGCAGGAGCCTCAGCACACGCGCGCACACTCCTCCATGGTTCTTAGACCACCCTTTCCCACTTCACCATTAACATCAACGCAATCAGACACCTGGCAGAGCTCAAGACCCAGAGAGGTTTAGAGGGTAAGGACCAGACTCTGTAATGGTTCTAGAATCAGCTTCTGCCACAGGATTCGATGCCTCTAGGACTGTATCATGTCTCCTCGGGTGAAGGGCAGCTACCACAGAACTGAGTTTCCCCTTCAACATCGAATTCCCTGGTCATTCGTGCTTCTAGAAAAACCGCATGTCCACAGCCTTCTTCTCTGGACATCGACTATCCCAGACTGAGTACTCCGTTCTACCGCTGTTCATGGGCTTCTCTGGGCAGCAGGAGGGCATGGGTGCTTAGCTGAGTGCCTGTGGTAATTGTGGGGGCAAATATGATCAAGAAGAATCAGGGCTGTGGCAAAGTCCTCACAAGGCCTAACCTGGGAGGATGGAAGAGGCTTCTCCCAAGACGTGTGGGGCAAGGATGGCCTCAACCAGGGCTGGAGATGCCACCTAAGGTGGGTTCAGGAAAGCTGAATGTGGAAGGCTTGTTCAGGAAGCACTCCCTTGGGGGCAGTTGGAGAAATGAAGAAGGAATGGTGTGAGAAGGAGGGAGAAGAGCATTTGCAACAAGAATTAGCTGAGGGACCTGAGAAGAAAACCCTGAAGTTACTGGGGCTTGAATCTCACATCATTCATTAAGATTCTGGGTTTGCAATTACTGTCCGTGCCTCCACTTCCCCGTCAGCCTCGCCATCCCTTCAAAACCTTTGTATTTTTTTTTTCAACATTACCCATCTCTCTGTCCCCGTCTTGGCACACCACGGTCAAGGCATGGTACACCGAGCAAGCTGTCTGATTTCTGTGAGCCTCTTAGCTGGGAAGTGAGGTTAATACAGAAAGTATTACTTTTTTTTTTTTTTTTTTTTTGACATGACAAAACCTAGGTAGGAAGGAAGAGAACATCTTATCTGGGCACACAGTTTGAGCATCCTCTCCCTCATGAAGAGGAAAGAATGGTATCAGGAGGGGAGGCAGGCAGTCGCTGTGCCCTCAGTTGGGAAGAACTCACTCCTCTGGGAAGTTCAGGAGAGGAACACGAGTTCAGCTGGCATTTTCCTTTTTGTATGGTCTGGGACCCAGTTCCTTGGGCGGCTGCTGCTCACATTTGGTGGGGGGAGGAGGGGGATTTCCACCTCCATTAACTTAACCTACAGTTCCTTACAGTCATGTCCGGAGGTTTGTCTCCTGAGTGGTTCTAGATCCATTCAGGTGACAACCAATTTCAACCACTGCCGAGAGTCTCTGTCTCCTCACCTCCTAGGGGAGTGAGGCTGCCCAGTGAGCAGAAGGAAATGATCAGATGGTTCTGGCAGACCCTTTACAAAGTAGCTTCCTGCTGGGACGCTCCTGCCCCAGCTAGCAAATAGCAAAGCAAACATGGTCCAGATCAATGCCAGAGAGAAACCGCAGTGTGCAGAGGCAGGATTTCACGGAGATGTTAAATGTTAAGCTGGAAATCGCTAAAGCCACGTGCAGTTAGCGAAACCTAAAAAGTCTTGTACATTAAAGCCAAGATGTCGATAAGCAGAAAAGGTACGGCGCTGTTTGCCTTGTTTCTGAGGGTGAAGCCTCATCTGTTCAGTCTTTCGTGGACACGCTGAATGCTCAGCACCTCAGCCATGGCTCTCATGGCAAACAGCAGAGAGAGGTCTCGCTGAAGACAAAATTTGTAAAACATAAAACAAAACATATTGTTGTAATCTTTGTTTTCATTTTCTAAGCTCCAGGGAAAAAAATCTCATTCAATTTCTCCTGGCAACTTGAAATGGCGTTTGATCTTTTAAGGTGGATTCAGTCAATCTTTGAAGGGCTTTTCTGGATGTGTTACACCTGGCCTCAGTCCTCCCAACTCTTGGACTTTAGAGAAGCAGCTGGCATTATCTTCTGTGACAAGCCCGCTGTCCTTGGGGATGACCCACTTCTGCAGTTTGGTTTGACTTGGAAAAGTGAGGTCTCTTCTTGTTTTATTATTTCAGGTGCAGGGAGACCCCAAGTTGTTTATTCCCACACAGATGCACATAAAGAAAAACTAAACCCCAAAACAAAAACAAAACTGTAGTTGCGAAGATGCTTGTTCCTTGCTCACAGGTCCCGGGCCGGGTTTCCAAGAGAATGGTTCTATAGGAGAGTTCCTGAACAGCTGACTGCCAAGTTCACCCTCTTCCGAAGCAGCACAGAAAACTTCCCCTCCCTACAACCTTGTCAGTCTCTCTTCTCCTGTTTCTATTTTCTTTCTTTCTATGGGTACAATTCGTTAAGCCCATTGTTTTAATTGCATTACCTGGTCACTAGCATTTGAAAATCTTGTCTGTGAATCAACAACACCTCTTCTTTACCTATTCTCTGTAAGGCTTCCAACTTTCTCTTGCTAATTTCCAACACACACACACACATATTTACACACACACTTACACACACACTTGCACACACATACTTACTTTCTTTTTTTAATTTTGAGGGCCATTACATTTTGTTTCTTTATTTTGAGTATGGCATGGCGAAAGCATGGAGGTCAAAGGTTAACTTCCAGGAGTTGGTTTTCTTCTTCCACTATGTGGGTCCTTGGGATCCACTTGGGTTATCAGGTTTGTACCCACTGAGCTACCTCACTGGCCCCTGATCTTTTTAAAAACCATTGCAAATGTCTTCACCTGTTTACCATAGATGTCTGTTGACTAGAAATCGGCCAACATGGCTTGCTGCATTTGTGCATGAGAGTCTTACCTTTCTGCAGCCTCTTGGTTAGGGTGGTGTCCTCACTAACCACCCTTTGTTGTCTTTATTGACTTTCTGTTCATTTTTCTGCCTTTAATCAATTTTGACTCTTCCTTCAGAAGGGGTGGTTCATCCGGTCACATCCAGTTACATCATGTTCCTAGGCAGGAAGCAGAGCGCAATGAATCCTGGTGTCTGCTCACCCACTCTGGAAACATCTGAGAGACACACCCAGAGTGCCTCTTAAAGTGGCTCCCAATCCAGTTGCCTTGACACTAAGGATTAGACATCAAAGATAAGGATGCTGCCATGGTTTGATTATGAAATGTCGCCACAGGCTCACATCCAGAACACTGGGATTCTGATTGGTAGTATTGTTTCCAGAGCTGGTGAAGCTTCTAGAGACCTAGCTTGGGAAGCAGGTTACAGGGGTTATGTAGGAAGAAGGTTATAAAGTGTCTTTTGTGACTCCTGGTCCCCAGCCCTTCTCCCCCCCACCCCCACTTCCTATAGGCAGCTGTCACAATGACAAGAAAACATCATTGGGGAGCCGTTATTTTACCTACTACAACTTGGATGGGTAACTTACTGTGTCTGAGTATCAGTCTCTCTATCTATAAAATAGAGATGGAAGATAAACAGAGGAACAGGAAGGTGGCTCAGCGGCTCAGAGTGCTGCTGCGCCAGCAAGAGACCCTGAATTTGTTTCCCAAGCACCCATATGGCAGCTCTCAACTGCGTGTAACTCCTACTCCGGGTATGGGGTATCTCTGGCCTCCTCAGCACTGAACTCTAATGACTTACTAACACACATAGACACACACATATACAGACACAGATGCACACACACAGACACACACACATATATACTCACACACACACACACACATATATATATACTCACACACACACACACATATATATACTCACACACACAGACATACACAGAGACACAGATGCACACACACACACACATATATATACTCACACAGACATACACACAGACATACACACAGAGACACAGATGCACACACATATATACTCACACACACAGACACACACATATATACTCACACACACACACACACATATATACTCACACACACACACACACACGCACACACACATATATATACTCACACACACACACACGCACACACACATATATATACTCACACACACATACACACAGACATACACACAGAGACACAGATGCACACACACATACACACACACACACACACACACATATATATATATATATACTCACACACACATACACATCACAGAGACACACACAGATGCACACACAGACACACACAATTAGAAATAACAATAAGTTGAAAAACGGGTAGGACTGGTTTGCTTGGCTCCATGCTGGTAGTGTGGTGAGGGCTACGGTATGGAGCTATGGCTGTCACTGTGAGTGCAGTATCTCTGGAGGGTGGCCTAACAGAGTCTCAGGACCACTGCCCCAGCATAGCCAGGGACTGGGGCAGAGCGTGACCCACTTAAGGCTGGGGACATTCCAAGGATGTTATGTTTGCTCACTCCCCCATTGACTCTCTCGTTCCCCTTCAATCCAGAATCCACTGAAGTTCCCAGGTGGGACCTTCAGGTACACTGGGAACCAGATGGCTGGTGGCCTCAGTGTTGGGGAGACCTGTCTTTACTCCTCTGCACCCCCCCCCACTTCCCTTCTTCAGCCTGCCCTCTATGGTTGCTGAGGGATAACAGAAACCACTTAAAACCAGCCTGGGGGACAGAAGTGAGCCTAGAAGCCAGGTGAGTATCAGTGTGGCTGGGTGTGCACATGTGTGTGCTGGGTGTTTTAACCTGCATTAGGTGTCCCCACCGCATATCCAGGACGGAGCACATTAGCATTTCGCCAGGATCTGCGCGCCCTCTCCCTCCTCTCCTAGTGCTAAAGTGCTTGAGGCGCCTCTGCTAAGCCACAGGAGAGACCGGCAGCTTCTAGCTAAGCCAGCAGGGCTGCCCGCCTCTGGTTCAGGAAGCCATCTAAGCTCTGCACCTCAGCAGCCAGAGGAGGAAGCGAGGCTCAGGGAGGTTAAGTGGCCCAGCTATCAGGAGAATTTGGACCCAGACAGTTTGGCTCCAGAGTCTATACCCCAACTCCACAGATCCCTTTGCTTCAGAACAGAGGCTGGGGGCTCTTGTTTGGAAGGTAGTGTTTGAGGGGGTCAGGGCTGTGCCCCTCCATTGGAGGCACCACCGTTCTCTAACTCCCAGAAGCACAGGATGCATCACCCCATTAGCTTCAGCTTGGCGAAGTACACTGTCCGGTGGCTCTTTGCAGATCAAGCTGATCTGAGCTATCTTTTCAAACGAGGACACAAAGGCTTTGTTCGCTTCATCAGACTCTGGTGCAGTTTTCTTCATCGTTTTGCTCCCAGTAAGTGATGTGCTACATTAGACGGAAGCTTGGAGGGCAACCAATCCCAGCGTCCTCCAAATAGGGTCCAGAAAAATGCTCCCAGTGGTTTTCCTAAGTGTATGTACGTAATAAATTCAAATTTACTAAAAGAACTAAAAACTATCGTAACGCATTGTCCTATGGTGTTTTATAACTCTACGACAGGAGTTCCAGGATCATCTAATAATCTATAGCTCTTTTACCAACTGTGCAGTACTCCGTTGCTAGAATTCACTGAGATTGAATTAATCACTAGTCTCAGATTTTGACTTCTCAGCTGCTTCCCAACTTTCAGTTTTGTAAATGCTGAACCCGGAAAGCAGTAATAGTCCTTGACTCTTCCTCAAGGACAAACAGGCAGCAAGAGCCTTGTCAGGGTGAATCTGCTGTGCCCCGCCCTCCCTGCCCTGCCCTCTCTCCACCCCGCCCTTCCCTTCCTTTTTCTTTTCTTTTCCTTTTGAGAAAAAGTCTCATATACAGTAGCCTGGCCTCAGAACAGTTGTTGTTCCTTTGTTCCTTTGTCTGTCTGTCAAATGACTGGCTGTCCTCTCAAAAGAGGGAACTTCAATTGAGAAGCAAGTCTGAGGCATTTTCTTGATTAATAGTTGGTGTAGGTTGGGCCCCGCCCACTGTGGGTGGAGCTACTGCATGTAGGTGGTCCAGTTGTTCTAAGAAACTAAGTTTGAGAAAAACCACAGGGAGCAAGCTGGTAGGAAGCGTTCTGCCACCACATCTTCTGCTTCAGGTTCCTGCTTTGAATTCCTGCCCTGTCTCCCCTTCGTGATGGACTTAAACCCTTTCCTACCCAAGCCAAGCCTGACACTCCTCCTGTCTGTACCTCCGGAATGCTGAGCTACAGTCATACACCACCTTGGCTGGAGACTAAACTCAGGGCTTCATGAATGTTAGGCAAGCACTCTACCAACTGAACTACATCCTCAGCCCAGAAAGTCACACTTTTAAAGGGTCAAATTATTCTCCAGAAAGGTGAGCAGGGCCCACACGCCTCGGGGTAGAGGGTACCTACTGGTTTTCTCTCCTCGTTCTGGGTTTCTTTGCTCTAGAGACTCTTAAATGATAAACAGGTTACATCTTTGAGGGGGAAAAATTGCCTTGAGTAGCAATCTTCCAGATCTCAAGAGACTTCGCATGATCACAGATATATGAAGCGTTTAGGAAATTCAGTTCATTCAGGATGCTCCTGGGTTCAGTGAGACTCTGCCACAGCAAAACAGGGAGAAAGGGACTTGGAGATGCTAATCTGCAAGTGTCTTCAGGCAGGAGGCAGACACTGGGTATCAAATGAAAGAGGAGGTGTTCCATGCTCCCTGGCATCTTTCCCATCCTTGGATCTGACAGGGTTGGTGGCGCCTCCTGCTGCAGATGACTGCAGCCCTATTCATGGCCGGCAACCTGCTTGTTCTACCGGCTTCCCCTCCTCCTCGAGTATCAGCAAGTTGGAGTGACAGGTATTTAAAGGCAGCCTGTCACGCTTCAGCAGCTCGGCTGTGGGGGGGGTGACTGATTTCTGCGACATTCTAAACAGCTTTGTGTGTGCAGTGTGGAGACCCACAGACCCCTCACCTGCTGCCGTCTGCCTGGCAAAGCATCAGTGGTTTGGTATTCCTGGCGATGGTGGGGGGGGTCGTCTGGGCAGGAAACAGATTTATAATCTGTAGCTGTTTCTGCCCGGTTGTTGGTTGGAATGACCTGTAGGTGGATTTCCGCAGCAACAAAGGAGACTTTCAGGGTGTGGCTCAAATTCCCTTCCCTGCAAAGGTTGCTTTAAAGAATCACTTTTGCTAGTAGTGTGGGGGACACTCGATGTCCTCAGCATACATGAGAGGTGCACGTGGACCCAACTGTCTTCCCTCTCCCCACTCAGCATGGAAACTCCAGGAACAGACGCCCGTTTAGACAAGGCCTGTTCCCTTTTTATATTCAAGGCTTGTTGCTAAAAATTCCCTTTTAGATGAATTATTAAACCCAATTTTTGAAATAAGGACAATGCAGGCTTCTTGGTTTCTTCTTTGTCTCCGATATGTGACAGGCACCTGGTGAGCTGGCAGGGGAGGGGGCAGCAGGAGGGGGGGCACAGGAAGGAAGGGTCATATATGAGAAGAAGGGTCATTTGAGAGTCCCCAAATGTCCCGTGTGACCATCGGGGAGGAGCTGTAAGAGTCTAAAGAGAACCAACTGTGCCTCTCCCTTGACTCTTAAGCTAGTGAAATAATGGGACCCCAAGGAATTGGAATGTTCTCAGGAGTCTCCGGCTGGGGAAAGGGGAAGGCTGAGGCATGGGGTTCTTGTCTCCCAGAAGCAGATTTCACACAGTTCTGACAAGTTGTTAGACAACCCAGCAAGAAAAGGCTGGAACCCAGATGATGACCTGGCCTGCTTAGCTCTGGAAACCTCTTGACTCCTGTTTAAATGAATTTCATGTCAGGACTTCTTAAGATACATATGGACTATAGAGGAGTCAAGTGGTCCCTTTGTCCTTATTCCCAATACAGCCACATTGAAGACCCTCCCTTCCCCCCTTTCTGCCTCTAGCCATTCCTTGCTTCTTTAATTGCCTACTGAGGCTGAGGCTCAGTCTAGCTTGTCCGAGCTGAGCTGCCTGCTCAGACACAGACACAAGCTCTGGCCTGACAGCTCTGGTAACACCTGCTCAACCAAGGGTTCTGTATCCGTCATGGAGAAATGCGTTAACACACAGTGAGCTGCAAACCGGGGCCTCCTCTCTTCTGCTCTCATGGAAGTGTGGATGTCAGATTTGTCAGAATTTCATCTGGAAAGAGGCTATCCTTGGGACCAGGAATCGATTGGCCTAGAATCTCAAGGTGGCATTCATGTAGAAGAGAGGGTTTGTGTGACGGCCGAAAGGGACCAAGAAGGAAGGAAAGAATCAAGGAGACAACAGTAAGCCATAGTGCATGTGGCCCTGTGTTCTGAGGACAGGGTCGCCTGGGGAACCTGACTGATCATTTAGGTAACACACCTAACACGATGGGGGCGCTGTCCCCACCTCCCCATCAAATCTGCAACAGCATCCTCGATATCTTTTGAAAGCATCAACGCCTTGGCAAATGAATATTCTCCTTACTTTTATTTTTTTAGAACCCTGTTATAAAATTTCTATCCCTTTTTGTAATACATGAATTTTGATAGCAATTATATATAAAAAGAGTTAACTGTGAACTTAGAATTCACGTCTTCGAGCCAGCTTCGGTTGCCACCTCCCAGGCGAGGATTTTCTTTTGGGACAGGGTCACCTGATGTCTTAGCTCTGTGGCGGTTACTATAGCAAAGCACCTTGCATCGGGTAATGTGAACAATAGAAAGGTGTTGCTCATAGTTCTGGAGGCTGGGAAGTCCAAGATCAAGGAGCTGGCGGATTTTATGCATGATACATGGTGTTCTTCTGTGTCACACAAGGCAGAACTGGAGAAGGGGTCCTGTAAGGCTCCACCTTGTAACACCACTATTTTAGGATTAAATTCTAAAAGAATCCAGGGTGTGGCCATGGGGGAACAAGGTGCCAACACTCAGCCCCTGGTGAAGCCAAAGCTTTGTTCTTAGCAGGTGACTGAGGTACACAGGGCCCACTGGCACTGTGGGTTACTGTCCCCTCAACTCTTCTGGGGTCCCTCCTGCAGTAGCCACACAAACCCCTCTCCTCCAAGAGACTGCCATCATTTTATGGTTTATAAAATGCTGATCCACCTTTCTAAGATGTATTAACTACAGGTGCTTGAATCTGGGCCAGATTGGAGAAGGAGAACCTGGGGCATCAAGAGTTAAGTGCTCCTTGGATCAAAGCACTTTTTACATCATTCTTAAATCAAGATGCCACGTGAACTCTAGGCTGGACATAATCTCTGTGCTGAGGAGTTTACTTGGGAATTTTGGCTCACCATCTTCACTGCTGCAGAGGACAATGGGTTCTGTTCCCTGTACCAACCTGGCAACTCAGAATCATCTGCAACTGCAGCTCTAGGGCATCCAATGCCACGTCTAGCCACTGTTCATGGCACGCACAGGGTACACAGAAACGCACGAAGGCAAAACACGTGTAAAACAAAAACAAACAGATTCCTGCAAACAAGTATCCAGAGAGGGTATTTTTTAAAAGGGGGATGAGCCACATAAAGCACATTTTTGTGGATTTAAATATTTCAGAATAATGAACGGATTCTCAGAGCTCTCTATGGAGGAGAGCCACACCCAAAGGGTCAAGCCCAGCGTGAGATTGGTCCTTTCGGCCGACACAAAACAGAGCCAGTCAGAGGACTGAGTCTCACCATGCTAGAAGAAACACATTCCAAGCATAGAAGTCCGCTCATAGCTAGGCAGCACACTTGCCACTGAGGTACACTGCCAGTCTCCCAGATTTAAATTTTAAAACACTTTGCCTGGCCTAGCCGTGACTGGAAATTATTTTCCCCATTCCTTTCTACAGCTCCCTAGCTTTTCTCTGGTCTCAATGCAGCCTTAGTAACTGAGGTAAACAGTGGGCAAGTAGGATGTCTCCACCTCCACCATGCAAATGACAGAGATTTCCTGGACAGAGATCTTATCAGTTCATGTTCCCGATGCTCTGGAAATACCCTGCTAGACACACTCAAAGGTGTAAGCCACTAGTGGAATAGGTGGGGTTTGCTTTGGTTTATAATAATCTATTTTTATTCTATGTGTACTGGGTGTTTACCTCCCTCAGTGGGTGTGTGGGTGTGTGTGGGTGTGCATGCAATGCCTACGGAGGCCAGAAGAGGGCATCAGAGCTCCTAGAACTGGAGTTATAGGTGGTTGAGAACCACTAAGTAGATGCTGGGAACTGGTCCTCTAGAAGAGCAACCAGTGCTCTGACTGCTGAGCCACCTCTCCAAGACTAATTGCATAAGGTTTGAAGACAGACTTCAAGGATCTTGAGGGTGCACGGAAGGGAACACAGCATGTTTGCCCAGGGACCTTGCAGCAATTCTTCTCTCAAAACAAAGTCCCTGCCCTTTCTGCAACTAAGAGGAAGTTCTAGCCAAGTTTGATGTCTTGGTTCTCCATCACTAGCAGCTGCAGTCTTACTCTGTGGCCTCATACCTTGATTGCTGCTATCTGGCACAGGGGCTCCTCATTTGAAGGACACAGTGATTTTGTCCCTGAAGGAAGCTGAGTGGGTTACCAAGGGCTCTTGTCAACACCTCGTTTCCAACGTTGCTTGCTGTTTGTTTTTAATGCATTAGGGAAAAGGCTAACAACAGCATGTCAAGTGATCTGCTGCATAAAATTCTTGGAAAACAAATCACTTAGATTTTTAAAATCTGAATTTGTTTGAGGATAAGCACTGATTTAAACAAGAATTCAGAAGCACCCTGCCCAGGGTTAGGGAGAAAGAAACCTTCTCTGACAAGATGGAGGGATGCTTGCCGAACCGTCAGAAAAAGAAAAAGTTCGGTAGGGACTCAGAACTAGAAGCCTAACTTCCCTGTGGAGTCTGCTCGGCTCTCCTCAGGACTCATGCTCAAGGACAGGGCTCCTGGCCAAATGAAGGTGGGGCCAGTGCGAGCCCAGTTGCACTTTAAAATAATAGTGATTGCACGTGCTTTTGTTAGTGAGCTCTCTCTCCCGCGTGGCTGCAGCACTCCACTCAGCCCCCCTCCACCCAAACCCAGGATAATCCAATAAAACCCTTAGCCCAACCCAGGCTTCAGGCTCTAGTGCTCCAGTGCTCTCTGCACGACGTCCCTCCGTCCTTCAGGGTAAGGAGCCCTCCATACGGTAACCTGTAGGCAGGGGCAGGAGGACAGATCCCCAAGTGGTGGCTGTGCTATTCAGCTCCTTCTCAGCTGCAACCACCGGCCTCCTGCTACGTCAACATCTACAGCCCGCCTTGCCAGTGACTCACCGGAATGCAGCGCCAGCAGAAGCTGGGTGGTCTTCACCAGAGCAGGTCTCCCTCCCAGCCTCTGCCAGCCATTCTCACACTCCTCAGCCATGTGCACGTCCCCACGTCTTCCCTGACCGGTTTGCTGCCTGCCTTGATATTTTATCAACACTTCTCATTTTTAAAACAATCATGGTGTGTGTGTGTGTGTGTGTGTGTGTGTGTGTGTGTGTGTGTGTGAAGGTCCTCCAGGTCCCTTCCCCAGATTATATAAACAGTAACTTCTGCAGGAGTAAGAAGGCCATCTAATAAGCTGAGCTCTCTCTCCTCCTGCAGGAAGCTCTTCCGTGAGTCACCACCACCTCTCAGGTGAGGTTCTTCCCATAAGTGACCCCAATAAGCTCCCTGGTTCACTAAACCAAGCTTGAGTGGAATTGTTTCTTTGTTCAGTAGTTGGGGCTCTGAGGTGCACAAACATTCCCTCTGTCTCTCCAAAAAAAAAAAAAAAAAAAAAAAAAAAAAAAAAAAAAAAAAAAAAGCCATGTAAACACCTGCTGTGCTGGTTTGAATATGCTTGGCCCAGGGAGTGGCACTATTGGGAGGTGTGGCCTTGTTGGAGGAGGTGTGTCACTGTGGGTGTGGGCTTTAAGAAAGCTTCCTTCTAACTGCCCGGAAATCAGTTTTTTCTCCTGTTTGCCTTTGGAGTAAGGTGTAGACCTCTCAGCTCCTCTCCAGCACCATGTCTGCCTGTGTGCTGCCGTGCTTCCTGCCATCATGATAATGGACCAAACCTCTAAACGTAAGCCAGCCTCAGTTAAATGCTGCTCTTTATGAAAGTTGTCTTGGTCATGGTGTCTCTTCACAGCACTGGAAACCTAAGACACCTGCTCCTTCTTATTTCTCTAGTGAGTAGGCTCATGGTCGTCACCTGGGGGTGGGGGGAGTGGAGCCAAAGTGAACAAAGGTAGGAGAGTTCTGGCCTCTATTTTTGTAGAACAAGAAAGCAAATTTATTGTTTTGAAGCAATGGTAAGTTATGATAAACAGTTAATATTGTGTCTACTCTCTGTACACACACCCTCCTCCTCCCCATACTTCTCCTCCTCTTCCTTCTTCTTCTCCTCCTCTTCCTCCTCCTCCTCCTGCTTCTTCTCCTCCTTCTCCTCCTCTGCCTCTTCCTCCTTTTCCTCCTCCTTCTCCTCTTCCTTTTCCTCTTCCCCCTCCTCTTCCCCTTCCTTCTCCTCCCCTTCTCCCCTCCTTCCTCGCTCCCTTCCTGTGTGTCTGTAAAAGCCAGAACAGGATGTCAAGTATCCCCCTCCAACAGTCTCCATACCTTACTTTGAGGCAGGGTTTCTCCCTAAACTTGGAGCTCATGTTTTCTCTACTAAGATGGAAGCCAGCAGATCTCAGGGATCCTCCTGAATCCACTCTCCTAGGAGCTTGTTAGGATCAAGGGCAGGCCCGGTTTGCAGGGTCTCTGGGTATTTTGGCACAGATCTGAGGAGAGTGACCGGCACGATGGTCACAAGAAACACACTCGTGGGTTTTGTGATTCTCATTTTCACATGCTTAGTGGAGACTTCTGAAAGTCCAGAGGGGACACTGTTCAGATGGAGGACAGCCCCATCACCCAGCCCCCCCCCCCCCGCGCCCTCTTCTTACCCTATGCCATCTTCTGGGAACGGAGGATGTTTCTTGTCCCTACAAGTTCTGTCTTTTCGAGAATGGTGTGGGAGTTCCTGAGGTGGAGGGGTGACCCCTCCATGTCTCCAGCTCACCAGCTGGCCAGCCTTTTAATCTCTGTCCATTTCCCAGTACTAAGTGTTTGTGTATTGCCACCTTTGATTCAGATATTTCTGCTGTCCCTGAGGTCTGAGAGGAGATGTCACCAGGCTCTTTCTTGACCCTGTCCTCATAATGGATGCTGCCCCAGGTTACCGGATGCCTCGTGCTATCATGGGTCCTGAGGAGCCGTCTCAGTTCTGATTCAACATCCACAGCCAGTGGACAGGTACCATGTCCACATGTTCCCAGAGTGAGGCCTTGGTGAGTCTGTGCTGCTCCTGGCTACAGGAGAGTTTTAGTTGTGTGGGCCCTGGCGTTCATTTCTGTGTCTTTCTCAAGAGTAGAGACCACTTCCCACTCTCTTCCCCTAACTGTGGTATTCTGGAAGCACCTTGATCCTCTATCCTAGGAAGAAGGACAGTTTGTCTTTCCTCCCAGAATCCCCTGCTCCCCTGGGTCTGCAGTTGCTCCTTCTGTACCTGCTGAGGAGGGTGCAGAGGATCCTGTGTGTGCATACCTGTTCCCCTAGAAGTGACAGAATCCGAAGAGTTCTGCCTTAAAGGGTGGGCCAACCCCTCGATGGATTCATAGTAAGAGTGTGTTATTGGGCAGGGGGCCGCTGGAGGAAGTGAGTCACAGAGGTGCCTCTCCTCCTCCTGGCTCCTTCCTCATCGTCTCCATCCCACCCTGTCTCTTTCTGCTTGCTGTGAGGTGACCAGACTCTCCCTTCCACATTACTGGGTTTTGCTGCCGAGACAATCGCCTCACTGCTGGCCTATAATGAGGCTTCCGCCTTGGGTTGAAACTGGGGGTCAAAATTGATTTTTCTTTTTTAAGTCCTTTGTCACAGGTATCTGTTCCAGCAAGGTTAGACTGGTGAACATAGCCGCTTCTTTTTTGAGAAGGGCACTGATGCCAACCAGGAAGTGCCCCCAGATGTCTAACCAGTTCCCTGAGACTCTAAGTCCCAATGCCACCCCATCAGAGGATGGATTTCCACTTGTACCTGGTCTCCAGGGACTTTACTCTGCCTCCCTCAGCCTTCAGTGAGTTCTCCTAAGTCACAGAAATCTTACTGGCCAACTGGATCTGGTGACCTCTGTCCTGGCGTGCACACACGCTCATGCCCTGAGGGTCCTTATCTCTCTAGATTTGGGGTCTAGTGTTTGTCCTGTAGCCTTGGCTCTCTTACAGGTGCAAGGAAAGCTGTGACCTTCTGTTTGCTTCTCTTTGTTGTTAGAGCAGGATATTTCCTCAGTCCGTTATTTTTAAACAGAGAGTAAGACAGGTTCCTGTGATTGTGGAGGGACCATGACCTAAAGTAAACAGTGTCTACACACGGGGAAGAGATTGAGTCGACCTGCTCTGGTGATGTTCTACCAGCTGTGACAACACTGGCATGCCTCTGTGCCCACATCCCCAGGGAATCCTTGTGTTGCCCACCCTGGCACCTTCCCTAGGACCCCTCACTCTAAAGGGGTAAAATTAGCATACCAAGTCCCCTCTGGACAGAGCTGAGACCTGGCTGTTTATGGCCGGCGCCTGTCTGGTGTTCCGTGGTATGGGCAAGGTGCCTCTCAAAAACCATATAGCTGCCACTTCTAATAAGTGCCACTCACACAAACACTGCCTCTGAGGAGGGGCCAAGGGCAGAGCGATGATTGAGGACACATTTTCCAACGAAAGGTTCTGGGCAGCCTAATAGGACGGGGTTTCCTATTGGTTCCAGAAGCACAGAGAGGAGACATCACCCTCACAATAAAGAGCAAGGTGGATTCTCCACAGAGATAAGGCAGAAATGGTTCTGCCTCGCAACCGCCAGGACCAGGGGTTTTCAAACCTTTTCCCACTTTAAAGAGATGCACAGTTACAACAAAGTAATTAACTGCTTAGTAATTAAACACCAAAATAATTAAATATGAAATTAAACATGATAATATCAAGTTGTCCAGGCAGGATTTATTAGTGTCTCAATCTGATAAATCATTTTTATTATGGTCAGGATTAAGTCTTAGAGAGAGGACATTGAAAAAGCACATTTTGCGGGCTGGAGAGATGGTTCAGTGGTTAGAGCACTGACTGCTCTTTCAGAAGTCCTGAGTTCAAATCCCAGCAACCACATGGTGGCTCACAACCATCTGTAATGGGATCTGATGCCCTCTTCTGGTGTGTCTGAAGACAGCTACAGTGTACTCACATACATTTAATAAATAAATCTTTAAAAAGAAAAAGCAGTTTGCACTCTGCGAAGACTGCTCAGAGCCTTGATTTTGCCTTGAATTCCCTCAAAGGTTAGGTGTTACAGACGGCTGTGAAAGCCTGAGATGGAGGACAGACAAGACAGACAGGACAGACTCCCTGTTCCTTTTCCTTCTTTCCTCCCCACTCCGAGGTCTCCTGTGGCCCTGGCTGGCCTCAAAGTCCCCATGTAGATCAGAATGACACTGAATTTCCGATCCTCCTGCCTTTGCCTCCTGAGTGCTGGGATTACGAGTGTGCATCCCCACAACTGGTTTGTGCAGAGCTGGGAATAGAGCCCAGGGCTTTGTGTACCCACCAGCACCCTCGTCCTGGAGAAAAATGTTCTGGAGGAGAAACGGTTTTCCCATATTTGCGCTTAGGCTGCTGCTGCATACGTGGGTCTGGAGATGCAACTGATGTTTCCTCACAGGCTCTATTAATTCTCTAGCAGGAGGAGGAATATACGCTAAAAACACAGAGAGCCAAATTAATAACCATCCATGGAACAGCAAGCATTCAGTGTCTCTTTGTTGCACAATACCATGCTGGAAAATTCTGGAACGGAGAGCCATGTACAAAACAAGCCGTGTACAAAAAAAACGTCTCTTCTCTCCAAATGCAGAGAAATGATCCACATGGAGGAAAGAAAAGGCGGCAATGAAGACTCACAACAACCGCCAGGTACTCAGAGTGGCCATTTCCTGTGTTGACTTGAGGGGGCCAAACATAGGGCCCAAGTACTACCGGGATGTTTTTGTTTTTCTAAGGTGACCTTAAAGTCCTGGGCCCTTCTCTCCTCTAAGCACATAGGGTGGTGGCTGCAGCTCAGTGGGTTTTATTTACAGAACAGAAAAACGACTCTGTGCCTGCTATCTCAGCTTTTTCTGAGGCTGAGGCAGCAGGATCATAGGCCCAAGGCTAGCCTGGGCAACTCAGTGAAGCCCTGTTTCAAAACAAAGAGAGGGCTGGCAGTATAGCTCAGTGATAGAGCTCTCCCATAGTAGACGAAAGGTTCAACACACACACACACACACACACACACACACACACCTATAGCAAGTGTTCACTTAGAGAACACTGGGATGGGGTGACTTCCTGGCTGGGGGCCATTATGCCTCCTTCAGTGGCCCTCACTTAACAGGAGCACCCGAGACTCAGAACACTGAAAGCAGTTCGTTCTCTGACCTTGCAAAGGCTGAGTCCTTGGCATGCTGGTCGAGTGCAGAGGATGGTTCTGACTGCTGCGCTCATGACCTGTGCTCCTTCTGAATATTGACAGGGACATTCTTACATGTCAGCCAGTCCTACCGTTCCCCCGTAGCGTATGCTTGTCTTCTTAACAAAGCTGGGCGTGCATCATGATGTCTGCTGGTCGTCCTGTTACGTTAAAGCTTATGAGATGCAGGACCTTGAAGGCAAGTGTGCCCGTGAGAGCCTCCCTCCCTACGTCAGGCTGCCAGGGCTGGGAGGACAAGCAGCTCCAGCAGAGTGTGAGTGGAAGTGGTTGGCAGCTTCCCTAGCAGGGGCTAGTGACTTCCACTTACTTGTGGCTGGGCTGAAGCCGGGTGAAGACACCTTTGAAGAGGAGCCATCAACTTTCATTTCTGACACGTGTCAGGCTGCAGCCTGCTGTACGGTAGCCAGGGTGGGAGTCCCTGTACTGGTGGGGTGCGTCCAGGGGACAGGAGTGCAGACTTGTTCTGCTGCACAACTCCAGGTGTTTGCCTTGAGAACACCTCGTCATCCCGTAGTTATGGAAGAAGAAAGAGGAAGACGGGAAACCAATGGAGGCTGGAAAGCCCAGCAGTTTCAGGGACCTGTGTTGAGTGGACCCACGCAGCACAGGCATGCTGGCCAGATCTGCAGGGACTGGGAGATCTAGGCCACTTGGTTTATAAAGGCACCACTAGGCAGGCTCCCAGGTATGCACTTGTCAACTCAGCTTTCAGGAGGATGAGGCAGGAGGATGCTGAGTTTGAGGCGACCCGAGTTAAATTCCAAGACCTTGTCTGACAAACAAGCAAACAGACTGTGAGCCGTTGCTAAGTGCTATCTTCATATCCTGAGATGCTCCGCGCTATGACCAGAGACAAGATGTTGGATTAAGGTTGGTATCTGTATTTCCCTACCTATGCATTGTGTGCAGTAAATGTGCATATCTATTCCAACAAAATATCTTAAAATATTTAAAAGCATCCCAGAAACCTTACAGGTGACGGACAGGGTGAAACCCGCAGTGACACAGAAGCGGTGGGGGCAGGGAGGAGCAAGCGTGAAAAATAAAGGCTGAAGATGATCCTTATGGAGACCGCAGACGGGGTGAACTGGGGAGAGGCCACCAGAAACCAGAAGAAAATGTACGTCTCTGCCAGTTAATTCATAACGCAAGCAAAATGGATCCACACAGAGAAATGCCAAGTCACCTTAAAGAGGCAGGAGGGCTGTAGCTCACTGTGACCAGAGAAATGAGAGCTAAAGAAAGTATGTGGGTGTGTGTCATATGTGTGTGTGTATCTCTATATGTGTGTTGCATGTGTGTCTGTGTGTTGCATGTGTGTCTATGTGTGTGTGTTACATGTGTGTCTCTGTGTGTGTTGCATGTGTGTCTGTGTGTGTGTTCCATGTGTGTCTGTGTGTGTTGTATGTGTGTATGTGTGTCTGTGTGTGTAGTGCATGTGTGTCTCTCTGTGTGTATGTTGCATGTATATCTCTGTTTATGTGGGGGTATGTCTGTGTGGTATGGTGTGTGTGTGTGTATGTGGTATGGATGTGTATGTCTTTGTATCTGTGTATATGTGGTGTGTGGTGTGTGTGTATAGAGTGTGTGTATATGTCTGTGGAGGGTATCTCTCTGTGTGTAGTATGTGTCTCTGTATGCTTATGGTAGTACATCTGTGTGTGGGGGGTGTATGTGTGTGTATATGTGTGTGATGTGTAGTGTATGTCTCTGTATGTGGTGCATCTGTGTCTGTGTATATGTGGTGTGTGTGTGTATGTCTGTGTGGGGGATGTCTCTCTCTGTGTGAAGTATATGTGTATATGTGTATGGTGTATAGTGTGTGTCTCTATATGTATTGTGGTGCATCTGTGTATGTGGTATGTGTCTGTCTATGTATACCTGTCTGTCTGGGTGTATGAGACATAGGCCAAAGGAAAGACACAGGACAGGAAGCCTGAGACCTGCCTTTTACCTCTACCCTGAAGACCATGTCTAACAAACAAACTGTGAGCTGTTCCTCAGTGACAGCCACTTCAGCTAGTTCTTAAGAGACGAAATTCAGTGAGGCCAAAGCTGAGGCCATGGGAAAGAAGGATTTAGACCTTCTGACCTCTCACGCTGCTATGGGCAATGTGAGGGGAGTTTGCCTTCAGCAGCGGTGGGCGGCGTGGGCTCCTGACCTTTGCTTGTCGCTGTGGTGGAGACTGATGGACTACAAATCCAGCCTCCTGTGGAGAGGGGACCTCATGCAGCTAACCCAGTTTACAGTAGAGGCTTCCCTGCCTGGAGAGCCAACGAGTCTCCACCATGTGAGCTGGGGCCCTTGTTGACCTGGAATCGTGACCGTCATGGGGCTTTTGCAGAGAACATGTCTATCCTGGGCTCTCGGTCACTGTTAAACGTGGCACCAGCTGCTCAGCATCCACTGGGCTGAGAGCAACACTAGTACTTTCTATTCAGGTCCCTGGAAGCCACTGATCTCGTGTGTCAGGAGATGGCAATGCGGACACTGGCTGTCCTGACAGTGCTGTGACCAAACACTGCCCATGCTCCAGCTAAGGGCCAACCAACCAGTGCCGTAGGCCACGTGTGGCCAGCAGGATATCCTGCTTGACTGTGTCGTCACACTCACTGGACATTCCTAAAGTAGACAGTTTTCCACGTGGAAGTGAAGTCCTTGGCCTTGGCTACCAGAGAGAGTACCAGCTGTGCCGGAGATTCACCAAGCAACGGGCTTGTCTACTGCTCAGAGCGCGCTCTCAGAGCCACCGGGATCCCACTCAACCCTCACGGTCTGCAGATAAAAATTCTGGGTCACCACATGTCTGTTCCAAATCCTCCCCACTCCTACCAACTCTGAAGAATGTACTTTAACAGTTGGGCCACGTGTAAAATACATACCTAGAAAATATATACCTGCCCCGAGCCCCAGCCAAGAGCATCTCTCTACTACAGGGACTTCAGTCTGCTTTTGCAAGTCTCTCTACCTAGAAATAATAATAGTTGTGACTATTCTTATTGCTTATATGTGTGTGCAGGTACATGTGTGTGGGAGTATGTGTGCATGTGTCTGTGGAGACCAGAGGACAACTCTAAGGACTTTGTCTTCTATCCTCATTTTATAGTTTGGTTTGGTTTTGAGGGTTTCTCATTGGTTTGAAATTAACCAATATGTGCCTCTCTCTCTCTCTCTCTCTCTCTCTCTCTCTCTCTCTCTCTCCCCTCTCTCTCCTCTCTTCTCTCCTCTCTCTCCTTCCCTCCCTTCCCCTCTCCCATCCTCCTGTCCCTCTTCTGTTCTCTCCATCCCTCTCTCTCCCGCCTGCCTCTCCCCCTCTCTTCTGCCCCCTCCCTCCCTCTCCCTCCTATCCAGCCCCTCTCTCCCCACTTCCCTCCTCTCTGCCCCCCATCTTCCTGGGGATCAGACTTAGGCCTCGTGCTTGCTAGCCAAGCATTTAACCCACGGAGCAGTCTCCCCACCCCTTTTCCTTTATTATCGACTTTTTCTTTTTCAACAGACTAAGGCTTGACTTGGGCAGACGCAAGAATAAAAAATGATAGAGGACGGTGTATTTTTGGAGGGATTTGTATCTTTCTTTAAATGAAAAGACTAAGCGTCCGCCTATATTTAGAGTCTCCAACTGCAGAGTGGCAGTTCCTGGCAATGAGGCTGTCTCCAGAAAATGGACCTTGGTGTGAACAGGCTGCGGGTAAACCTGAGCAAGTCACTGGGTAGGGGGTAAGGAAGTCTACCTCCTCCCTCAGGCTGTCAGGTCAGAAAGCATGGGGTAAGGAAGTCTGCCTCCTCCCTCAGGCTGTCAGGTCAGGGAACATGGGGTAAGGAAGTCTGCCTCCTCCCTCAGGCTGTCAGGCCAGCAGTGAGCAAAGTAGGATTGCAGACTGTCCATCCCCAGAGCTCAGGGTGGGCTCAGCCTCTGAAGCCTTTCTCTTCTTCTTCACAAACTGCCACAAACTGCCATTTTCTGAAATGCCTCTCCCTTCTCTTGCTGCACATGGTTGACCCCAAAGGGTGGTCTTCAAGTGAATCTTCCCAACAACATGCCCACCAGCACCTGTTAGATTCTTGCCGGGTGCTGTCCCACCTGTTGCCTCAGCCACACTATGTGAGTGCTCCACGTGAGTGCTCCACGCTCTAGGTGAGGGCACAGGCCTGGGGTGCAGGAGCAGGATGAGAACTCAAAGGCAAATCACTCTGTGCCTTGAGCCACTTGGCTGTTTGTCATTATCACTGTGAAAGCCTCGTGAGATTCACGGGAGAGCACTCGCCTGTCTAAAACAGCCACTCCTCTTGCTTCCTTCATGTGACCTGTATCAGTCAGTACCCGTTACACAGCTGTGCATCCGGGAACCATGGGGGATGGTGTTTGGCTCATGGTTTTAGAGACTCATTCTTGGCTTGCTCTGTTGCTGTGGGCTCATCTTAAGAACAGGAACTAGAAGGGTGTGGCTCAACCCAGGCAAGGGAGCAAAGAAAAAAAGAAACTGAGGAAAAGATGCTCTCCTCTATGGTATAGCCCTAGTAGTTCCTCCAACCAGGCATAACTTCCTGAAGTTTCTACTACCTTCCACAACAGTGCCACAAGCTAGGGACCAAGTCACCTCATGCTCAAGAACCTGAAAGGAACAGGTCTCACTCAGTCATCCGCAAAGCCAGTTTTCTGCAGGTGGACTTTTGGCTTTAGATCTAATCCTATGGCTTATCTTGGCCAAGGAAGGCAGAATGGTGGGTATTACTGTGAGTCACTCCGAGCTGAGGTCTGAAGTGGTGTGGCACATGTTTTTCTGCCAATCTGTTGCTGTGCACTTATGTCCATCCTTTTGACATTGTGCAACGACATTGTTGTCTTTGTAGTTCACACTGGAGTGACCGAAATACGGGGGGAGATTGCAAGCAAGCAAGCAAACCCCTCTTAGTGCAGTGAGTAGGTTGATGACTTTGTGTTGGGTCCCACCTCTAGCTATCTGTCCTTAGCTCCACGCAGCCTGGGGGCCGTGGAATGGACATGTCTGAAAGGCGGTGTGTGCAGGCGTCAGGATGGCAGGAAGTTTGTGGTGGTTGGTTTCTGTTGTCAACTTCACTGGCTTAAGAGAGATCTGGGCCTTGGGTAGGAGTGCTTGTGGGTGTGACACAGATCTGAAGAGGATTAACAATGACGGCCATGGCCATGTCATCGTCAGCCTAGAGTCCTGGGCTGACTGAGCTAATCCTTTCCCTCTCTCTGCCTCTCCATCTGAGGAGACCTGGGGAGCCTAGTCATAGGCCCTACGCCCTGCCACCCCTCCATCACCATGACAGATGGCTTGTCCCCTCTTCAGTTGTGAACCCAAACAAATCCTCCTCAAGTTGCTTCTGTCAGGTGCTCCTTTGTCACAGTAACAAGAAAAGCCATCGGGGGCTGGGGACGGCTCAGCAGTTAAGGTCACTGGCTGCTCTTGTGGAAGACCTGAGTTTATTTCCCAGTGCCCACATGTCAGTTTCAGGGGACCTGCCACCCTTTCCTGACATCCTCAGGCACCTGATACACACGTGTACATGCAAGAAAATCCTTATATACAAGAAATAAATAAAAATAATATTTACAAAACCCAGTCAATCTGGAGCCTTTCTGAGTTTCACTCTTCACTGTAAGAGAACTGCCCACAAAGCCACTGGCTTTCATCTTGGGTCCGGTTTAAAGATGTGGAGGGCAAAACTGGTCCCAACCCGGAGCCTGACCTTCAGCTACCCCTTGTGATTCCTGCTCCTTTGTTCTGTGATCAGCACCTATGTCCTCCTGAGGACTCCTTTCCACTCAACACTGTCCCTACTGACCAGTGACCAGGGCCACAAGTCTGTGAGCCCCCAGTCCCGGCCTGGCCTTCAGTCTTTGCAGGATGAAGCCCTGCACTCTAGGGTCCCCTGTTGACATCCTGCCTCTGCTTTGGCTATTGTCTCGTTATGCTTAGTCCTTGGAGAAAGTCCTTCTGCTCTACAGGCTCCTAGTCTTGTCTGATGGCTGCTAGGCATCCCCTCCTCTTTTTGGCCCCTCAGCATAAAAAGTGGTGGAAACTTCCTCTGCAGCTCCTCGCTGTCCCATGGCCTTCCCTGTCACCCTTGAAGCTCTTTCTTCTTCCTGTCAAGTTCTCAGAATCGAATGTTTGGCCTGAGATCTGTTTTCTCAGACACCCACTGACATGGCCTCCTAGCTTTGCAGGGTCATGTCTTCTTGTATTAATAAGTTCATCCTTCGTGTAAGAACACACATGTAAGAACCAGGATAGAGTTGACTAGTTCTGTTGACTAGCCAACAAAACGTGAGGTTCCGTAGCTGTTTTGTTATCTCTGTTTATTTCTAACAGTTTTCTTTTTGCATAGCCCAACCACTTAACTTCTTCCTATCCTTGGGATGATTTCGTAGCTCCCCTCGCCGGGAAAGTCTTGGGGCTGGTGGAGGAAGTGGTTCTGATGAAAGCCTAAAGCAGTGTCCAGAGCATCCCAAAGGACAGGTGCAAGGGGCCATCTTCTGCAGCCAATCACCGCTGCTGTGAGAAAACCCAGAGGAAAGGAATCTAAAGAGAAAGGCACTCATTGTGGGCGTGGTTTTGTGGGAGACTGTCCTCCGTGATCCACCATCATGGCCCCTCTGCCCTTTATGAAGCTCTGAGCTCTGGAGGACCTTGCAGCTGTCAATGAGATAGATTTTCCCCAGCAGCTGAAACGCAGGAGAATCATAAATGTGTCAATGGAATTCAGATTTCCCGAGTTGCTCAGCCACCGTAATAAAGTTAAAAGCTACGCTCCCCTGGAAGGTTGCCGAGGCTTTAATGCAGGATGCTGTTCCGCCTCGGGAAGGCAAATGGCTACCTGACAGAAGGCCTTCCCCTGCAAATGCACTCTGGTGGGGTGAACAGGACCCTGCTGAGGCTCATCTATCCAGGGCAGCTGGAGATAAACCCTGTAGGTCAATGGGGTCCCAGGAGAGAAAAACCACAGCCTAGGGCACTGCCCAAGCCTTGAGTACTGGCTTCTTAGAAAAGCCAGAGGAAAGCTCAAACTCCCTCTGGCCATTGCCAGCAGACAAGCAGTAGTCTGGTCTCAGTTGTGATCTTGGCTGTGCCTTCTAGATCACCTTGTGGATTTCAGGAAGTCAGTATGGTGGGCACAATCGGGCTTGGGATGGGTATCTTCAGGTTTGAATGACTGCCACCCACTGATGCTAACAGTGGAGACCATGGTCCTAACTTTCTTGTTGGGAGCAATGGAACTGGAGAGTCCTTTGGGGCCTGAGCCAGAAAACCAATGTTAAAAGCATCTTGAGAGGAGGAAAGGACTGAGGAGGACCTGCCTTTGTCAGAAAGATTGTGGGGTCACTCTTCCCCATTGGGTATACATTTAGTGGGAAGGGTTTGTTGAGTATCTACCAAGTATCTACTATTGTAGCCGACACACTAGGGCTCCTGGTGGGGTTGGGTTCCTTCAGAACACTTTGTATTGGCCTGAGAACTGTCTGACTATGAAAGCACCATCTATAATATGCTTTGTTTCTGGGACGGAGAAGCAGCTGACCAAGGTTGAGCAGGGTAAAAGCAACCATGCCAGAGGGCTCTGGGAGGGAGAGCTGTGGGAAGCACCACAGAGGGAGGGCCGGAGAGGAAGATGAACTTACCAGAAATTTCTGGGAGCCAAGATGTTCCCAGTGCAGCCTGTGTTTGAAATGAATCTCAGGATAAATTACTCTTGGACAGGGAGAATCTTGATTCCCAGGCATGCTAGAGTTTCTTGGGGGCTGATACCAGTGGTCACCTACTCAGATGGTTTTTGGAGGGATACATGTGACTCACTGAGAGTCTCTAACCTGCTGCCTGGGGCTCTTGTTGGCAAGCAGGTGGGGTTCTTCTTCCTGCCCTCCACGGGTCTCAGCTTGGCCCCAAATCAGAGCAAACTAAACAAACATGTGCAAGACTCAGGGATACTGCACATTCCACAGAACCTAGGTCGGATGTGGTTAGAGATATGAACCCAGGGATGGGACCTGGAACTCTGTCCCCACCCTAGCATAGGACCGCACAAATGATGTCATCTCTCTGAGCTTTAATTTCTTCTCCCCAAAAGGATGATATGAGACTCCACCTGGAAGCCCTTGTCCGTGGCTTTCCTCAGAACCAGGTGAGCAGCGCTTGGTGCAGACTGCTCAATTTACGATTTCAGTGTGGGGGTGTGGAGGTGGAGAGTGTGGGGGTAGGGGGTGTGGGGGTGTGGGGGTAGGGGGTGTGGGGGTGTGGGATGTGGGGGTGTGGGGGTAGGGGGTATGGAGGTGTGGGGGTGTGGGGGTGTGGGGGTGTGGGGGTAGTGGGTGTGGGGGTGTGGAGGCGTGGGTGTGTGGGTATGTGGGTGTGTGGGGGTGTGGGGGTAGGGGGTGTGGGTGTAGGGGGTGTGGGGGTGTGGGGGTGGGAGCAAATGGAGCTGAAAATGTCTGAGGTGACGGCACACTCACCATGCCAACACCGGGGTGGTCAGGGGAATTGTATTAACCTGCTCAGGTCTTGCAATGACACCCACATTGATTAAGCCCCTTCAAGAGCTAGGACAAGTGTCAAGGAGTAGACTGGTACTAAGTGGGTAGGGTCACTCAGAGATGGAGGTGGAGCTAATGCCAGGTCTCCATTTCACAGAAGAGAGGGAAATGATAGCATGTAGACAACCCAGCCCCAGTGTTTGGTTCTCTCCAGAAGATGATGAGCTTATTTACCTGGATACTTGGCCACAGGGCCTTGAGGCCACCCACTTCCTTCCTGAGTCTCTGTCTCATGGACTCCCCCGCTCTGCCAGGAAAGCCCTAGACGGAGAGTTTGCTCTGGTGGAAGAGCTGAACTCCCATCCACCACTTAGGGATAGCCAAATGGAAGAAGTACAGTATTGATTAATTGCATTTTTTAATACATATTCACTCTGCTCTTTTATCATTAATGCATCAAGAAGCTGAGCAAGCATTAAGACCAAATGGACTTGAGAATGCGGCAGAATTTCCATCCAGTGTAGTCTGCTCTTCAGCCATTACCTCCTGGCAGAGACAGCCCCATTACAGCCCACACCTTGGCTGGAACTCGAAAGCTGTTCATTCTTAACCTTCTTTATTTATTTCCTGGGAGAGCAGATGTGCCTGGGTACCTTGGGCTCTGTGCCACAGGGTGGGCCCTTCCCACTGATGGAGAGACACAAATGGGAAGGGTGGATGAAGAAGAGAGCCAATGAGCTTTCTGTACAGATGGGGAGACAGCTGCTTCCATCTTGGTTATGGGGGTGTGCAAGGTGACCTTACTTCTACCTTCTCAGCAAGTTCCCAGGGGGAGAGGACACTCAGGCTGAGTGGCGCCAACCACTGAGCAGCTCAGCCTTTGCATCTGGCTGGACACAGCAGAACACGGTGCTTTGGAGAACTCAAGCCCTGGGTGGGGGTTGAGGGTGGGTGGGAGGGTCTGAACTCAGGTCATTGTTGTATTTTGTGTGTGAGAACCTCAGTTTCTCCATTTGCTAAGTAAAGTGGGTTGGATATTGTCTAAGAGCCTAAGAGTTTACAAGCTGGCTCCCCTTCTCCTCAGCAATGTATTGCTTTCCCAAACTATTTTATGATTTCAAGGCTTGTCAAAAAGCTCTCTAGATATACTGACAGGAGCAAAAGCCACCAGAAATAACAATGGCACCTAAAGACCATCACACCTCGGGGTTCCTGCATGAACAACACAGGCTGGAGAACAGCATCGCAGAACAGAGGTGCTTTTGGAATCCAACTTAAGAGGCTGTAAGGGGTCATGGCTAGAGGTGGGCAGAGGTGATGCCCATGAGATTGGCCGGGCAGTCTCAAGGCTCCCCCACCCCAACCACTGTATCTGCTAGATGGCCCGCCTCACTGTCAGCCAGGTAAGGTTCCTCCTCCCACTGTCCCCAGTCTGGGAGTGGAATCTTTCTGTCTTGAATGCTCATAAGGCTCCAGGGAGTTCAGGCCTGACTGAAACTTGTCAGCAGTCAGAGCAGAAGCCAGGAGAACCTGACTTGTGACAGTTGGTTCAGCTGTCACAAACATGAGGGTCAGAAGAGTGTTCCAGACTGCACAGACCACCAGCAGGTGTCTGACCCTTGCAGCCCCTTGCAGCTGGAAGCTTTTAGTCTTAAGCCCAGATTCACTCCGAAACCCAGGTCCTGCATGAACCAAATTCTGCTTCTTCTGGTGGCCACTGACTATCCTAGTTACTGTCTCCCAAAAGCACTCTTTCTGTGGAAAGGTATTTCCCTGAGGCACTGTCTGAAGCTTGCTTCTAGGAAACAGAGAAGCCCTGAACCGTGTGTCTGTCCCCCTCCCATTCAAAGAGCACTAGACTGTTTCAGATTTCCTGGGTTCCTACTGCGCTTATCCACAGCGGCTGAACTGCAAACACATCTCCTCTACCTGTAATGCCCCTCCCCACCTTGCACGAACACCTTTCCTCTAGAGCTCTTGCAAATGCTCTTGTGCCCTCCCTGTGCGAATAACTGCCCTACCCTAAGATACCCTATCAAATCTGCTAGGAAGAGTAGTACAGTGAGAACACCAGGGCACAGTCGGGGTAAAGGAGGCCATTGTTTGCAGATACTATCTTATAAAACCCTTGTCAGAGTTGGGTGTGTTGAGGGAGGAAGGAGAGAAGGAAAGACTGGAAATGGGAACCCCTCATCCCTCTGGCATTGCCTGAAAGGTACAGTATAGCCTTGGAAGGAAGAACACAGGCATGTCAAGCCTACAGGTTTGGAGACATCCATGTCAGCCTCCATAGACTTGAATAGGCTGCTCTCAAGACACATCAGATCAGTCAGAAGTGGAGACTTCTAGAAAGATGAGGTACTGTCAGAGACTCTAGAACCTCAGCACGCTTTAAGGGAGGAGATGGGGTTTCACCTCTTGGTTATTTCTTGAAGGATAAATCATCTGGTTCTGGAGATAAAGCTCAGAGGCCGGGTTCAACTCTCAGCTGGTAACTAAGTGTAGTTCCAATTCTAAGGGAAATGGTGCCTACTCCTGACCTCGATGGGCACCAGGCACACAGGTGGTTATGTGGGTAAACATGCGGGCAAGTGCTCATAACAAAATAAAAATGACTTAAAATGTTTTTTTAATAAATAATTTGCTTCTTGGGTTTCTGTGGTTATGTGCTCAGAGCCACTGCATGACTATGGCATTAGAGACTCCATGCACACAGTCAGTCAGTAGAGCTTGAGGAGTTCAGAAGCTGGAGGGTGGATCCGACTGGAAATCTTCTCCCTGGGAGTCAACTGCACGTCCCTGATCTAAACGTGCTATTTGACACAGCACTTTGGAAACTAAGAGCAGAAAAGTACTTCAGGGGATACTCTGAGGTAGACAATAAGGCATAGGATAGCCCCAGGTTTACATGACCCTCTGACATCTACTCTCTGAGGTGGACATTTAATGTTCTCCATTTGTTTAGTCTGGTTTTTATTTTGTTTTTGAGACAAACTCTCATTCTATAGCCCAGGCTTCCCCCAAACTCACAATCCCCCTGCCTCAGCCTTTCAAGAGCTGGGATTCCACACTCAATTTGGCACCTGGCCTTTCTCATGTCTCCGTTTTGTCTGATGTAAGACAGACACAGCAGTAATGGAAACCTCACCCACTGCAGAGACCATCACTCTAGCTAGAAGAGCTAACTGGTCAACCCCGAGCAGGTTTCAACCCCCTCTGCTACCTTTTTTTTTTCTTATTTATGTTAATCATAAACTTACTCTACAATCCACCTAGAGCTGTAGGGTGATGAGGAAAATATGGAACCCAGAGAATGTCAGTGAGAGCCAAGGTTACGGTGTATTGGGAGCAGATGGATGGGGATTCCAAGCTGAGAAGGTTTAGTGGGTAAAATGCCCACAGGTCAAAAGTCTGAGTTGTCCATGGTTGGCGATGATGATCTTGCTTGCCTTGCCATTCCCGGCTCCTGACACTCCATGGCTCCCATGATGCTCCTGCATCTTTCACCTTCCCAAAACCACCTTGGCCATGCAGCCAACTCAGTCCTGGCAGAGCAGATGGAAAGCTGGACACCAGTGGTGTCGGCCAACAAGCTGCCAGAACCTGTTTACTTCAGGAGCAAGTTCTCACCCTCAAATTTCTCCCCATGGATGGACCTACGACCAGTGCCATGGTGGCGGGCAACGTCACCACCCTGGCACATCAGTCTTTTTTTCCGGGACCCAGAGCATGAAAGTTTTCCACTGTCTTTGGAACTTTTTCTGCAAACACCTCAGAGGAGACAAGATCCAATGGCTCGTCGCCGGCTGCCATGTCAGAGAACATGGTGGAATTGACCTGGGCTGCAGCAAACCTGGAGAGGGGACAGCCGCACCTGCAAAGCCAGCCCTGCCATTATTGAACATCAGAGCAGACATTTGAATTTGGACTGCCTTTTCTGAAAACGGCATTTCTTTGCACAGGGGACTCTGATTAGGTCTTTCTCTAAGGTGTTACCTAACAGGCAGGCTGAGGTGTAGGACCCCTGTACACAACTTGAAGCCTGAAACACAAAGGTGGAGAAAGGTCTCTCCTTGGTGCGGAGGCCCCTCCCTGGCTGGCCTGTGGGTCATGCCCCGTAAGCACATTCTCCTTTGTGTGGAAGCCAGAGGCTGCTGGCTGCGGCATTGTCTGTTGAGAAGCAGGGATTCAAGAGGCAGCAGTGTTTATCGATTTAGTAATCGACTCCTATGCTTCCGGATAGATTATCTTCCCGGAGTCTTAGCCAGCAGCATCCAGCTGCTAATGTGATGCCAGACAGCAGGTTCTGAGCTTGGAAGCTCCGGAGGCCCTGGGGACCTGCAGTCAGGGTGAAGTTCACATAGCATAGGAACCACCTTGGGCCACCTTTGACTGACAGAGTGGGACAGAGCTTGAAGTCTCACAAGCTTACTGTTTAAAAGCAACTGTGTAGAATATACATTGGAGGCTCTGGGGTGACTGGGGTTTGGCTCTTGTTTTGGCTGGTTTTGTGTCAACATGATATAAATTGGAGTTATCACAGAGAAAGGAGCCTCCCTTGAGGAAATGCCTCCATGAGATCCAGCTGTAAGGCATTTTCTCAACTAGTGATCAAGGGTGGAAGAGCCCATTGTGGGTGGAGCCATCCCTGGGCTGGTAGACCTGGGTTCTATAAGAAAGCAGGCTGAGCAAGCCAGGGGAAGCAAGCCAGTAAGTAACATCCCTCCATGGCCTCTGCATCAGCTCCTGCTTCCTGACCTGCGTGGGTTCCTGTCCTGACTTCCTCTGGTGATGAACAGCAATGTGGAAGTGTAAACTGAATAAACCCTTTCCTCCCCAGCTTGCTTCTTGGTCATGATGTTAGTGCAGAAATAGAAACCCTGACTAAGACAGTACTTAATCTCCCTATCTTAGCCTCTGTGGATGTTTTTGTTTTTTGTTTTTCCAGACTCAAGACTTAAAGCTGCATGGCAGGAATACAGTCTGATATGATACAGTTTTACATGGAATAGCTTTAACCACTTTACCCAGAAACCCATTTATCTGGGCATGCTCTGAGGCCATCATCATCCAAGGTCATACAATTCCTGAGGGCAACCATACTCAACCATTGATCCACAGAGGGCCACAATAGCCCAAACTTCTGCACAGAACCTTCTGGAACGCTCTTCAGCCTCGAGCCCCAAGAACCAATCACCCTATACTCACAATGGGGTTCATCCCTCTTTGAGAGCTCAGGCCTGGAGTGCACATGCCTCCCTGGGGACAGAGTTGAGGTTGGGTGTGAAGGAGCCCTGACAGTGGTGTGGAATGGTTCCTTCCTTCCAGAGGTGGGACTGGGAAACAGACAGTGGAGAATATCACTCTCCGAGAAGAAACAACCTCCGGAGGAACTGTGTGTCTACCGTTAGCCAAGCCTAGTGGTGAACAGAGCTCCGGCCCAGGGTGTGCCTCATGGGTCAACAGGGACACTGAGGGCAGGTGGGCAAAGACTGCCTTTCTTACTCTGGAGCTAAGGAGACTGAGGTCCAAAGAATCAGCAAGCAGGGACGTCAACCAGTGGGCCACAGTACTCAGGAGAACCATGAATGGTGCTTGGTTCACATATGGATGACAACATCACGTCATCACAAGATTGGACACTGCAAAGAATGGACCAAGGTTGGTATTAGGAAAATCCTGAACTCAGCATCAACCCTATCCAATTATCTGGCCCCAGTGATAAAGATGGGAAGGCAGTTTGGCTTCTGAACAGGCCTCAACCACTGTAGAAAGCTCAGACCCTAGCGCCAGGCTGGCTCTCTATCCACAGGACTCAGGCCTGTGAACCCAAGGGTGTGGGCAGGACGAATCCTATAATGGGCTGCTAATTGTTCTGATTGCAGCTCTGGGCAGAGAGTATCTGGAACTGCAGAACTCTGACAGGGGAGGAAATACCAGCAGAACATTCTGGATGAATAATTCAGTGTGCTGAAGTGTGAAATGAGAAAGTTGGCTTTCCACTGAACTCAAAGTTGAAAAGAAGAAAGAGGAAATAGGCAAGCTGAGCTAAGTGTGTAGTCTCCCACACTCAGACCCTAGTGTGCACTCTCCTCATACTCAGACCCTACTGTGCACTTTCTTCACACTCAGACCCTAGTGTGCACTCTCCCACACTCAGACCCAAGTGTGAACTTTCCTCACACTCAGACCCTAGTGTGAACTTTCCTCACACTCAGACCCTAGTGTGTACTCTCCCACACTCAGACCCTAGTGTGCACTCTCCTCATACTCAGACCCTACTGTGCACTTTCTTCACACTCAGACCCTAGTGTGCACTCTCCCACACTCAGAACCAAGTGTGCACTCTCCTCACACTCAGACCCTAGTGTGAACTTTCCTCACACTCAGACCCTAGTGTGCACTTTCCTCATGCTCAGACTCTTTACATTATAAAGGACTGATTCACAAGTTTCTCACGTATGAACACAAGCTGGCGTGGGGGAATACCTCCTTGTCCATAAATTCGATTTCACTGCTTGTTAATCACCCTTCACACGTTCATTGTACAAATATCACGTGGGCAGCTCCAGCAGCCAAGCATAGCACGGGGTTAGAGGCTCTGTAGTAGTGGTGAGAAGCTGTTTGTTGTTTCTGTGGGGTACATTGAGGTGCTAGTGTTCAGATATTAGTGTAAATGACACACAGCAGGTCTTTTCCTGTTGCCATGACAAAATACTGACAAAAGTGGCTCAAGGGGATGGGAATTATTCCAGACATAGTTCAAGGGTGTGACCCATCACAGCAGGAAGTCAGGGCAGCTCTCACAGCACATCCACAATCAGGAAGCAAAGAGGAATGAATTAATGCTGTGCTCAGCTCCCTATCTCCAGTTCATATAGTTCAGCCTAGGGAATGGTCCCACACAAGTGATCAAGAAGATTCCCCTCAGGCAGACCCAGAGCCCCATCTCCCAGGTGATTCTGGAATCTGTCAAACTGAAAACATCCACTCCTGAACTGCATCTCCAACCCAATAATCTACTATTTGAGGTACGTTCTTTATGAGGAAAGGGCTCAACTAAAAAAAAAAAAAAAAAAGAAATATTCTGAGTATACAGAGCAGAGAAAATCAAATACAAGACCTGGCTACTTCTGAGGCTGTGGAAGTCCCAAGACTCCTGGGAATTATCAACAGCAGGTGTCACTTCTCAGCAGAGCCAGAGAGAGTGCAGACATGGGGCCAGGAAGGGAGGAGCTGGTGAAGACTGGGCCATGAAACAGAGGAACCACGAGTGTGAGAGGAAGACACAGAAAGCCAGCCTTGGTGCACAAGACAGTTCCTCTTCCTGCTTTTCCTACACGGCTCAGTGCTTCCCAAAGGTGTGGCTTTTACCAAAGCCAGAAAGCAAAATAAGGCAGGAAAGCCAGGAACTCTGACCTCAGAGCTAGAGTAGGTCAGGGCATGGGAGAGGCAGATAGTCAAGGGAAACCAACATACTCTGCCAGGGAATAATCTTTTGGAAAAGAAATTAGAGGCATGATGTTATTAAATTGAATAACCATTACAGATAGTTAAGTTGAAAGAGGTTTTGAGTTAGAAGGGGTGAGTTTCGCATTTCTACCGCACAGGGAGGTGGTGATTTTTCACAATAACCTGCAGTATGTCCTACAAAAAATAAAAGGCAAGCGTTCAAAGGCTGTAAACACAGGGAGAGGGGATCGTTAGTGTCCCAATTTGATCAATCTTCACTGTACAAGATGCTGAGATGCCACGCACCATATAGATCTCTGTAGTCACGCTGTGTTAGTAACTAGTACCTAAAGAGGGAAAACCAACTGTCCTAGGCTGACCACTACCCACTACACATTACACAGACACACAAACACACACCCAAACACACACACACCATACACACCACACACACACCACACACACATACCCAAACATACACCACACACACACACACACACACACACGCACACACACACACACTACAGTACCTGTAATTTCTAGACAAAGAAAAAAGTCTTTCAAACAGCTCAGAACACATGGGAGAAGTTTGTGAATGGGCTGGTGCCGGGTTCATACCAGGTCCCACTGAACAGATAAAGTTTTGTTCTAAAGACTCTGAAGAAATATGTGATATACTCTGCCTTGGTTTTTCTGGTCTCTTCCAGATCCCCCAGGGAGCCTGTCTATGGAAATGAACAGTAAGTCTCTTGACTTGGTTTGCACTTCCGCCACCGACACAACCCTCTCCTCATCCCCTCCTCTCTCCTCCTGTGAGACCCCATCAGACTGATTTAAAGACTGTTCCCTATGTGACTTGTTTTAAACACATTGAAACTTGTGTGCACAGTGAATCTAATTCTGTGCTTCTTGAGAATACATTTCAGCCCATCTTAAATTTTAATCAGATGGAATTTTTAGGAATGACGGCTCCACGAACCGCAGACTTCCGTGTGCTTGGTACGAAGTCCTGACAGGAGTGCATGAATTCTTCATGGGCAACAATTTGGCAAATGAATGTTAATATTTTACTCAGAAATATTTTAACCGTGTAACCAAAATTATGTTAAACGCTGTGGGCTTTAAAGGAATAGTCATAGGGCTAGAGAGCTGGCTCTGCAGTTAAGGATCCAGGTTCGATTTCCAGCACCCTAATAACAACTCACACCATCCAATAGGAGAAGCCATCGTGGATTAGGTGAGTCATAAAAACATGACCCTGAGGTCATGTGGGGTTAAGAGCAGCCCAGATGAGACACAGTAAGTAATAACAAAGGGTTATTGTTGTGTATATAAAAGAAAAAATAGATGTCTCAGGCACCAATTTGGGGGGGGTGACTGAAGAGAGTGGAGGTATATGCTCCATGGAGGTGTGGTGAGGCGTGGGGTCAAGAATCCCTTCCCCCTGAGGGACCAGCCACATAATGGGATGGTATAGTACAGAATAGAGTTTATTCAGGGAATGGGGAGGGATTTAAGAGATTAGTAGAAGCAGAGAGAAGAAGAGGGGGAAGGAGTAGGGAAGCAGAGGCCGGCCATGAGCACATGAAAAGGGGGGGATGGGGAGAGGCAGGGCAAGGAGAGAGAGCAAGAGGCCAAGAACAAGTGGAGGGGGGAGAAAGGGGGAGAGAAGGAGAGAGAGAGAGAGAGAGGGAAAGAGAGAGAGAGGCAAGCAGCCCCTTTATAGTGTCAGGTGACTGGGGCAGATCATACCTGGCTGTTGCCAGGTAACTGTGGGGTGGGGTTTACAGAATTCTAACAATTATGGATAGGAAGTAGAGTCTAATAATGTAGAAGATAGGTATCTGCTCAGCTCCTGTGTTGATTAAAGATTATTGTAAATATAAGGTTGTGTGTGTCTTTTATCTGGGAACTACATGGTTAAAGGTGGGGTAGAACCTTAGATTGGGATTAAAATTTTCTACAACAGCTCCAGGGTATCTGATACCTTCTTTTGGCCTTCTTGGCACCAAACATGCATGTGGTATACATGCATGCAGACAGAACACTCATAAAATAAATAAATCTAAAAAAAGATGCTCATTTAGATATGTCCAGTCTGTGACAAGAGATCACATGTATACAGGACAACTCAAATACATTAATTTAAAGCATTATCAGATTTTTGGTGATTAAAATAATGTGATTCTCGGATATATAAATTGTAAATGGCAATATCATTTTGCAATGTCTAGAGTCTGGACATGTTGGCCTGGAGACATGACTCAGCACTCTGGTGCCCAACATGACTCAGCACTTGGTGCCCCACATGACTCAGCACTCTGGTGCCCTTCCAGAGGACCTGTGCTCAGTTCCCAGGACCATAACTGCTCAAATGCCAGCTTCTGGGGGGTCCATCACTCTCTTCTGACTTGCAAACATAGGTACCCATGTGGCAGACAGACAGAAACACACAAATACATGCCTAAAATAAAACATCGGACATACCTGGTAGAGACCTCATTTTTCTCCATAATAGAATAACCAGGATCAGGCTTATGTCTCACCGTTAGCTAGAAACATAAATGAAATATATGATAGCAAAAAGTTCTAGGCCAGACACAGGAATCAGAAATCCTAGCACTGGGGAGTCAAAGGCAGGAGGATTACAGGTTAACCCTGGGCTACACAGCAGGGGTTTTTCTCAGAAAAGTGTCCAGATGTTGGTCCACACTGATTCGTAAGAAAGAGGAGCAAAGAGGGTCCAAGATCAGCCTGGCTGTGTGAAGGTCTTTTCTGCTAGGAAGGCGAGCCAAGCAGAGGATGCCTTTTTCTAAGGTGAATAGAGCTGGTAATTCAGAGAGCAAGCTGGGGCTGTTTAGGGAAATGTCCCCAAGAAATTGCACAGGGATTCTTTGACTCCATCCTGAATCCTGAAGACCAGTTAGGACTTGGATTCTTAAACCTCTTCACTTTTGCCTGAGAAATTTTTCTATGACCCTGGGCAGACAGCCTTGAACTACATATATAAGGAAAATGTATAAGAAAATACTGATAGACACATTGTATAGCAATGAGACAAGTGTACCCATTTATTTCTCCATGAAGAACCAAACCTTACCTGAATATTTCATGTGCAGGATGTAGAGTACTTCATTGTTTCTCAGAACGGATCAATATTTTGCTTTTATATCATCAGTGCTGAGAATTCCTCTTTTTGTAAATATGTGTAAAGAACAGCAGATGTTGGTCTGGAGAGATGGGTCAGCTGTCAGAGCACTTGCTACCCTTGTACGGGACCTGAGTTTGGTTTCCATGGTGGTCCACTCATAGCTGTCAGTAACTAGAGTTCCAGGAGAGCTGACAACCTTTTCTGGCCTCTGCAGGTACCAGGCGTACACACGATTCACATACATCATGCAGGCAAACACTGATATCCACAAAATAAAAATAAACAAAAGCAGAGATATTTTTAGCTCAGAAGTTGTCAAAAAGTCTGTCCTAATCCAAAGCAAAATTTACTTATTTTTTTTTAAATGAAACCCACCAACCACTCAAATAGGAAGCATCTAACGCACTAACCCAAAGCTACCATGACATGCATACACCGAGGGATGGCAGTTGGAGAAAATTACAAGTTTTTGTTTTCCTTAATTGAATCCTTATGTTTCTATAAGAGCAGGAAACTTTGCACGTGCAACATAAACACTAAAGCTCATAACGGAACAGTCTAGAATCTTCCGAGGTGTTTCAGGCTGTTCTTTGTTGGTATTGGGCGTGACAACGTATGCAGGGTAAACTGTTCAGGTCCCGTGTTCAGAGCCAAGTCTGCTGTGGAGTCATGTCATACATCATGGGTGAGCTCAGCAGAAACACATGGATTTGCTACATTAGATTTTGAAATAAGTTTTGGTCACTGCAATTCAGAAACCTTTTAATGTTGCCCAATTTTTCAAGACGCTCTTGAGCACATCCCACACTTTAAGAAGCTGTGAATGAGAGATCTTAAGCATGAATAGTTCACAGAACTCTCAGGTAGCTGACAAAATCCAAATAGAGGAAGCCTGACTCTCAAGCCTTCAGTGGAGACCCTGACGGAGTCGCATCGGGGTAGCGAGGCTAAGCCAATTCTATAAGCAAGACTCAGGTCTCAACCTAAGAAAGTTTAAAGACTTGACAGCAAATCTCCAAGGACTCAAACAGATCTGCAAGCATGTCTGCCATGGGTGGATGAGTCTTTACTCCTTTAATAAAAATATTTCATAATAAAACCCAGCACTCGAGCCGTAAAATTTACAAGTATAGCATCCAGGCTGTACTGAGAAGTTGGGGGAAAAATAGTACAGTGTGGCCCAATACTCAGAGAAAATTTGAGCAGTAAAAACAGACACACACACACACACACACACACACACACACACACATGCAAGCATGTATGAAGGGGAGAAGTGGAGGGAGAACAGAATTACCACACCAGATCTTTTAAAAAAAATTATTAGGAATATGTTTGAGCTGGGTGTGGTGGGGCATGTCTTTCATTCTAGCATTTGGGAGGCAGAGGCAGGGGGATCTCTGTGAGCCAGCCTGGTCTACATAGTCCCTCAACAGCCAGGACTACATAAAGGGGAACCTATCTCAAAGAAGAAGAAGGCCAAGGAGGAAGAGGAGAAAAAGGAAGAGGAAGAGGAAGAAAGAGGAAGGAAGAGAGATATCAGAGGGCTCAGTGGAGGCTGAAATACTGTAAGCATTAAGGTGAAGAATATTCAAAACAAGACTTCTGTAGATAAAAAATAACATGTCTGGCTGGAATAAACCAATAGTAGATTAGACACTGAAAACAAGTATTCGCCAATCTGAGGACACAGTCATAGCTCATGACTGACAGAAATTCCTAAAAAACAACCAGAGAGGAAAATACATTATGTAGAGAGGGGCAAAGCCGTGCAAACCAAAAGACAAGAGGAATACAGTCCTGATGCTGACGAGGGGGAGGGGATCCTGCAAGCCCACCACTCCTTACCCTCGAAATGAAAGCAAAATGAAGACTTTCTCTGGGCAATAAAAGAAGACAAATTTTAAGCAGCCTACTTACGTGGCAGCAGTGTGTTGGGGGTGGTGCTTCTGGTCGGGACAAGAATGAGATGCTATGAGTCCACCCTGAGGAATAGAAACTCTGGTAGGGGTAAAGGCTGAATGTCCATCACGGTCAGTCTTCACTGTTAGTTTGACTGCTGTGGGTAGCCTAAAAGACACATTTCTGAGTATATCTGCAAAGGGGTTCCCAAAGAGGTCTAATTAAGAAGAGAATACCCACGGTGAATGTGGGGACCACCCTCTGATGATCTGAGCTCCTGGGCTTAGTGAAAAGGGATCAGAAGAACCCAGCTGGCTTCTAGCATTCTCTCTCTCTCTCTCTCTCTCTCTCTCTCTCTCTCTCTCTCTCTCTCTCTCTCTCTCTGCTTCCAGGCTGGTGCCACACCCTCCCTGCCACGGTGGACTGTGTGCCTTTGAACTGTAAGCAAGAATAACTTCTGCCAAGTTGCTTTTGGTCTAGTCAGCAAGAACAGTAATCAAAAGAAACAGGAAAGATCTGAGGAGTCCCTCACTTTTATTTACTGTGTAGACACCCATGTGCTATGTGGGTACAGCACAGGATAAAGGGGAGCACTGAGGTCTGTGGAGGTAAATGCTTTACCTACTAGGCATTGGAACTTCTCAGCACCATGGAGGAATTAGAAACTCTAAACCATACACTGGACCAGGCTAAAGGAATCCTTTGTGAACTCAAGAAAAACACTCAAAAGAAACAGGTATGGCTAATAAGCCAATACAACAGAATGTTCACAGAGCTCTGATCCCAGAAGTCAGAAAGGAGAAAAATATGGGAGAAAGACCAGATGGGATGAACAGAAACCAACAGTGAGACAGCAGCTCGGGTCCAACAACAGGAAGGATCACACTGAATGTTAACAGTTAAAACGTAGTCAGTCGCGAGGCTAGGATTTAGAAAGTAATATCCACGAGGAGCACACTTTAACAACACATGCACAGAGCGGTTCAATGTCAAAGGGGGAGGTCCTGACCAGCCGAAGCAGCAGTTGCTAATTTCTTAAAGCAAAACACAATATGCACTAAGATTGTTACCAGGGATAAATGGGAGGGGGGACTCAATTTTAAAAGATCAAATCACCAACAGATACTAAAACTCACATCTATACCCACCAAATAACAGACCTCCCGGAGGGATAGGCTGAGCACAGAGTTGAAGAGATGTCAGCAAATCGGATTATAGTGAGAAACGTCAACTCTTTTCTCCCAGTGGACAGCGTCCACAGACCAGAGAAAATGCAGAGACATCACCAGCCACTCTGGCTTTGCTGGCATTACTGGACTATTCTTTTCAAGATTATATCCCCTAAAATAGGATCAAGGAGACTGGAAAGAGGACAGAACCAAGTGATGGGTATAGCCAAACGCATTACATACTTGTCTAAAATTCTATCACAAAGCCACTACTCTATATGATGAACATATACTAGTAAGCGTATAATTAACATACACAGATAAACAAGTATGTCAGCAGCACCACCACTCCATTTCCTGAACTATAAAAGACCCTAGATATACAAAGATTTAGTTAATAGATAATTTTTTAACTAAGCAGCTTGAAATTAAACTAAAAATCAGCAACAAAAAGATGTCCTGGGTGACCCAAAATATGCTTTTTAAAACACGTGGAAATTACCCATTTGTCAAAGAAGAAGAAATCACAAGGGAAATTAAAAATAAGAAACTCACAGGAAGGGTTCTATAACAGGCTAAGATAAGAGAAAGGGTCAGTGACCTTGAAGTCTTCAGTTTTCCTCCTTCCCTCCCTCCCTCCCTCCCTCTTGCCCTTCCTTCCTAACTCTCTTTCTTTCTCCCTGCCTCCCCTGTCATTCACACACTAAGTAAGCACTGCACCACTAAGCTGTGCCCACAGCCCCTGTAACACCTCACTGAGTAGCTTATGCTGACCTTGAACTCTTTATGTATCCTAGGTTGACCTTGAACTTGTGACCTTGCCCTTCTGCCCAGCTCCTGAATGCTGCTACTGTAGATGTACACCACCACACTAAGGTACCAGCCACGTTTTTAAACCCCCAAAGAATGTTTCCCTGGCTTCTAATATTTTCCTCACCACTGACTCACTGGACATCTTACTTCCTGTTTAATCTCGTGTGTACTTCTTAAATGCTGACAGTTTAGTTGACAAAGCCATTGGAAGATGTATATGTATGCATAAAATTCATTTATTTTCAAGAGTCTTAAAATTATGACTGTGGTTGTATCCCATTTAACCCGATGCTATTTGTTCTTGCTCCTCAGTTTCTCTCTGATGGTGTAGAAAAATTTCCCCTCTGTCTTTGATGGTCATTCATTATGCTGTGTGCAGACATACAATGATTTACACTGTTTAGCACGTGTGCTGTCTGATCTAAATTCTCGCACCTGCCTTGATTTACTACCAACCTTCCAAGTCTGCCCAAAACATGGGGAATAATACAAATACAGCACACCCATCATTCGTGTCTCCATCAAATACAAATACAGTTAATGTTCTCCCTCTCCCCGCCCACATTGTCCCCTTCGTCCCTTGTAACAATCACTTCCCTAAATTCTGTCAATCAGTTCTTTATATACTTTTGACAGGTGAGTGCGCTGCTGAGCACTATACAGTAATCTTCCGGTGGTTTTGAGTTCCTCATTCCCAGGCGAACTTCTGTAACTGCTGAACAGCCTAGGGTTTGAGACTGATTCATGCTTTCTGAATGGTGCTGCAGCTCGGTGACCCCTGGAAAGTGACTTCAGAGCTGTTGGAGTGTTCTGGAAGCTAAACAGACTCTGTGGGAGTGGTTCAGGGGTAGAAACAAGAAGGAGGGTTGGAGTGGGGGGTGGCCCTGGCAGATGCAGGAGCAGGTGGAAAGCTTCTCCTGTCTCTTGCCTTCACGGAGTTGGATGCCACTCTCCAATTCTTCATCGTGTGCTCTTTAAGTCGTGAGAAGCAGGTGCAGGTGTCTGCCTGACAGATCCTGTCTACAGCTCAAGCTCCTGTCCTATTTCAAAATACTTCACAAGAAGAGTGAGCCCCACCCCACCCCACCCCCGCCAACTTTACAGATCTCTGTAAAGTTCTGCAAAGACCTCAGAAGGTTTTCACCTCTTCTTCCATGCTCTGCGTCATCCCTGCTTTTCCCATCCGTGTTTCTTTTGTCACTGATGATTGCTTCTGTGTTTGTTTAATTTCCCTAGCCTGTTTGTTCTGGCTTGCTACACAGAACATTCTCATGCAAATTAGGGAAGGGTGCTTCCTTCTCCAAATGCTTTATTTCCGTCTGTGGAAAGTGACATTTATTGAATACTACACACACTACACAACAACAAAACACATAAAAACAGATCACCCTCACTGTCTATAATACAACCGGCATTCCCCCAGAGGTGGGGCCCCACTCAGCCACATCAGACAGCTGTGGATATGCTTTTCCATGCATGAGCGCAGTGCAGAGTCGCTGCTTTCCTAAGAGACACGGAACTCCAGAAATAAATCCCTCATATTTTTTGTTTGTTTGTTGGATGGTTAAAATAGTTTGAGGTCACTATGAATAACTGTTTTGTTTTCTAAATACTTTGAAGGTAATATGCCATTGACTTCTTTCTTCCCCCGTAACTTGAAATGTTTCCTTCTTAGCATTTATTTGGTTACTGTTTCTGTTGTTCTTGCTGCTGAGACTTGCTCCTTTCAGTGCCTTGCTTCTGGTGGCTTGCTTTTAATTTCTGTTTTCTCTCTGGAATCCTGCCAGTTCTTTCATAGTTGCATATAGATTTCATGTTCTTTGGATCTTATGATTTAGTTCACATCAGCATCAGCACTGAAAACCTCTCTGTCATTAATTTTTAAAAGTGCTCTCTCTGCCCCTGCCTCTAGCGTGTTTCTGGAATAGAAATCAGATGTAAGCTGACTTTCCTCTGCTTCCTTCTCTGTGTTTCCATCACTTACCTCAGGATTGCCCCCTTTGTCTTCCAACTGACCTGTTCTCTCTTCTGTTTCATTTCCTGGTGACCTGAACCCCTGAGATTTAAGTTTCTACTTATTTTCTCAAAATGAAAAGCACTTTTGATGATATCAAACTTCTTCCTCATTTTTTTTTCAGCTCCACCCTTAATTTGAAATGTTTTACATACATTTTGAGACAGAGTTTCTATGTGTAGTCCTGGCTGTCCTGGAACTCTCTGTGTAGGCCTGGCTGACTCCAAACTCATAGGGGTCTGCGTGCCTCTACTGTCTGAGTCCTGGGATCAAAGGCTGTGCCACCGCGCCTGGCGAAATTTTCTTTCTTTAATTAAGATTTTAGTTAGCATGCACAGTGATGCATTCAGTATAACAATTTCATTCACATATCACAGGGTCCCATTCCTACTCACCCTTCCTTCCCTCTCTACCCCATCTACCTCCCATGGGCCCGTGTCCTATTACTCTCAAAGTATCCCCCTTTGTTTTAGACTGTCTCTCTCTCTGTCTCTCTCTGTCTCTGTCTCTCTCACACACACACAACAGACATCCACAAGTGGCGGTTTGTTTTGGATAACTTGACACAGAACCTAGACATATCTGGGAAGAAGGAATCTTAGCTGAGAAAAGGCCTCAGTTAGATTGGCTTGTAGACAAGTCTGTGGGACATTTTCTGAGTTAATAATTGATGTGGAAGCCCCCGCACAGTCGCTGGCACCACCTCCTGGGCTGGTGGTCCTTGGTTATGTAAGAAAGCAAGGCAAGCCATGAGAAGGACGCTGGTAAGCAAAGTTTCCCCCATGACCTCTGCATCCTTCCCTGCCTCCGGGCTCCTGGGCATTTCTGCCCTGGCTTCTTTTGGGATGGACCTGAGCATTACAAGATGAAATGGCCCTTCTTCCTTCAGTTGCTTTTGGTTCTGGTGTTTTGTCGCAGCGATGTCAACCTTAGGTAAGACAGTATATACTTCACTGTAGATTCCTCACCATAGAAAAGAGGATGTTTATTTCTATCCCAGTTATTCCGTCCTGTTCTCATTCCCTTTTGACTCCTTTATCTCCTAACAGTGTTCCCTTCTACTTGACTATCACACATGCTTGTATGTGTGTGCACATGTATATATTAAATACATATTCTGCGTATGAGAAAAACATTGTAATATGTGGCTGAGTCTGCTTTATTTATTCAAGTTGGTTGTCTTCAGGTTCCATCTGCCTGCTTATGCCTCCTGAGCGCTGGAATTGAAGTCATGTCAAACAGTGTCTACTGTTCATGTTTTGGGTTCTGTATAGATTGTACATGTGAAGCCCCTGCCACAGCTGTACTGGCAAAGGCTCTGCTACTCTGGCAGCTGTGTCTTCCCAGCATTCATAGCATTGTCCGCAGTGCAGAGGTCTCTGGGACACTCAAATCTGTCCTTGCTATTATGGCCTGAGCTTCAGAGTCTTTGGAGAGTCTGTCCCTAAATTTATATCTCAAAATGTTTCTTCCTCTAGCAGTTTTAAATTTATTTATTTATTTATTTATTGACTTACTTACTTACTTACTTGTGTGTGTGTCTATCTTTCTGTCTGTCTGTCTGCTGAGAGGACAGCTGGCAGGAATTGGTTTTTTCCTATCATGTAGGTACTGGGAACCAGACTGAAGTCATTAGGCTTGGTGACAAGTGCTTTATCTATTAATTCATCTCTCCAGCCCTTCTAACAGCTTTTGAATTTCCTCAGAACTCTTATATTAAACTCTCAGATCAGATTGATTTTTTTTAATAAGGTGAAACATGGAAACTGAGCTCCATTCTTCCATCCTTGGCTGTTAGGTTTTCCAGATGTTTCTGTGGTTTCCTTCAATGCATGTCTGGGGCTCTCTGCTAAAATTCAGAGGGTACACGGCTTTGTTGAGTTCTCTTCTTTATTCTGTTATTCTCTCTCTCTCTCTCTCTCTCTCTCTCTCTCTCTCTCTTTCTCACACACACACACACACACACACACACACACACACAGTGAATTTCTATCTGAATTTTAGGATTTTTTTTTTTTTTTTTTTTTTTTTGCTATTCTTGTGAAGAAGGGCATCAGAATGTTGATGAGGATGTTAATCACCTGATGTGGGAGAGCTGGTGGGTTTTGTATGTTTACTTTGTATCCAACTACATTACTGAAAGTATTCCAATCTAAGAATTCTGGAAGACTCTCTGTGAGGTTTTAAGTCTAACACTGTATCTCCTTTGAATAAGGCAGCCTGACCTCCTTTCTCATTCCATATTTGTTACCTTCCTTATTCCTCTAAGGCTTCAAGAATACTGCTGAGGGACAGTGAGGAAAACAGACAACCCTGGCTCATGTCTGATTTTAAAGGAAATTCTTTTGGTGTTTCCCCTGAAATATAACACTGGGCAGGGTTGTCATGGATAGCTTTTATATGCTGAAGCACGTTCCCCTATTCGCACTTTCTTCATAGCTGCTTGGTTAGTCAGCTTCCACCCAGGGTGGTACGTGTGCATCCAGAGCTCTAGGACTATAGGTGGGCAGCCATGCTGGGTGCTGGGGAACCCAAGCCCCGTTCCTCATGCTCGCTGGCAGGCACTTGGCCTGCTGAACCATTTCCAAAGTCCGCTGCCAACTCAGTCTTGGTAGTTTGCTTTTTTCCTATAAATTCTACAAGTTTGAATTTCCAATTCATTTTCAATGGGTGTCTGTGAAAGTTGTGTGAGGCCTAACTTACCCGCATGTTCTTCTGGGGTGTGTTTGTACACTTGCCAGTCCCCTTAGATGGCTGCCAAGATGAGATTGATGTTATCATATTTCTGGAAACTTTCAAGCATACCTAAAATTAGAGATAATAGTAAAATAACCTCCCAAGGATACATCCATCAATGTGATAGCTTTTTCTCAAACATTGCCACCACAAGATTTTCAATGACAAACACACACACACACAGCAACACCATCAACAACAATGCCAACAACAATCACCCAGGACCTTCTGTCTTCATTGACACGAAACATTTTTGCCCTTGGGAGGACTAATGCCAAGGTGAAAAGTAAATGCTCATGTACTTTTAACTAAACAGACTTCTTAAAAATGTGATTTAAAGGTTGTTTCTTTATCCTCTACCTTGGATCTGTGTTTTGTTGACCTGCAGCCTTGTGAGGAACTGGGGTGCAGAGGGTGGCAGAACACACAGGCTCCTTTGTCCACTGCTGTAAGAAAATACCTAGAACAAACAATGGAAGGTTTGGCTGTGGCTCACGGTCTGAGGGCACAGTGCCCCTGGATAACTGTATGGTGAGGGGACCACACAGAACCACACAGGAGGAAGCAGAGAGCCAGTCTCATCCCTCCCTGACCTACTCATCCCAGGCCCCAACCTACTCCCAGCCATTTGCTGTCTGGTAGCCTGAAGGTGGCCCTGACTCTACTGAGGCCTGAGCATAGTGTCTGTTAGTTTCCTCTGCCCTCTAATACAACTGTGTTTCCAAAGTACCATTACATTATCAACGATAAAGAAGATTTCATTTAAGGGATGTTAAAGATATACCTTATAAAATAAGCAGTCCTGTGGCGATCATACTCCCCTGAGGTGTGATGAATGCACACAGGAAGAGATCACTGTGAGCTGACACTCCTTCCGGGGGGAGGGGCTGTGTTTTCTGTCCTTTCTCCTGGAATCTGACAGCCCTGGTGACTTAAATAGGGAAATACTGTGGAAGACTTGCTGTCCTCATTTTCAGGCTCCAGTCAGTAGACTGGCAGCATCCGATGTTTCCAAAGCCAAATGACTTGGAGAAGGAGGCCAGAGGTGCTTATGAGACTCCAAGGGGCCCCTGCTGTTTTGACACCAAAGCCAATACCACTTGACCATAGGTAGCAGGTTCATCTTGGAGCTGTTTCAGTCCATCACAATCTCTAGCAGCTATCACGTGGAAAGTCCCTATGGACTCCCAGACCTGTCTAAACTGAAGATGCAGGTGTAGAGAATCATTCAAATGTGTGTGTGTGTGTGTGTGTGTGTGTGTATGTGTGTGTGTGTGTGCTCGTACTTTTGGTGTATATTAGCCCTTCTTTCAAAAAGGCAAAAGTAAATCTGGGCATGGTGGAAAATGCCTCTACTCTCAGCACTCTGGGGAAGAGCAAGGTGGATCCCTAAGTTCAAGGCCACCCTGGTCTGCATAGCAAATTCCAGACCATACCAGTCATGGCTACATAGCAACACCCTGTCTCAAACAAACAAAATGTGTTGAACTCGGAGTTCTTAGTTGTTTTTGTTAATTATAGAATCTCTACATGCATTCTATTTGTCAGTTCTTAGAACAATGCTTTTGAGTTCATAAAATGGAATACATCAATTAGTTAGACATGTAGTTACCAAAAGACTGATTTTTTTGATAATCCAGTTAATGTGAAAACAGTAGTTATTGTAAGTCTGAAATACAGTGAATTAAAATAACTTCACAGACCTCAACTCTTCAGTGATGTGGAAGCATCTGTAATTTCTAATTTCTGGTTTAAATAATCCTGGTTTCTTTCCCATGTGAATAATTAAAGGTTAGATTTCAGTTCAATATTAGTGAAAATGACGTTGTTGCTGCTTTTTCCTTTGTGCATGTTCACACAATCACTGAATTCTATTCATAAAGAGCCACGAGCCACTCAGTTATAGGTCTGCTAAAGACCTTTGCACATCTCAGTAGAGATGCTGAGTCAGAAAGCCGCCTGTCTCCAAAGTACAGGCTGTCAGGAACACCAGTCTTCACCCCGCCTCCTCTTAGCCTGCACTTCATAAGTACAGGGAAGACTGTGATTCCTTTCTAGGGTAACCAGGGTAACATTTTATAGCCAGGAGAGATTTGTGGGTGCCAGTCGGGTTGAGACATAGCAGCCTGCACTCACACACGTGTACCAGCATATTCACACATGCCTTCACACATGCAACAGCATGCACACACGTGTGCATACACAATAACCATCACACTCTCACATGCAAATGCAAACACACACACACACACACACACACACACACACACACCATCATGCTCTGCTCAAACTGAGTACAACTCACCCATTGTCAGCTTCAAAGTCAGAGTCTATATAGCACAGGAAATTACTGTCTTCTGATATGCCATGCTGTGGCGGCTGAACAAGAAGTCAGGTGCTGTCTGGCAATAAAAGGTCTGTAAAGGGTCTGGGATGTGAGTCGCAGGAAAGATAGGAATCTGGCCACTCAGGTCTAGAATGCTCACAGCACGACCGTTTCCATCTTGACAGCTCTCCCTGAATCACCTTCATTCTCTTCTTTGGTACAAACTGACATCACTTACTTTTTCGTGCGTGGGTGTGGCAGAAAACAATGTCAGTGTGGCCACGACAGATTTAAGCTAACTTGACCCTCTAGAGCCTTCGTTCTAAACTCAGGTGCGTTGTGATTGCCAGTCAGCCATGGCCGAGTCAGGGCAGTGTAAACGGTGCTTCTTCCCTGAGTAACCACTCACCTGGGGAAGCATGGGAGTGGGTGGAGGAAGAGACGGCCAGGCAACTTCTCAGACTAAGTAGGAGGAGCCTACAGATGGAGAGGCAATTGTGGCTGTTCATTTTGTGATAAACCCTGAGGTCCTGACACAGCTATGGAAAGTCCCCTGCTTCTAAACCAAATGGCTTCTGTGCTGGTGACATGTCTGAGCCTGCCTCACAACAGTGAGAATAATGTTCTAATAAACCCAAGGAATGTCTCTTTAAGGTTGCATCTTATTGCCTCTGTTAGAAGTGCATTGTTAATACTATTTTCAGGACTGGGAGAGAGCTTGGGAGGTAGAGTTTGCTGTTTGAACACAAGGCCTAGGGTTTGGTCCACAGAACTGGGTGAGGGGGATACGGTGAGCACTGTGGAGGAAAAGACAGCAAGGCCTCCGGAGCTTACTGACTGGGCAATTTAGCCTGCTTGGCAAGTTGGAGGCTAGCAAAGGATCCAACCTCAAAAAACAAAGTAGACCGTGCTTAGGAATGATGCACACAGTAGATCAGCCTCCACATACACACAAACATACATGTACCCATGCATATAAACAGACACATATGTACATTCACATACATATATACATATACCCTCATATATATGTATATACACACACAGAGACATGCATATACACATTTGCATACACACATAGCATACATACCCACATACACATGCACCCCCTCAACATATACATACATGCACACATACATACTCTCATGCACATATTTACTTACACACATAAACACATACACACACCCAGTGCATACATGTGCTTTCATGCACACACACATACATACATACACATCTACATACACACATATAATATACGTATACACACCACACATACATACACATACATTCAGTCACATTCACCCATGAACACATTTATGACACACCCACAACATACACACATTTACACACACACAGAACATGCTTATACATACACCACACACATACACACAATGCAAACATACGCATACACATACATGCACACATTTACATACCCACACATACATGCACACACATACACTCATGTGCACACACATGCATGTATATACACTGTCTTTTGTAGGAAAGATTCACAGAGCTTGTGGAACCCTAACTGAGAAGTTCCTCTCATCAGCTTCAAGGGAAGTTTGATGATGAATGAGATGCTTCTCTAAGGTAAGGAATTATGGTCTGAGGCCACTCCCCTCAGAAAGGCACTGGAGAAAAACAATAACTTACCTTTTTCCAATCTGGAGACGCTTGTGTGCTCTCTGGCAGTGGTTGTAAGTCTTGGTGTCAGGAACATAACACTTCTGGCTTTTTAAAAAACAAAAACAAGAAACAGAACCTGACTGTATATCCTGTAGTGCACACAGCCTTATGCTACCCTACCAAGGCCCTCTTGTGTGCAGGGATTACAGGCAGACATATATACCTATAGCGTCATGTAATAGGTGTGTTCCTTTGGGGAGGGAAATGACTGATATTTGTTACTGATGTTAAGGTTTGAGCTTTCAAATAAAAAAACCAAACAAACAAACTTGTGTTTGCTTTTCTGACAGTGCCCCCAAGCTGAGCACTTTCCCAGGAGACCGCAGGGGGTATGGGTGTGTGGTGTTTTAGTACAGTGCACGGTCCAAGGCAAAGTGACAAGGCAAAAGCTGGCCCCAGGAGAGCCACAGCAGCTCAGCCTTCTCTGCGCCTCCTTGGTTCCCGGAAGCACAAGGTGGCCGTTGACTCATCACAGTGAGACAGAGTACCAGGCTCCTTACGTTCGTGCAGCTCGAACATGACACACAGGTGCTGACTTAATGTGCTCCTTACCAGCAACCCCGAGTGAAGGCTTGAGAGTCGATGAGAAGATCACCGACAGGCGTATGGACTGGCCTGAGGGTCACCCAGAATGGAAGGGCAGCCTCTGTCCACTGAGGTACATGCTTCATTCAGGGGTTTTGATGCCCGAGCTGGGCTCTCTCTACTGTTAACTGCGTGCCATGGTTCATCTTCATGGCTAACTTGATCACATGTTGAATCACCCGGAAGACACACTATTGGGAATATAAGGGCGGGCATTTTCAGAGATGATAATCTGAGGAAGGAAGGCCTACCCTGTATGTAGATGACATCATCCCGGAGCTTCGGTCCTGAAGTGAATCCAAGTGAGGAAAAGAGAATGCCAGCAGACTGTGGGTAGTCCTCCCTCTTCCCAGTCCGACTCCCCAAATATGAGCGAGCAGCTTCCTTGCACTCTCGAAGCCACCCTACAGCCACACCCTCCCCTCCAGGATAGAACTTCGTGCCATGTGACAAAGTATCATTCCTCCCTAAGTTGCTTCTTGTTTAGTCACAGCTCTGAGAAAAGTAACTAAGATACTGACTAACAATGGGTTGCCTGGAAATGTTTCCACTCGGGAGACCTGCTCAGCTCACAGGACTCTGACGTGGGTGGTCCAGTTCTGGCGGTTGCTTGGTGAAGGAGCTCTGGGCATTTACCACCAAGGAGATCTAAAGCAGTGGTTCTCTGCCTCACGCTGTAGTAACCCCCAACCATAGAGTTACTTTCATTGCTACTCCATGACTGTAATTTTGCTGCTGCTGTGAATCATTTAACGTAAATATCTGTGATTTCTGATGGCCTTAGGCGACCCCATGTGAAAGGGTTGCTCTACCTGCAGAGGGGTCTTGACCTCTGTTCTAGAAGGAGTGCAAGAAGCAGAGACAAAGAGAATGTGGACAACAGAGACATATCACCCTCGCCCCGTGGCCTTTAGATTTGGCTTCATACAAAGACAAGATCACTAAGAGGAGTCATTCTGGTGATGTTCAGGATAGACGGGATGAGTAAATCGTGCCACAGTCGGGATCCTGCTCTGTGTGACGAGGACCTGCATCTTCCTTCAGTGTTTTGATATTATTCCCTGGAGACTTGTCTCAGAGATCCTCCATGAGGAGGTTGATTCCTGTGACAAAATGCCTGGAAAAAGCAACTTAAGGAAGGAGAGGTTTCTCAGGCTCACTGACTGAAGGCATCCTCACCATGGTGGGAGGAGGCACAGAAGTAGGGTTTCACTGGGGCAGCTGGTCACATCCTCACTGGGGAAGCAGACAAGGATGAGCAGCCCTGTTTGTGGCCTCCTTTTTATTCAGTCTAAGACCTAAGACCATGGGATAGAGTCCCTGCTCCCCAGCTAAGTGTCTGTCCTCAGTTAAAGCTCTCTAGAAACACCTTCACAGACATGCCTTGGACCATGTCTCCTAAGTAACTCTTCATCCATTCACGTTGACTATGACCATTAACCATCAGACCCATACAGCTCCCTTCTCTTGTGTAAGTCATGCGCCTCCATGGTTAATAAGTCTGGGAGACATGCTTGGAAAAATCATCACATGGCTATGAATTCTGGTGTGAGGCAGGCTGGGAACGGTCTCTCCGGTCTGACATACAAGCAAGTAGTGTACACAGTGTCCAAGACACTGGAAGAGAACATTTGGAGGTGAGGGAGGCTAGGCAGGGTAGCACACACCCTGGACCCCAGCCCTTTGGGAAGCAGAAGTAGGCAGGTTTCTGTGAGTCCTTGGCCAGCCTGTTCTACGTATCAAGTTCCAGGACAGTCAGCACTACATGGAGAGAATCTATCCTGAAAAAAATGAAGAACATTAAAAGCTTTAGAGAAAGAGGTAAGGCTGTCTGCAAGAGTTCTTGTCAAAATCCAGTGTGGTTCTCTCTGTGAGTATGACCCTAAGCAAGTCTCTGTTGAAACAAGATGTTTTGAAACACGGTACATGCTCACATGACACCTGGGAATTTCAAAGTTTTAAAAATTATATTCACTTATGTGTATGCATGGGTGTGTGTGTGCATGTGTGTGTACGCACATGTGTGTGTGCAAGGGTGTATGTGTGCATGTACCATGGTGTGTGTATGGTGGTCAGAGAACAACTTGCAGGTGTGAATTCTCTCTTTCTACCATGTGAATCCCAGAGATTTTAAGCCATCTGGGTTGGCACAGATACCTTTACCTTCTGAGCCACATTTCCATACACACCTTTCTGTTTTAAAGGGGTACACACACACACACACTCATTTGTTTGTTTATCGATCAATCTTCGGGGGCTATAACACAGGCTTCTCTCATACAAACAACTGCTCTACACCTGAGTGACCACTGAGGTACATCCCAGCACTGGGCTGACTTAAAACGTCATTGGAGACTTTATTTTATGTGTACGAGCGTTTTGCTTGCGTATGTGCCTGTGCACCATGTGTGTGCCTGGTGTCCACAGAGGCCAGAAGAGGGCGCTGGATCCTCTGAGACTGAAGTTACAGATGTTTGATGACTGCCTTGTGGGTGCTGGGAATTGAACTTCTGGAAGGGCAGTTGGTGCTCTTAACCATTAAGCCATCCCCCGGCCCTACCATGTTGATTTTTGAAACCGGCTGTGGTGCTGTTACACCTAAGGTAAAGCCTTCTGTCATTGCTCCCACTTACTGAGGAGGAAACAGACCCACAGGTAGGTGGTTCAGCTACTGAGAACACTTCTCAATAATCTCCGTTGAAGATTCTTTATGCTTTCCAACATCTGTTACGTAAGTGCACTTCGAAATAAACTCCTTTCAGAATTTAGTGGCAGATAAGAACCTAGGTAATTAGAATTATGTAACCCGGGTTTTTTTTTTTTTTTCTCTTTATTTTTTTTTTTCCATTTCTGTCTTGGGAATCAGAAAACTAAGGGGTATATTTAGTTCTTAATCTCAGTAGTTATAGGTCCCGGCACTATGTTAAGACCAAGGGGAAGTACCAAGGTGAAGGGTGTGGTCTGGCTTGGCGGCAAAGAGGCCACCCAAGCAAAGCACAGTCAGATAACACTGCAGGGTGGCCTCCTCGGGAAGCTTGGCTGGGACACCGGGATAACCCTTGACCCCAATAACCCTATGACGGTCCAGCTTACAGCTTCCATAAACACTCCAAGATAAGGCTGTGTGTTAAATGGATGGAGAAGAGACAGAAGCCCAGAGACAAAGCAGAAGGCCTGCAAGGTTGTCAGGGCTAGAACAGGAATGCTACGGCTGGAGCTCTCCCAAAGCCTAGTTTCCCACAGCTGCCTCTGCAGCGGTTTCTGTCCCACAGGCTGTGGAGACTCAGGTTTTGCCCCATTGTGCTCGCACTGCCCCTAAGCCCTGCGGACCATAGACCTGTCCCTACTCCGTGTAAACCAGACCTTCTCCCCCAGGTCTGCTGTCACCCCTGGAACCTGGAGGAAGGAGAACAGACCTTAGGAGTGCCAAGTGAGCAAAGAATTCATTCTGTAAGTGACATGACCAGGAAGCGAGGGTGCCATTCCAGTGACACCAAGTCTCCCAGCGAGAAGCCCGGGAACCAGTTCACTGGGGCTACATGAGAAATGAACTCAGGGTCCTTTTTCCAAGAACCGTTCCTCTTTAGACAGGAAAGGAAGAACTGGGGTGGGGGTGGGAGTAATAGGACCAGGGGATGAAGGAAAATCAACGATGGAAAGGAAGGAGGTTAGAGATGTAGCTCAGGATCCTGTGCCTAGTGTGACCAGGACCTGGGTTTGGTGCCCAGTTGCAAAGAGTTTGGGGGCGGGGTGGGAGAAAGAAATGACCGATTAAAGGAAGAAGGGTTTTGTTTTGTTTTTTAAATATGTCAATTTAGAACGAGTCCTGTATGGGAAGGTGAGCTATAATTTTAGAGAGAATTGAATTATCTGTTCCAGCATTAGTTTGCAGCCGTGATTCTTCAGAAGGAAAAGGACAAGGCTTCATTTGCCCCTGTGAACGTCAGGCCTAAGGAGCATTGTGGGCCTTGAGGAGGAGGAAATTCAGGGATTAGATGAAAGGTCCTGTAGGGAGTAAGGGTTGCTGTGCCCAAAGTGAAATAGGACAGAAATGGACAGACTGGAGTTCTGACTTCAGCACAGTGAGCAAGACTCTTGTACCACACACTGTGGGAAGAACCAAGCAGACGACCTCTGGCTGTGAACTAGGCTGTGTTTGAATGCTCACTCCGAAGCTGGTGGCTCTGTTTTAGGTTTAGACCGTTTAGAGAGGGAGTCTCCCTGGAGGAAGTAGCAGGTGGATCAGACTTCCGGTTTCCTAACCCAGCCTTGCTTCCTAGCCCAGTTCCCCTTCTTAATTTCTCAAGACATGAGGAGGTGAAGGGTCCCAGGCACACACTGCTGCCAGTGGGAGGTCCAAACCATCTTGCTTCCTCAACAAAGGACTGTACCCTTCGCCAAGAGCCAAAATAGATTCCTCCTCCTCTACGGTCCTTCTTGTCAGGTATGTGGCTGTGGCGACAGTAGCAAGAGACTGTACCTAGATCATTAATGCCGCTGCCATTCCTGAAAGAGGGAAATGCTGCAGGCAGAAGGGAGAGAAGCTTTCCCCAGGACTCCTCCAAAGCATCTGGGATGCCCTCTGCCAATGAAAGGACCACACCACTGACTACCAGCTCCCTGGATTCCAGGCTACTGTTGAAGGGACTAGGCAGAGGTAGTTGTCCTGCCAACCCACATCTCACGTCCTGTCCTGCCAGCAAGAAGTCGGAAATCACTAAACGGAGGGAGAATCTGAATGGAACCGAGCTTTGGAAGTTTGCTTTCTTATCCTGTAATCATCTCAAGAGTGTGGGAGAGAACCCCTGAGTCACTGCAGGGCTTATCATAGGATCGGAATTTTGATCTGTGACTTTGCATGACCTATATTTTAAAACCTGGGCAGCCACATCTTACTGACCAGCCTGCCGTCTAGCTGAGGATAGAGGTTTTAAAGAGTGAAGGAGCCTCAGAGGTCACTAATGCTGACTGTCCCTCTACAGCAGAGTCCCTTTGAAACATTCCTTCAAGGGTGGATGTTCAGTCAGCCCATTTCCAGTCATGGAGCTGACCTTGACATCATAACCACACCCATAGGAGAACTGCCTTACCCGCCACCGACCACACCACACACACACGGAGATACACACAGAGAAACACAGACACACATGCTTACTTCACACACACATATGCACACACCCCATTTACACACACATATGCACACACCCATTTACACACACATATGCACACACCCATTCACACACACATGCACACACCCATTCACACACACATATGCACACACCCATTCACACACACATATGCACACACCCATTCACACACACATATGCACACACCCATTCACACACATATGCACACACCCATTCACACACATATGCACACACCCATTCACACACACATATGCACACACCCATTTACACACACATATGCACACATCCATTCACACACACATATGCACACACCCATTTACACACACATATGCACACACACATATACTCACACCCATTCACACACACATATGCACACACCCATTCACACACACATATGCACACACCCATTTACACACACATATGCACACACCCACGCACATCCTCACTATGTGTCCTATCCTGGTATTATCTATTCTGCTTCACCCTGAGAAAAAGACACCATCAGTCAGTCTACAGTATGGATTTGGTAGCTCACCGATGGCCCCAGCCAGGGTATGTGACTCCCAGGCCCTCGGGCATCAGGGTAGGGCACACAGACTTCTGCTCTCCCTCAGCTGCAGTGACTGATTTAATCCTGGGGACAGCAGGCTTTTGTTTTAGTTTTGTTTGTTTTTTGTCACGGTCATCTTTGTTTTCACTTTTTTTTTCTTCTGGAGTGTTTTTACCACATACCATAGCATGTGTGCTACACACACACACACACACACACTCACTCACTCACTCCCAGGCTGTATACCCCAGTTAGCCACAAGTGCATAGAATTCTCCTGTCTCAGCTCCTGTCTGAACTGAGGACATTTCTTAAAATAATAATGATGAAGTCATCTCAGTCATTGTTTGGGGCGCTCTCTTGGTTTCCTGATCATTTTTGTTCTTAATGACAACAACCACTTAAAGAAAAAGAGTTTCATGACTCTGTCTTACTCAGAGTTATTGTTGCTGAGATGAAACACCGTGACCAAAACAACCTGGGGGGTGAGGGGGAGGGTTTATTAACTTTACACTTCCACATCACTGTTTATCATTGAAGGAAGCCAGGACAGGAACTCGAATCAGGCAGGAACCTGGAGGCAGGAACCTGGAGGCAGGAGTTGAAGCCAAAACCATGGAGAGGTGCCTCGTACTGGCTGACTCAGCCTACTTTCTTACAGAACCCAGGACCACCAGCCTGGGGATAGCCCCACCCACAATGGTCTGGGCCCTCTCCCATTGATCACTAATTAAGAAAATGCTCTACAGGCTTGCTCTGAGCCTGACCTTAGGGAGGCACTGTCTCAGCTGAGTTTAGCTTGTGTTAAATTGACACAGAACCGTCCAGCGCACTCTGAACAGAGGGAAAGGGTCAGAATCCTAAGAGGCTGGGGAGATGGTTCAGTAGATAAGGCTTGTGTACGAGGCTGAGGACCTGAGTTCTAATCCTCAGGAACGATGACAAAAAGAATCTAGGTGTGGTTATGCAGACCTGTAACCCCACGGCTTGGGGGGGGGTGCTGGTGCTCCCTGGCCTCCAGCCCAGCTATAAAGAGAGAGCCTGTCTCAAGAAGAAAGGGAGAGAAAGTGAGAAAGCAGGTCACTCGATTTCTTCATCTTCTGACCTCTGAATCCACAACATAGGCACAGACACCCATGTGTACACGTGCCTGTATACGTGTGTGCACATGCCAACACATTCCACAACAAATAAAGACATACATAAATACATAGACACATGGACCCATGAACCACGGTAATTCTGAAAGTTCATTTGTCTAAACCAGACACGAGGCCTCTTGGTCTAACATCACCCAGGTGGAAACAGAACTGCTGGGGAAAGATCAGAAGAAACGGGCCTGTGGCACAGTTAGCTCGTCTCACCCTCTTCATTGCTCAGTCTACCTTAGTTTCTTGTTTAACCTCATTTTAAAGCAGAGTCTTTGGGCTGAGGGGAGAGCATAGGCCGTCTAGTAGGTATCAGTAGCAAGACATAAGAGAAAAGAGAACTGAGCAGAGGCAGCAGGGAGTGGTGTGTGTGTGTGTGTGTGTGTGTGTGTGTGTGTGTGTGTGTGTGTGTGATCGTTTCATGATGTCGAATCACAGAGCTGAACACTCTGACTACTTACAGCTGATCTGTCAAATTTATTTCAGTAATGCCAGGAAATGCTTTATTCAATAAATTAGAGAAAAGAGGGAGGAACTGAGGAAAGAAAAGAAGGAAGAGGGAAGAAAAGAAAATTAAACATGAATGAAAACTGTTAATAACATGGTGGGGCCCACAGCCTATTCCTACCTCATCCCTCACCCACTCCCCACCCCACTCCACCCTCTCCCCCTCACACCCAATCTCCCACCCCACCCCCACTCCTTCACCCTCCACCCCACCTCACCCCACCTATTTCCCTACTCCCCTGACGCCCCCACCCACCCCATTCCACTTTATCCCCCCCACTCCACTCCCACTGCCCTGCCTCCATCTCTTCTCAGATTGCACCTGGGCTCAATGCCTCTAAGGTCCCCAAGATTATTTCGTGTTCTCTCCGCTCAATAAAACCCACAGCACCACCTCTGCTCTGCTTTCTTTCTGGCTCAAGGCGTTTTGCTCAGATTCTAGTTTTACAGCCTTGCAAAGACCCGCGTTCTCATCTCATTAACGCTGCCTCATCAGCCTCGCTCAGACTCAGCTCCAAGGCGGAGTGATCAGACAGTTCCCACCAGCATGGGAGCTCTGTTAACTGTCACCCAGCTCTGTTTTGTTTCTATCTGCCCAGCGTCTGAACAAGGCGCTGCCTACGTTTCCACTGGTTCTTATTAATGAACCTCCAAGGCTAGGCACAGCAGCAGCAGCAGACACCTAGTCGGCCCTCGGTGAATGTGGAATCGAACAGAAGCTCAGTTCATTACTGGGTCAGTGCCCAGGATAAACTTTAAATCAAGGCCTGTGGACTTTAAGAACACACTAGGGGGAACTAGAATAGTGGGCGGCTGTTCCCGCAGAAAAAGCATAAAATAGGGTTCCAATCCTGCTCGCAGGATCGACTCCCAAGGAAGCCACGGTTCCTGAAAAGAAATCCAGTATGTTCTGATATCAAGATGGCAGAAGGTCTGGAGGACCCTGCAAAAGGTGACCCTGGTCACCTTTACCCAATAGGGGGATGGGTTACAAACAACACCATGGCTTGTCCGGAGTGTTTGCTGGGAACTAGAGAGACACACTAGCCATTCTGCCTCTTTTTCTCAAAACTGTTGCTTACAAGTTTGACCCAGCTCTTGGACCAGAGAGCGGCTGAGATCAGCCTCCGTGCTCCTGGTCTCAGCGTTCATCTCCTTCAGCCTGTGGCCTGAGTTTCCAGGCCTGTCATTTGTGCAGGGCCTGGTGGGAGGGGCTCTTACTGCTGGGTCAGCTGACAGGAAGTCGTGAACACTTCCCAAACTGCCTGTTGGTTCTAATTGCCAAGACCTGCCGTGAGGGGATCTCCTCGCTCATTGCTACAGTATCCTGCCCTGCGGGTCTCTCTACGATTGATTTGGGGACATGTATGCCTGGAGCTTACGTCTCCCAAGACCAGTGTCTTCAAATGACTCCGGCCATGATTTGTGCAGCCAATGCCCCCAGAAGAGGCGTCCAGAAGACTTACTGCCCCATAGCTCACGGAACAGCTTATTCTCATCAGCAGCTAACATCTGCCGGTCTTTTCATGGAGGGCTTCCTAGGGGCTTTAGGGGCTGTCCTTAGCATGGGCATGGAGAGAAAGCAGGTGCCAATCTTTACCCAACACCTCTTGAGTATGCATGCACATTCGCTAAAGCTTCTTGGGGCCCTGGTGTCAACAGTCTGTGCTGCAGACAGCGCACCCTGCAGGACCAGTGCCTGAATAGTTCTGACAGACTGCAGTGGATGGAGGCCATGCCCAACGGGGGAAGCCACGCTATTCTTGGTTGTCAAGATTCTTGACTACATCTGGAATTAACTAAAATCCAAGAAGCTGGCTATACCTGTGAGGGGTTTTTCTTAAATCATTTAGTTAAACCATTTAAGTGAGAAGACCCACCTTTAATAGGAATCTTTTGAGGTGAGAGGATCCACCTTAAATGCGGGCCACACTTTGTGGTGGCTGCCTATATGAGAGAGACAGAAGACACTTTCTCTGTTTGCCTGCTTGCCCTTTCTGCTCCTGGAAAGTGTTTTTGTTTGGTTGGTTGGTTGGTTTTGTTTTTCTGGCATTAGAGCCTACTTCTGTGGGATTCCAGTGTATACTGAAGACCAGCTGAGACATCCGGCCTCGTGCACTGAACAGGGACTGGATTCTGGGACTTTCTGTTAAGTAGACAACCATTGGTAGACTAGCTAGACTGCAGCCTGTAAGTCACTCTAATAACCCTGTCCCCCTCCAGGTCAGTTCTGGTCTCTCGGGAACTCTGCCTGACACAGGTGTGCTCGCCCAGGAGTTTTTTGGGGAACAGAGATAGCCCATTATCATCTGACCAGAGTCACGAGGAGAGAGCATCCTACCTGCATGGTACTGAGGCCTAGTGCTCAGAGTCCAGGAGTCAGGCAGCCCTGCTCCTGCCAGAGCCTCACCACTGTGCTTAATTTCCATCTGACATGCCCTGGGCAATCTCTCCCTTGGCCACACTTTGCTCACCTGTGTGAGTAACGGGGAGGGCTGGAGAGAAACTCAACCTGCCCTCCCTCCTCTACAGAGAAGATTCCTTCCATTGTACCTGCCAACATGGCTGCCAACCTGAGCCGGTTTCAGGTACCTCTCAGTGTCTCAGCAGGTGATAGATACACTTCAGGGTAGTCAGGTGCCAATGAGGGAGCAGCAAGAGGTGGAGTTGAATCCTTAGCCTAAGGCATGATGCCCACCACCCTGCAAGCTTTTCTGAATGCACATTCCTCTTACTGACCCCAGAGCTCTCTCTTCCTCCAGAGCAGGCACTGCAGTGTCCCCCAAGCTTTCCTGATAGAATCTTGGGCAGAGGAGCAGCTGAGAACCGGGGAGAAGCTGAAAACCAAGGAGTGAGGAGCATATACACACATATATGCTCCTCGTTTCCTTATTCCCCAATCCTCTGTGGTGCTGAGGCTTGAGCCCAGAACCTTACAGCCTGTCCCCCTTTTACATTTTTATCTTGAATCAACTTTCTCACCAGCTTAGCGCTCCTTCTGCTACCAGTCAAGTTCATCTTTGGAACTTCTTTCCCACTTTAAATAAACTATCTCTAGTTCTCAAAAAGGAAAAAAAAGTAATAATAGACTCTCAATAAATTCCTCAGGATGGCCTTGAATTTGTGGCCTTCTATGCAGATGAAGAGACTCTGCAGGTGACATGCAGCCAATCAAAGGATTATGCTAATAGCAAAGGCTTTTCCTTACCCTTTGTGGCATCACCCATGAGATCCTAAGGCCCCCGGAGAGTAATAAGTGTGCAGAGCTTCCATAGATAGGCAGCCTTCCCAAAGATGATCAAATATAAGACTTTCTCAGAAGCAGGGACAGAGAGTCCCATACTTGCAGGACCCCTGTAGGTATATCAAAGTTTAGGAAAACCATGTACAGTGGTATCCAGGGACCACACCCCATACACACACTTGAGAAATTCTCAGAGCACTTGACCCAATCCTACTCAATGGACTTAGGAAGAATCACAGGAAAGATGACACCTTAGTTACCTTTCTATTCCTATGAAAAAACACACCATGACTGTACTGGCTGGTTATGTGTCAGCTTGACACAAGCTGGAGTTATCACAGAGAAAGGAGCCTCAGTTGAGGAAATGCCTCCATGAGACCCAGTTATAAGACATTTTCTCAACTAGTGATCAAGGGGGGAGGGCCCAGCTCATTGTGGGTGGTGCCATCCCTGGGCTGGTAGACCTGGGTTCTATAAGAAAGCAGGCTGAGCAAGCCAGGGGGAGCAAGCCAGTAAGTAACATCCCTCCATGGCCTCTGCATCAGCTCCTGCTTCCTGACCTGCTTGAGTTCCAGTCCTGACTTCCTCTGGTGATGAACAGCAATGTGGAAGTGTAAGCTGAATAAACCCTTTCCTCCCCAACTTGCTTCTTGGTCATGATGTTAGTGCATGAATAGAAACCCTGACTAAGACAATGACCAAGAACAAATTATGGAAGAATGGGTTTATTTTGGCTTATGATCATCATCTGATTTAGATGTGGCCTAATTCAATGGTGTAAATACTTTGGAAAGATTAACTGGTACTTTTGAGATTTTCTAGCAGTTTGCAATGTGTTGTGAATTCTCTCTCCCTCTCTTTGTCTCTCTCGGTGTGTACATGTGCACACACATGCACATGCGTGTGAAATGAACTGTGGGCAAATGGATTCTGATGGCAGTAAACCTGTTGGTGATGAGAATTTAGATGACAGCCATTATGTGCTGCGCCTCTCCCTCTGCCAGAGCCTCTGTCTAGAGATGGCTCTGGTGCACCATCAAGTTGGAACTGATTGTTAGATTTGAGAGCTGAAGCGGTGTAGAATTCGGAGAAGGATAAATAGAACCTAGAAGCTTGACACCATCTTCCCAAAGCCCCCACCAGGTGACAGACACCCTCCTGTGACTTTGGGAGTCATTAAGGACACATAGGTGAAGCCACAGTGAGATGCTCCCTTCACACAATGTGCTGGCTGTAATTAACAAACAAAAGGTGTCAACAGGCAGGACTGGTAGGGAGTGAGGAAGGAAGTTCCCCCAATGCAGGACCTGTCAAGAGGGCCACAGGTCATTCTGTAATAAGGGGGAGTCTCCAGGGTGGCCTCTTAATTCTCTCCTTATGAAACATCTGCTCCTTAGAACCAATCGTTTCTCTATTACTTGGGCCAATGCAAATGTCCTCAATGACCTTGGCTAAGTCTGTGGGAGATGGGAAAGCACTTGGCTTTTGATACTGGTTTTACATCTACCTCACAACCACATGAACTCATTTATCAGTTCAAATAATTTGTTTCATTAGGATCTCCTACACATTTGTTCATATCTACAAATAGAGATAAAAGTTCTACCTTTTTCTTTTATGAACAATTTCTTGCCTCATCTGCCGAGTTAGCGCCTCCAGTCCTGTGCTGAATAGCGGTGATGGGAACAGAAATCTGTTGGTTTTCGCCCAGGTTTTCACTATTAAGTATGGTGTTACCTGTAGATGTAACACACGTCCAATAGAAACCTTTAATCCCTGGCTTTCCATCTAGTCAAAGCAACATGAACTATCCTCACTTAAAAATTCTCCTAGACTCGATTGCTTTAGGTTTTATTCCATAAATTGTGTTTTGTGGTGGTTGTGTGTTTTGTTACACCTTCTATTTCTTTGCTGAGATTTTCTGTTTTGTTTTTAACTTGTTTCATAGCTCCTTTGTCCAAACTCAGTACATTTTCACAATGGCTTTCTTAAAAGTCTTGCCACGTGATCCCAACATTTAATTAATTTCAGTGTTGGTGTTTTAATTTGGGGCGTTTTCTCTTCCAGGTTGTGACCGCTTGGTTCTCAGTGTGATAACTTTCAGTTGCATTTTGACTGCTCGGACATCTGTACTACAAGACTGTGGGCCTTGTTGTCGCTCACTTTTATAAGCTGTTCCCGAATGCGGCGTAACAGGTATGGCGCTCTTTGTTGGCCTCCATTGACACCACCTCATTAAAAGTAGACAGTCCCACATCCCCAGATGAGCGTATTCTGGTAAAAGTGGGTGCTGGCTTGCGCTGTCCCCCTGCCTCCACTGGGTGTGTAAGTCTAGCACCCTCCTGAGCCCTGTAGACTCTTTCCCTCTGCTCCTTCTGCCTGTGACACCAGTGGTGTATGGTAGCCCTGCTCTCAATTCATCTTACTGACACCAGAGCTGGCCCATCTTGCTAAGTGACATACTTGTGGGTGGCATGGAGGACCAGCCTGACCCCTTTTGATGTTACCCAGGAAGGGTATTATGTTCTGGATAATGAAATGTCCATCAATCACATCACAGATGAACTCTGCCTCCCCAGGAGCTGATTTAGAAAGATGTAGAGCTTTGTGGGGTGCAGTCCCATAAGGAGGGGCACTTATGCCTTTCCTAGGTGGAAGTAGTTCATCCCGTTGTAGGAGTTGAGCATGAGGTCCTGTCGCAGTGGGAGGAGAGAGATAGATCCTGTCCCCCACTGACAGGAGACATGGAGCTCAGCCTTTTGCTTACACTGAGCAGGTAATGGAAAACCAGTTCCCTGTTGGTCCCACCCACCAACCTTGCACTGAGGAGGATGCCCCAGGGTATTAATTAAGACCGTCCCTCACAGGTATGCCCAGACCTAAAGACTCAGAGTAATCACTCAGAGGTGTGCCCAGGCCTAAACACTGAATAATCCAACACAAAAGTGCCTGAAGATGACTCCCAGGTGACTCCAAATTCTGTCAAGATGATAAAAAAGAAACAAAACAAAAAACAACCCACTATCACAACCTTAAGAGAATGTTACACAAGGGATGGAGAAATGGCTCAGAAATTAAGAACGCCAGCTGCTCTTCCAGAGGACAGAGGTTCTGACTTGATAGTCTTTTAGAGTCTACTTGTACCCGAGTATTGTGGGATGGAAGGTTTATCACGTTCCGGTCATATTTAAGTCTTTAATACCTCAGAAGCTTATTTTCTGTCACGTAGGGTCCAATTTATTTCCTTTCTAATTGATAACAAGTGATGTCATTTTATCAAACATCATTCTCTCAGATGATCCAGATACTAATGGCCCTGTGTGTTAAACTGCAATGAATTCTGGGATGTATATCTAGCTCCTGTCTCTGACTCACTTCTTCCTGTCCTATAACCACACTGCTTTGATGATGGGCAGCTTGTGGTATATTTTAGCGCCAAGCAAGGCAAGGGCAGCCTTCCAAGTTTTCATTTTCTCATTCTTCTGGGGCACATATTCCTCTTTGTGAACTGTGGAGCCATTGTGTTAGGAAGTTAATGGCAGAAGGCCTGTATTCGGGCTGAGTGGTTTCACAGAAATATGAGATGAATCTTCTTGGCACTGCCCCCCATCCTGATGAGCGAGTCCACAGATGTCCCTTTTGTTCATGTGTCACAGATCAGATCAAATTAGACGGCCATGCTGACTTCAAAAGGACAGGGACATGCTACCCTGAAGGGAGGGCAGTGGGAGGTTGAGGAATATTAACAGGGGGTTGACACACCTGTGGGCCCAGTCTATTCAAGCTTCCAGGGGTCTTGGACAACTTACTTCTTCCTTTATAGTCAGGAAGCTGAGATTCAAGATCAAGGAAGCAGGTGTGTTTCTTATGAGCCCTTCTTTCTTCCCCTCCCCTCTCCTCCTTTCCCTCCCCTTCCTTCTCCTCCCTTTCCTTTCTTTTCCTTTCCTTCCCTTTTCCCTTTCTTCTCTTTTCAGACATGGAATCAAAAACACCAGGGTTTGACTGGAGAAATGGCTCAGCAGTTAAGAGCACTAAATGCTTTTCCAGAGGTCCTGAGTTCGATTCCCAGCACCCACATGGTGGCTCACAACCATCTGTAATGAGATCTGATGCCTCTTCTGGTGTGTCTGAAGACAGTTACAGTATACTTATACATAATAAATAAATCTTTTTTAAAAAAAGCAAAACACTGAGGTCTCAAAGTTTGGACCCTGGAGGCCCCTGCAAGCAAACTCACCCTTTCCTAGGGTTGTCTTAGTTTCTTCTGTGTTCTTAGATGAAAACTCCCCAAAAACACCAACTTGAGGACCACAGTTCCAGGTGGAGGCTCATCACGGCCAAGAAAGCTTAAGCAGCTGCCTCTGCACACAGAAAGCAGGTAATATCCAGTTGCGAGTTGTCTGGCACCCCAGCCCAAAGAGGACTAACCTAATTAAGACCGTCCCTCACAGGTATGCCCAGACCTAAAGACTCAGAGTAATCACTCAGAGGTGTGCCCAGGCCTAAACACTGAATAATCCAACACAAAAGTGCCTGAAGATGACTCCCAGGTGACTCCAAATTCTGTCAAGATGATTAAGAAAGAAACAAAACAAAAAACAACCCACTATCACAACCTTAAGAGAATGTTACACAAGGGATGGAGAAATGGCTCAGAAATTAAGAACGCCAGCTGCTCTTCCAGAGGTCCCGAGTTCAAACCCCTGCACTCACTGGTAGCTCTCAGCCATCTGTAATGGGATCTGATGCCCTCTCTTGACATCCAGGCAGACAGAACAGCCATACATAAAATACATAAGTGAGAGAGAGAGAGGATGTTACACATGTCAGCATCATTTATGCACAGAAAGTCCACCCGAGTAAAAGGCCATGTGTGCCAGTGTGTGATTGTAATCTCAGCGCCAGGGAATGGAAGCAGGTGACTCAGAGGCTGGCCAATCCACCTAACCCAATCAGCCAGCCTCAGGTCCCAGAGAGGGACCCTGTCTCAAAAACAAACACACAAACAAACCAAGATGGACAGCTCCTGAGGAATGACACCTAAGCTTGCCCCATGGCATCCACATGCATACACACAAACATGCAAATGTGCCCGCACACATATATGTGTACCGGTACACATATGGACACACATACCCACACAAAAGGGCCTTTTATGTTTATGTATTTTACTGTAACACCTCTTTGCAAGATAGTCTCTTTTGGTGAGCCACGCCCCTCAGAACAGAGCTTGGCATGGTCACCAACCCAGCTTCCTTCCTATAGATGGCCTTTCTCTGAATATCAGGTCTGGGGAACAGGAAATGTCTTTGGGGGTGGGGAGAAAGGGGGTTAACCGTGGAACAACAAGCCCTGCAGCGCGCTGGACATTGAGGCTCTGGACAGAAGTTTCCAGGGGGCTGTGGTGGTTAGCTTTGTCAACTGTCACAACTTAGAATCTCCCAAGAGTCTCAACTAAGGAATTCTCTAGACCAAGTTTGCCTGTGGGCGTGTCTATCCCAGATTGTCTTGTTAACTAAGCTGGAAAGACTCCCACTAAATGTGGGTGACGTCGTGTCGTGGGCTGGATCCTGGACTGCAGTCAGTCTCTGTGCTGGGAGATACCAGCTAACAAAAGCTGCCCATGTCCCCCTCTGGTATGCAATGTCTAGCTATAGCCATAGCCTCCCCAGCAGAGGACACAGGCCTAACAAGTCCTTATGCGTGGGTGGAGCCTCCTGTCCACACTGAATCTTTGCTTGCCATACGTCCCCCTCCACCTCTTCTGGCTGGCCCATGTCCTCATGTCGGGTCACCTGAATTCTTAGCAGCATGAGAGATACTCCCAACATGCTAACACCTTCTCAGCTCTAACAATGTGTCTTTCTTTCATGCTTAGGAACATGATCCGACACGGGGATTTGATCTGAGAAATGGGTGTGGATTGCAGGAAAAGGAATCAGGGCCATGAGTGGGTCAACCTTCAGCCAGATAGGAACAGAAGCTGGTGAGTAAAGGCTCAGCCTTCCTCTTCTCCAGGGAGGGAGCATCCTCTCAGTGTAGCTATGGGTCCCCAGGTTCCTTATACACGTTCCAGGAACCTATTGGCTTCTTAGCCCGTCCTTGCTTACTCCCCTATCCTTGGTCCCAGTCCACTGTCCCCCAAATTCCAGAGATGATGACTTGGGTACAGTTGAGTTATCTGTGGAGAAGCTAGAAAAGGAAGAGAGGAACATGGCAGAGGATAGACCAAGAGCAGTTTGCTTTAGGGGGTAGAGAAAGTTGGGGAGATGTGTTGAGCACAGTCAGTATGGCCCTGTGGAGAGTCAAGGACTCCAGGCATATCCTCTAGCCCTTCCTTTCCCTTGTTGATGGAGATGCCCCTGGATGGGAACACTATGTTCCTGCTATCTCCCAAATCTGCTGGATGCTTGGTAAAACCCCAGAGAAAAAGACAAGAAGTAGAAACTCTACAACATGCAGGATGTTTCTACAGCAACATCAGTGGTGCTGCCTACCAGGTGTGGGCACCGTGCCAATGGGATGCATCCGTGGGTCTCTGGAGCCTTGGCGCTGGGACTAAGATGAGGCCTGGAAGGCAGAGGCTGACTTTCCTTTGGCAGCTTAATCTTTGTGTCTCATTTCACCTTCAAGTGGTTCTCTTCTGCTTCTAAGTGCTCACACCAAGAACTGCCCTAAACCTGGGGGACCCAGAAATGGGATCAAGCCCTGCTCAGATGATAAATATCCCTTCTGAGTTCTGCTTTATTTCACATTACAGATCATGGAGTTAGGGTGAAGGAATTTTTAAGAAGCAGATACTCCAGCATTAAAGATTATTATTGTAGGTTCTTGCACCATATCTTTTCCTGGTGAATTATTAATAAGGCCTGTTTTTGTTTAATGTCTGATAATAATTTCTAAAAACAGATCTACAACTTCAGCTGTAAATGCGTGCCCATGAATCATTCTTCTGAAAGCTCAGTTGTACAGTTAGTGGGGGTGAGGGTGGGACCAGCCAAGCCCTCTAGCAATGAAATAACCCTATTTAAAAACTTTCTGCCTTCTCATCCCTACAAATGGCAGGTGGGTCAACACAAGACTCAAGGAGCTAGTGGAGGGTCTGAGAAACTATGGAGATCTTCACCTGGCTTGCCTAAGGGGTAGCTGAGAGACTAGCAATCCAAAAGCTGGGCACTGGGATAAATGGCTTTCTCACTTCTGACCTCATGTCAAGATGAGTCAAACAGCTTCCCAGCATCCATCTGCCACCCCAAGATACCCAGCTTTCATCTCCTGCTGTCCCTAAGGAGCCCCGGTCCTACTGTGAAACTATACTGAGCATGTGCAACACATTTCCCCAGCATCTCCAGCAACCCTGAGAGCAAGTTGCTTTGTTAGTGCCTCCTTGACCCTTGCAGTTCCATTTCTGACAACAAAGCAGCAGATGAAGACTCAGGAAGACTGGCAAGTGCCAAAGTGAGGATGTGACCCCAGAGCAGTGTGTTGTTCAAACTGGAGTTTTGAAACCAATAAAATGGCTTTGAACTTGATTTTCCTGTGAAGGGAGAGATATAAAATTTCTTCCTCTATGAGTCATTAAGGATCTAGATGAAGTGATCAAAAGTCCCCCTTGCATGATGCTTATGTCTGAATGCCCCTCCTCCATCCCTGCTCCTGTTCAGAACCATCATCATCTTTCTGGTGAGCACTGACCTGACCCCAAGTGTCTTAGGATTGAATTACTCATGGAATCACTCACGGGGTGGACATTGGCATAGCATCTGTGGTGGCCAGACACTGTATTAAACAAGGATCCAATGGTCATCTAACCCAGATGTCACCCTTACTCACTGTTCATGGCAGGAATAAGCATGAATCAGAACTAAAATTGTGTTTAGGACATCCTGAGAGCTCATCTCTAGAAGCGAGGCCTTCAGGAAGTTGTCCTCAGAGTGAAGTCAGAGCTCACAAGGGAAAAGTGGAAGGCGGCGTTCCAGGCAGAGGACCTTGTATGGGTGAAGATGTGCTGGCTGCAACAGTGTCAAGGGTGTCTCCAACGTTTGCACCTCTAAGAGTGATCTGGAGCGAGACAAAGGTCTAGACGTGGTGTTTGGGCAAAGGGAGAATTGTGGGCACCTTTCAGGTTTCCCAGAGGAAAGTGTCAAATAAGATTCAAGCCACACAAAGTCTAGCTGGAGTGAGTGATCTCTTCATCTGTGGAAGCTAAAGGCATGGTCCTCCGTGGGGAGGAATGAAGCTCCTGAGGGGCCCTGTGTGCCTTTTGAAGTCATATAGGCCCATCCCAAATGCCCCCAAATTGTCAGAGAACACATTCTCAGTGAAGTAGGAATGAGGTCAGAAACAGATAACTCCATGCACATCAAAAGAATGAAGAAAATGGAGAGGAGCCACGTTATGTGCTGTAGAAAGGTCAGTATGCTGAGAGTTGAGAATGATCCAGTTCGTGAACAATGTAGGGCCCAGGTGAACAGTCCAGGCCATACTGAACAGGTTCGAGATACCAGTGGGAGGGAGGAAGGGGCATAGTGACTTCGGGCCTCACTTGTAATTGGTATGATTGTGAAGGAAAGAGAAAGGATGAGAAACATGGCCGGTCTTCACGGTCACTGCTTCAGACTGTCCCTCACCTGTTCAAGTCTTTCTTAAAAGAAATTTTATAAACACCATTTTTCTTCCCTCCTCCCCCATGACTTGTGGCAGAGCTACTGCATCCTGGTTCTTGACCTCTCCTGAAGCCACAAAGCCTTACTCTGGCTTCCAGAATAAGCCTTGCTCCACGTGCTGGGGTTAGAGGCTGCCCGTCTTTTATTTTCTTCATGTCTATATGGTGGTTGCCTGGGTATGAGAGCAGCCGACTGTGGCTTCTCCGGCTGCCCCATTCCCTCACCCCCACTCAAGCAGGGATCACTCCACTGGTGTGGAAGGACCCTCAGAGCTGATGTCCCAGAAGGAGAGAGGGGATACTAGGGTTATAGGAGCCTGAGAAGCAGGGCCCTAGATCCAGCATGGTGGCCCACAGAGCCATCGGGATAGCAGCTGCTGCAAGACAGCCTCACCTGGGCTTTTGGCAGAGGCTCTCTCTGTCAAGGTGAAACCCAGCAGGTGGCACAATCTTAACAGGAACCCGAACTCATCATCCTTGGTGCTAGACTTTCTGCACGAAAAAGTAAGAAGCTGGGGGGCTCAAGCACATTCCACCCTGTCCCCTCCCAGGGGCCCCTCGGAGGGATCTCAACCCAAGGAGGAGAGCTGGCTACAAACAGGTAGACCCTCCCGAGGCAGCTCCCCATCTTGAACGCCCAAAACTTGTGGACGTGAACGCTCAGAGCAAGACCAACTCCCTTCCCCTGGACGGGAATAATCCGGAGGTACCCACAGGACCAGCTCTGTTCATCAATTCTGCATCTTCCTGAAAATGTACTTTTAAACGCCTTAATTGCATTTTAGAGATAACCCTGTAAGCAAAGTGGCCGGAAGAGAAACCATGAAGAGAGCTTAGTGGTCAGGCTCTTTGTTTTAAATCAATCCAACATCTGCGCCTAATGCAGCCTTGGGCTGCTCCTCCGGAAGCATTAGCCCTATTAGTGGGGGCTGGCAGGAACACAAAATAAGATATTTATGGGCTTGGCACGTGTGCATCGCCGCGGGGACTGAGGCTGGGGCAGGGTTGTGAGGGAAATACGCAGGTCAGCGTGTTTGTGGAGCTCGCTCGGGCTCCACGGATGACAAAGAGTACAGGGTGACTCTGCCCTAGGCCCCACACACGTTAGCACATTCTCACTGTCTCTGCACAGCGGAGAAGTCATGCTTTGCAGCGATCCCTCCAACCACAAGCAATGGGAGGGGACCCCAGGACAGGATGGGAGGTGTGCCTCAGTGAGGACTTGGGGAATGTGGCACCAGAAGCTTTGAAGCCATGCTTAGAGTGAAGTGCCCAGCAAAGTCACGGCTCCTTCTGTCCGGCTTCTCTACCACCCTGGGGTGTGGCTTTCATTCTCTCAAAGATGCTTCCTGCATACGGCCAGGAGCAAGTAAGAAAGGGAGATGTCACTCTTCATTACGTGACAAGACTCAAAGGTACAAGCAGATCTCATTTTCTACTTGGCGGGCTTAGTTGCATGGATGGCCATCCTCAGCTGCCGGGAAGTCGCTAAAAATGGCAGACCATAGAGAGGTTTGCGACAAGAAGTTACTTGGTGCTTTGTCTAGATGTTACTGTGTAACTGTGGCCTTCCCCGTGAGAAGCCATGGACCAGGCTAGGAGGAAATGTGTGTCTAATTTCAGACCCAGCACTAGGGAGCCAGTTCTGCCCAACAGAACAGCCCCGACTCTGTGGAATGCTGCTGGGAGCTGTGTGATAGTTGAGTTGGGCACACAGGTCACCTGGCAAAGAGGAGGACAGTGAAGAGTCATATCTCCCCTTCTTTCTTGCTCTTGGCGGAGGTAGCACCCAGTTAGTCTCCAGCCCAATCTCACCTCCTGAACGTGGCATCTGTTCTTGCCCCTGTCCTCCCATTGGCTTGACTACCATCTCCCCTGTCCCCCCATTGGCTGGGCTAGCATCTCCTCTGTCCTCCCATTGGCTGGGCTAGCATCCCTCTGTCCTCCCATTGGCTGGGCTAGCATCTCTTCTGTCCTCCCATTGGCTTGATTACCATCTCCCCTGTCCCCCCATTGGCTGGGCTAGCATCTCCTCTGTCCTCTCATTGGCTGGGCTAGCGTGGCTTTCAGCCTTTCTACCAATCCCATCATTCCCCTCCAAGTCATCCCTGTCTCCACTAACCTAAGCTTGCCACCTCCCAGCAGTGGGTCCTCCAATGCCCTTCTCTTCCCCGAAGCTGATCAAAGCCACTCTCTCCATTTACCCTTTGTGACTCAGCCTTTGTCTCACCAGCTCACCCCCAATGCTCCCCGTTCATCTTGTAACACATCACCACAGCCCACAGCTTAAAGCAACACACGCTGGTTACCTCAAGGGTCTGTCGGGTCAGAGTCCGGTTGCCATTGAGCTGGGATCTCTGTGTAAGGTCTCACCAGGTTGAAGTTGGGGTACAATCAGGTTGGGTTTTGATCTCCCTCGGCCTCCAAGCCCACACGTGTTCATGACAGGAAACACTGAGATGGAGCTGAGGGCCAAAGCCCCACCTTCTCTTCACTACTAAAGTCGATCTGGCTCCCAGTTACACATCATATTCTGTCCAGCAGAGCCATCCCTCTGCAAACCTCCACAGGGTGAGCACTAAGAGGATGGTGTCATAGCCACCTGCTGACCATGCCTCTGTAGGCCACACTTAACTAGGAGACATTTTTCTCAGGCTTCCTTTGGTTCTGCCTCCCTCTTCCCAGCACCAGGTCTTCATCAGCCCAACTCTTCCCTTAACGTTGAGCTGAGTGCCCCCTGCTGCCCATGCATATTCTAGGAACTCATCCCCAGGCTGAGCAGATTTCTCTGGGCTCTTGACTACTCCTTACTAGATGACCTGTGTGCCTGACTCAATTGGCATACAACCCTAACCACAAATTCCCACAGGGTTAGGGCTGTTTTGTTGAGTCTGGACCTCTAGGAGTTTGAAATTACTGTGTACAGGATAAGTGCAGGTGATTCTCCTTGGGAAGTCTCACGAGTGGCTGCTGTGAGCCTTGGGTCTTCAGACTGCTCCAGTCACTTTCCTTCAGTAACGTACAATCGTGTTTAACGCTGCAGTGTGAAAACTGGCCCATGGATCCTTGCCATTACACAAGAGCTTGTATGAAAGACAGGATTCCCAACCCTGAATCCTCACTGCCTTTCCATAGGACCACAGTGTGATTCGCATGTATGTTGAAGTTTCCACAGAGGCGACCCAAACAACAAGGCTGTATGGCAAAGAGGATTCCATCACTCTGCCCCCAGTACCTGGGCTGGCCTTGGTGTGGATTCTGTATCTTCTCTGGGCACGTGCCTCAGGAACCTTTCGTAATTGTTTACATTATGGAGCCCCTTCTCTTTCTGCTGTAGATTCTGCCTCCAACGCCAAGCTGAGAGGAAGGACCAAAGTGGTGCCCAGCTATGGGCTGCCCATGAGTTTCAGCAAGACCGAAGTCCAGTGGGTAATTGTGCTCATTGCACTGGGTGGTTTTGTGTCAACTTGAGACAGGATAGAGCCATCACAGAGAAAGGGGACTCATTGCAGGAAATGCCTCCATGAGATCCAGCTGTACGGCATTTTCTCAACTAGTGATCAATGTGGATAGCCCAGCCCACTGTGGATGCTGTCACCCCTTGGCTGGTGGTCCTGGGTTCTATAAACAAGCATGCTGAGCAAGCCAGGGGAAGTAATCCAGTAAGCAGCACCCTCTATGGCCTTTTCAGCTCCTGCCTCCAGGTTCCTGCCCTGTGTGAGTTCCCGTCCTAACCTCCTTTGGTGATGAACAGCAGTGTGGAAGTGTGAGCTGAATAAACCCTTTCCTCCCCGGCTTGCCCTTTGGTCATGGTGTTGCACTGCAGCAATGGAAACTAAGACCCTGACTAAGGCACTCATCTATAGATCTGCAGGAGCGAGTCACCCAGTCTTGGCAAGTTCCTATCTTTTTTGTTTTGGGAATCAGGGTACCACAGGCTCCTGGGGAGAGTGAGGTGGGCATGAAGACACCCAGTTTATAATCCCAGCAGCACAGTTCTAAGGCCAAAGCCAGAGCATTAAGAGCTCCAGGCTAGCCTGAACCAAACAGCAAGCCTTGGTATAAAATGTAAAGGAGGGGTTAGGAGCACTTGCAGAGCTCCCAAACTTGGTTCTCAGCACTCATGCTGGTTGGGCAGCTCAATAATGCCAGCCCTCTCTTGGTCTCCACAGGCACCATGTGCATGTAGACATGTAAATAAAAAAAAACAATACTTTTTAAATGGAAAGGGAGAGAGAGGAGAGAACTTGGACATCAAGGGATCTTTCTACAGCATCTGTGGGGGGGGGATTTTTTTTTCCTTGATGGTCCTTGTCTTGCTGTTTGACATCTGCTCTAACTTACTAGGCAATGTGGGCCCTTGGCTTCTTGGGCCACAGCTCCTAATGGGAGAAGCAAAGAGGAAAATAATATGGTAGAATGTTGACTGGGAGAATATTTTTCTCAGGGGAGTGTCTCTCATCTCTGGGCAGCAGTACAGGCCAAACAAGCCAAGCAGCATGGGACTGACCTCACTGAAGTGTGGCTTTGATAAGTCCTTGGGCCACCACCCTGCCCAGGTCACGTCTGGGACTGCCAAGACCCACGTATCATCCCAGATGCTTGAGTGAGTCCTAGACACATCTTGTACACTGCCTCTCCAAACCCTTGGCCCAGGGCTGAGACAAAATACCTGACAACTTTGACTTAAGGGAGGGATTACTTTGGCTCACAGTCTGCAAGCACAGGCCATCATGGTAAGGAAGTGGGTGTCAACAGAACTGCTGGCCTTGTGTGGGAATTGTCCAGAATTCAGAAATCGAGACCAGTTTCATCAAACTCACAAGATCATTCAGCCAATTGTCCCTCAAAGTATACCCACTCTCCCTGGGAGCCCTTGCCTGCACAAGGGGGCGCTCATGAGTATTTGTGGGGGAAACATGTGCAAGTTACCTGCTCAGCCGGACATGGCCTTTGGGGAAGGGCATGCAACACAGAGTTAACTGGTGGAGAAAACTGGCTTGAAATCTTGCCAGAAAGTCTCCCCTCCCCCCAAAGGAAAATGCTGTAAGAGACAACCCTTCTCTGCACACCCCTCCTTGCTGCCAAGACTGAATCTCTTTCAGCCCAGAAGCAGAGGTAGGGTGGCCTACTGGTTTCTTTGGAAGAGCCATCTCTCTCCTGATTGGGCCAGAGAGCAGTGTCCCTAGCCACTGCTGCTTAACCAAGCTGCAGGACCCCTGTGGTGATGAGTGGAGGGCGTCTGGTCTGGCTATGAACAGGGCTGTGGGTCCAGCTTTCCCATACTTAGGGTGAATCCCCCCATCCCCCACCTGCCAGACAGGCCTCTTCCCAGTCTCTGCTTCCCCAGCAACCCCAGCTGAAGGTACAGTCTGTCCCTGTGACAGATTTTGGCCCCTCAATTGGGTTTTTGTTGCACTGGCTCCAAAGCCTGTTGGGAAAGTCCTCGACTTGTCTTTGAAGGGAAAGATGACTTGGGTGGGCTACTTTCACATTGTCCTAAATTAAGCTCCTGAACTGCATGTCTGTGTATGAATCTGTCCATGGGAACACAGTGTCCAAGGAAACCGGAAGAGGGTGTTGAACTCCCAAAAGTTGGAGTTACAGGCAGGTGTGGACTGCTCAATCTGGGCACGGGAACCCTACTCGGGTCCTCTGTAGGAGGACGCTAAGCTTTGACAAGCGCATTCTTGAGAGTGGAGTGGGACTCAGTGATAGAGCAATTACTTGCCAGGCAGATACAGAGCCCAACTGTCCATCTCTAGAAATGAAAAAGAATTAAGATATAAAGTCTGTTTTTCTTTCCCCCAGTCAACCCTCCTTCAGATCTGCATGTGCCTCAGTGTGCTGCAAGAGTCAAATGGGCCAATAGTCTTGAGAACAGTCTCTAAGCCACCAAGTGTCGGGAGAGGACGGCCATCACCATGGAACCATCAGCCTCATCCATCCACACCATCAGAACGGGGCTGGCAAAGGCAGTGGGACAGCATTCTGAGAAGATTCTGGAAGAAGGCGTTTCCACTCCACACCAGCTGGGCCCTGAGGGCTGGGCTGCAGTGCTTGCCTGCACTGGTGATTGTGTCTTGAAGCTGAGCAAGTCTGTGGGGTAACAGCAACACACCCTTGGACTCTGAGGGTCCAACTGGGTCCCGGGTCCAGCCTTCGGGGGCTCTAGCCTCTCCTTGTCTAGAGTCACAGATCCCTCTCTTTCTTCACCAAGGTCCTTTTCTTCCCCAAGCCTCCCCACTCTTGTGTGTGAAATTAAAATCAACAGGTTCAAGAGAGCAGGCACTAGAGTGAGGACAGAGGCAAGAAACTCCATGCAGGGAGCATCTTTTCCAGCTCTGGGTGTGATACTGTCACAGTTACAGAGACAGAGCACAGAGTTCAGGATTTGACCTAAATAGCCTGACCCCAAAATCTTGTCTCTCTCAGTGTGGGTAAAGAGAGGCCATGTGAGGGTATCAGACCCAATCACATTTCCTCCCCCAGCATCCAGTCCAAGTCACAGCAGAGTGTTTCACACAGCTTCCGAGAATGCACCACGCTTCCCCGAATGGCCGCCCCAGCCAGCTCCTTTTCCTCTACCTGGATTCAGAAACAGAAGCTGTGCCAAGCCTGTGATGTCCCAGTGGGAAGGTGTGGGAGGTAGAGCTCACAGTTTTCCCGGTCCTGATATATAGACTACCCCCCAATCCTTGGTAATGACTCATCCCTCTGTCACCGTCTGATGAACAACTTGAGCCATTAAGAAATGGGACAAATTACTAAATGGGAAACACTAGAGAAACCCAGGATAAATCACAAACGATGCTCTCTCTCTCTCTCTCTCTCTCTCTCTCTCTCTCTCTCTGTCTCTCTCTCTCTTTCTCTGTCTCTGTCTCTCTGTCTGTTTTGCTTTTGCTGTCTCTGTCTCTCTCTCTCTGTCTGTCTGTCTGTCTCTCTCTCTCTCTCTCTCTCTCTCTCTCTCTCTCTCATTAAATCACATCTTTACCTACTGAACTTGAAAAAGCAATAGACTACTGTGGCAGAAGTACAGGGGGTTAAGGGCCCCTTTTCTGAGGACCCCAGGGATAGCAGAGAACAAGAGCTAGGCTGCTTTCAGCAATGTCTTAGAACTAATTCGGTGGCTTGAAGGTAGGTACTGTAGGACATGCTTGACACCTGAAGGTTGGGTGGAACTGAGCCTCGGTTCACGTGCCACCTCTGTGAGTGTATGTGATCCCTGTAGCTCATAGGCTCTGTGGAGAGTGCTGCCTTGGTGAGCCAGGTCACCTCTGTGGCACATGTTACCGGCCACTGTGCCACATCTATGCAGATGACACTAGCCACCACAGAACCTAGGACCCTTGTTCCCCAGCCTAGAAGGAGACCTTGCCCTGCTCTTGGCCATGATGGCTTCTTGCATGTGTATCTAAAACCTTGACCAATGGGAGGAATGAAAACTATGGACCTTAGCTCAATGTTTGGAAGGTCTGACAGGGTGGGGAGCCAGGGAGCCTTGTCAGAATTATAGAAATGGACATGAGAGGAGCTCGCCCCCTGCTGGTCAGAGCTGGGAAAGGCATATCAACAATCCTATTTCAGGTAGGGCATCAAGGGAGGGAGAGGGATTGCAGTGATTATAGGCAGGCATCGGCTTGCTGCTTTGAGAGTCACCCAGCTGCATGATTCTGCATAATTCATAAGCTATGGGTCAGGAAGTTCCAGACAAACAGCAGTGCTATTCTGGAACTGGGGGTGTTGGCCGGGGAGGAAGAAGGGAGGGATTTCCTAAGCAAAGTTTACAAATTGTGCAAACGTTCAGAATTAGTGTCACCAATATCTTCTCTGCCTCCAAGGCATCAGCTGTGAGCCAAGACAAGAGCGGGGAGTGGAGAAGGGGAAGTGAGGGGCAATGCCCAGAGTCTCATCCATAGACTCTTACGTCATAGCAGCCAGAGACACCTATCATCTCCACACTGAGCGGTGACCATGAGCTAGCTCATTTGACAGATGAGGAAATGGCGTCTCAGGGAGTGAGCTGTCAAAGCAAGTTCTGAGTCAGGATTTTAACCAGAGCCTAAAGACTGCTTTATTCACATTACATAGCTACCGCCCAGTCTGGGCCCACCTTGTGTGAGGGGTGGGGTCCTGGTATCTCACCTGAAGCCAAAGTAGGTTTTGGTGGTGCCCCCACAGTCTTGCTACACTGCCTTGGCTCCCTGACGTTCAAACGGGGAGCAAGGTCAGAGTTTTCCACATTCTCAGTATTCCGGCTCATCTTGTGCATTTGCATTCTGGGATTTGATCTCTCCTCACCCCTGCCTCTTGCTTAACTGTTCCCTAGATGAAATTTTAGTCTTAGCCAAAAGGGCACAGCTCCTAGTGGAGCCAGAAGTCAGAGCCTCCTCCTCCCATGCAGCCTCAGTGCCTTCCTTCACAGGCAGCTTGCTGCCAACCCCGCCCTGGCCTGTCAGCAGGGCTCACTGGGACTCCACAAGCCACCCAAAGTGACACTGATCTTCACAGCTTTTCTGCATGCGCCCTTGTTCCCTTCCCTGCATGCATTGGTAAGTGAACAGGAGAACAAGAAGACTTGAGAAGCCCCCCCCCCCCCCCAGCTATCGTAATTACCATGCAGAATGCTTTTCTGACAGCACACAGGCTGTGGTAAATCGGGAAACTTCTTAGCACAACATATATTTAATCCGAGGCGCTCGCTTCCACATGAAAGTCAATCAGATATTTCAAGGGAGCTAACGAGGACTCTCAGATTGAACTTCGAGCACACACAGGTGCAACAAACTCACCTGGGCCTATTCTTCTAGTGTTTTAAAGAAGATATGTGTCTCATGCATGCCAGGCTGGTCTTGTACCCATGGAGCCAAGGATCACCTTCTACTTCCAATCCTACATCAACCTCTCTCCCTAACACTGGGATTTCGGGTGTGCCCCATAACACCCAGGTTTATGCAGTGCTGCAGTTGGAACCCACATCCCCAACCCTCCTGCAAATGCTATGTGCCAGGCACCAGGGTAGTGACAGCTGTCTAGTAGAGGAGTTTGCATGAGCATTTTCCAGTTTATTGTGGAACTTCCATCCTGTAGGGGGAGAGGGAGTGGGAAAAAAACAAAACTAAACAGGGAAACTAAGTAACAAATTCGCCAGCTGCGTGAATAGGGAAGAAGGCTCAGGCAAGTCATTTGTGAGGAGTGACTGCTTAGGGGAGGGTTGAGAGGGCCCGGTCACGCCCAGACAGGTGGACAGGAAGCCTCCAGCATCACCAGTTGCTGAAGCAAGCCTTCCAGCAGATTATTTTTCTAGAAGGAAAGGTTCTGTTAGCCACAAGCCTGGGAGGAAAGGTTTTGTTGGTTGCTGGGTGAGAAAAATGGCTCACTACAGGGAAAAGAAGCAAGCTGCACCTCACATCCCAGACAAGTGGAAAGATCCAAGAACTCACAGCATGAAGGCCAAAAGAAATCAGGAGCTAATCAGAAAAAAAGAGGGGGAGATGAGAAAAGGATCATCACACAATCTGAAAGCCACAATCACAATCTTAGATAAGTCTGATGAATTGTGCTACATTGAGATGAAGGCTTTTGGCCAAAATAATGCTGTTGACAAATAGAGCCATTGTGTGAGCTCAGAGAGACTACTTTACACTGTGTGAAGCAAGAGACTGCAGTGTAGGATAAGGGCAGATGGCAGGAGCCAGGGACAGATCCAGCTGGTCGTTTGTCTTTATAAATAACTTTTTATTGGATCCCAATTACGTTAATTCATGTCTGTGTTACCTCTGCAAAGCTGCAGGCCTGTGATATAGACCACAAAGCCTAAAATAGTTACTATGTAGCCTTTTATGAATTAAAAACATTGTATCATTTCCTCCACTTAGCTACTAGAGAGTAATGAGTAGGAGAAACACCATAAAAATTTGGCAGCTAAGGGCTGGAGAGATGGTTCAGCTTGGTACTCTTCTAGAGGACCAAGATTCAGTTCCCAGACCCACAAGGGAATTTCTGGCCTCCATGAGCACCAGGCATGCATGTGAAGCTTGTGCATATATACACAGGCAAAACACTCATACACATAAAAGAAAATTAAATATATGAAAAAATTGATTGGCAGCTATATCCCGGTGGTGTGGGACAAGGAGTCCCTCAGAAGTTGGCTATGTGCTCCCCAACCCAGGCACCTGGTCAGTGAAGTCAGACCAAGCAGGTTTTAGAGCTTGCTCCACTCTGCAGGAAGATTAGAAGTTCAGATAGAAGTGTCCTGTTCCTTCCCTTGAGCCAGCGCTGCAGCTGGAGATGGGACAACACCTAAGCTTTGTCTGCTTTGTCAGAAGGAGGTGCTGATACCTGGGAGATCTCTGCAGGGACGCAGAGCACAGTTATCATCTAACTTGGTCCCGGAAGTCACCCAACGTCTGGGCTTCCAGTTAGATCATTTGAGGCAGCTCATTTTTTTGTGGCTAAGTCAAGGCGGTGGGAAGGCTTGGGGGCAAACAAGCTTTGGGGCAGAGGTGGTGTGAGAGGGAAGGACAGAACAGCCTCTTGTCTGTTTCTCTGTGGACAAGGAAACAGGCTATAAGCCTGGACATGGTACCTGCACAGCGATCAACTCCCCCATTCCTCACCTCGAGCTCCTTAGTCCTAACTGTCCCACAACCTTCGAAGACAATACCATCAGCTGGTGATTAAATGTCCAAACAGATGAGCTGTGAGGAACATTCCACACTCAACCCATAGCAAGGGTGAAGGCATCTGCACCCAGGTGGAAAGTGGCAAGCGCGTAGGGGACCTTTGCCCATCCACCCCAGACACATGCATTCACACATATGCCTGCCAGCCCAGGGGGGAAGCAGCAGAGGGCTCTGCACATTCCTGCAGTGAGGACTCAGCCTCAGAGACACCCCAGCATGCTCTGCCTGCTGAGATAGATCACTGGCTTAGGGCAGGTCCCTAGGAATCTGGGACTGAAATGAAGGGGTGCTCTGGACAAATGTTTTCATGTGTAAGCACCTATAAAAACATAAAGAGTAAAAAAGACCAAAGGCAGCAAGGGAGGAGAGCCAAGGGGCATCCAAGGGGCATGTGGTCCCCACTGGGGCATCCAGGCCTTTCAAGGCTGCGGCTGTGTATAGGGGCCACACAGTTTATATACTTTATATACTGTCCAAATCAGTTGTTAGCCACGGGCAACCCTAGGGAAGATAGACTCGCCTTCCTCCCACGGGAAATTGGCATCTCCTATTGACCAGCTGTTGACAGAGCAAGCTACATACAGAAGCCCAGAGAAAGGGTAAAGGGGGTGGGGGTGACAATGTCCTTGAAGGAAGTGGCAACATACCCTAAGAACAAAGACAGACTGGCAGGATGCCAGCAAACCCATCAGAAGCCCAGTATGGGCAGAGGCAACAGGAGCCAGATGCCCTACTAAGCACCACCGAGACCTGGACCCTGAACATCCGTCCTCTTCCCCACAGACACGGGGAAAGAATAAAACTAGAGCTAACTGGAATGGAGCTTCCACCATTGAGCAAAGTGGGACTCCAGGACAGACATGAGATCCAGAAAGGAAAGGTCCCACAGTCCCACCCCACTAGTTGGCCACCATTGCACAAGTTCTCACCCAAGACATGAAAGGGCACCATTAGCAGGACAGACTGTTAACAAGTTCATTAATCATGGTCCTGGTGGCTTAAAGGGAGGCCTCCCCTCTTAATTACAGTGTTTAGCAATTAACAGTTTGTCAGCTGCCACAGCCCATCCCTGGCTTTCAATAAAAGACAAAGGGCTTGGGTTCCACAAGCACTCCCTGCAGGGGTCTTTAGCTCGGGTGGAGAGCCTCGCTTGGTGTGAACAAGATAATCATATTTGGTGTCAGCAGAGCAGTTAGGCCAAGGCAACATTCTTGGTTTGTGCAGGGGTGCTCCTGGGGGGGTGCTCCTCCTCTCTCTGACAACACAGAATTGGATTTGAAGGTTTATTCCACAGCACCCCATGTTCTGCCCACAGCTGGGTGGACAGGTCCATTTTTGTGGGTGCTGCTAATGACTTAGACCCTACCTCAAAGTAATAAAGGCCATTTGTCCATGATTCCCATGTTTCAATTGGGGCAGCTGGGTGACCCTAGAAAATGCCTCACACCTTCAGATTCCTTGCCTGCACAATATCAGAAGTCTCAAAAACAAACCAACAACAACAACAACAAAAAAAAGTCCAAAGGACACACTGCATGTGAAGTGTCTTGGGGACCGCAGTCTGTAACACTCAGAATGCTAGACATGTGCTACACACTTTGAGAAGGCCTTACAGAGGTGGGGTGGAGGCCCAGTCAACAAGATATCCCAGATCCACATAAAAAACAAACGCACACAAAAAAACAGGGATGTGGTCCAAGTTTGTGTGTCCACTTCTGGGCACACAGAGATAAGAGGGTCCCTGGGGTTCAGCCAGACTCGCCAAGTGGATGAGTTCTGATTCTGTGCCTGGAGAGACGGCTCGGTGCTAAGAGCCTGTGTTGCTCTCTCAGAGGGCCTGAGTTTGGCGTTCCCAACATCCTGAAACCCTCTTCTGACCTTCAGGGCCCCAGCACACATAAGACATGCACACACAAACACACCAACGGACTAAACAAACAAGTGTTGAGGGCCTCCATCTTGTTTATTTACTCTCACCGATGTGTGCCTGTGTGTCCGCCTTCCAGCTGCTGGGCCTGCTGGTGTTCACGGGCACACTCTGGTGCCGGCGCCCACCCAACACCTCACAGTGCGTGTAGCTCTGCTCTCTCCCTGCCCTCAGTGTGAACCGAGCCGGTGCAAGCAAATCTAGCTTTCTCACCCATGCCTCTGCTTTATGGGCCCAGAGCGGGTTTTAATAAGGTGATTATGAGTAGAGATACTGTGAACGGCCGTGTTCCAATCCTTTTTAAGACTCGAACTTTTAATTTTGAGATTAAGTGTTTCTGTGATTGTGAGGAAAGGCATTAAACGGAACATCTTACAAAACTATAGTAAAGTGTTACACAGAGACTGTGTTGACGTACACCACAAGTGCTCCTCAGATTTCCCTTTCACTGTGAGTGTGTGTGTGTGTGTGTGTGTGTGTGTGTGTGTGTGTGTGTGTAATTCTTTCTGTCATCTGTACAGGGTCACACGGCCTCACCACAGTCAACCACTCAACAGTTTCATCACCAACAGCAAGGGAGAAACTTACACAGGAACCTGAGAGAGGATTGGGCAACCACGTGACTCCTGACCCTCACTTGCTATGTGAAATACTAATTTTTGTTTTAAGCTAATTCGTGTAGCTATTGGAGGTCAGGAGAGGGTGTTTGGAGTTACAGACGGTTGTGAGCTGCCACACGGGTGCTGGGAATTGAACCCCAGTCTTCTAGAAGAGCAGCCAGTGCTCTTAGCTGCTGAGCTGTTTCTCCAGCCCTGGCACTGAAATATTTGTATAGTGGGATATTTGGGACGACCCTCAAGCCTACCCACTTACTTGTGTTTCAGACAAACCTGCGCATGAAGCCTGCAAACAACTTTATCTTATATTCTGGGTGTGCTTGCATCTTGACTTGTCTCGTGAGATCAGGGATGGAATTTTCCACTAGTGACACCAGGTTAGTGCTTACAAACTTTGGAGCCTTTTGGATTTTCAGACTCGGGATGTGCAAGCTGTGCCTCTATCAAACCCTGGAGTTTGTTGTTGTTGTTTGTTTGTTTTTGTTTTTTATTTTTAAGGCAGATTTCTGGTTTGGTGAGATGGCTCACTGGTTAAGGGTGTTTCTGGCTTGGAGAAATGGCTCTCTGGTTAAGGGTGCTTCTGCTCTTTTGTATGACTTGAGTTTAGGTCTCAGCACCCACGCCAGGTGGCTCACAGCTGCTTGTTAATTCCAACTCGAGGGACTCTGGCACCCTCTTCTAGCTTCTGGGGGTACTAGCACGCACGGGCACATGCACAAATACATAAAGGAAAGGTAAAATCTTTTAAAAATATGTTTAATTAAAAAGAAATGCAAGTCTCAGTGTCTCCTTCAGACCTGAGCCGGGCTGTTCAAGTCTCTGCACCCCAGGCAGCTCAGCTGTACATTTATTTTGAATCCCTGCTGTATTAGTAACGTGACATGGCCCTTTGAAACAGACGTAGCCGTATGGGTTCATTACGTTTCCATCACCATGACTAAATACTGAACAGAAGAAACTTGAGGGAAAGAATTCATTTTAGCTCATGGTTTTAATGGTTACAGTTCACCACTATGAGGAGACCGTATCCTAGTTAAGTTTCCATTGTTGAAACAAACACCATGACCAAACCAACTTAGAAAGAAAGGAAAGGGGTTTTTGTCTTACATATCCAGGGTCACAGTCAGAAGCCAAGGCAGGAACTGAAGCAGAGGACATGGAGGGGTGCTGCTCACGACTTGCTCTCAATGGCTTGCTCAACCTGCTTTCATACAGCACCCAGAACCACCAGCCTACCAGTGGAAACACCCATGTGAATTATTAATCAAGAATTTGTCTTACCAGCTTGTCTACAGGCAATTCGATGGAGACATTTTCTCAGCTGCAGCTCTTGGATAACTCTAGCTTACACCAAGTTAATGAAAGGCTAACCAGGATTCATGGCAGCCAAAGGGTGTGACCAGAACCCATCACAACTGAGCAGAATCAGCAAGCAGAGAGAAGTGAATGCTGATGCTTGGTGACCTTTCTCCTTTTCGGTCAGGGGTGGGGGTGGGGTAGCTCATGTGGTGCTGCCATCTATATGCAGGGAGAGTACTCCCTCCTCCTCTGTCAAACTGTTCTGGAAATGCCCACATGCACACCCAGAGGTGTGTTTAATAAGTGGTTTCAAGTCCAGTCAAGTTGACTATTAAGGGTTTTGTTTTATCTGACTTCAGGATTTAGGATAACATGCATAAAGCAGTAAAGCATGCATGCATTCCCTGCCTCTAGTTGTTTGAGTCTGGCTCCCCCTGAAACTGATCCTAACACTAGGATTATTTGGTTAATGAAAGTAATAAGTTAGGGTCCTGGGGAAGTGACCTGAGGAAGGGGCCCAAGCTAATGAATATCATGTTATAAATCAAACAAAGTGCCTTACTAGCTCTGTGAACCCTATGTCTGTAACCTTGCAGGGAATCCTGAAGTCACAGGGAAGCTTGTTCTCAGAGACAGGCTCTCTCTGAGATGCAAGGTGGGGGAGGGTTCTCTCTCTCTCTCTCTCTCTCTCTCACACACACACACACACACACACATCAGTCACTGCAGGACTAGGAGAATCCTCTCTTACTGAGACCAGACAAGGCAGTCCAGTCCAGTTAGGGGAATGGGATCACAGGCAGGCAACAGATTCAGGGACATGCCCTGCTCCAGCTGTTGGGGACTAGCATGAAGACCAAGCTGTCTGTCTATGTGTGGGGGCCTAGGTCCAACCCATGCCTGCTCTTTGGTTGGCAGTTCAGTCTCAGCTCCTGAAGGGTCCATGTTAGTTGATTCTGTTGGTCACTTTCAAACACCTACCCTCCAGAGGACAACAGAAGTGTGAGGGGGTGGGACCCATTCTGTAGACTTTAAGCTGGAACCAAGCCTCTGGAAAAGTTCCTGGTGGTATTAAGCTACATTCAGAAGCCATTGGCTTTGACTGCCCACACAAATACCCACAAAGCACCACGGGTTCACGTTGTGGCTTTATCCTGGGAAGCTACATTGGTGGATCTTCCTAGGAGATAGATGGCGGAAGCTCAGACGGTGCCGTCTGAATAACACGCAACACCAGGGAATAAAGCAGTGTCTGTGGCACAGGATACAGAGTGGGGAAAACAGGAGCTGGAGCCGGAATAGATTTACAGGAAAAAATCCCATTATGTAAAGTAAAACAGACACAAGGCAGAGCGTGCGAGAGGATGTAGAGCAGGCAGGTGTGTAAGAGCTGTGGGCAGTGGGGTGGGAGCGTGCCATAGAACGGAAAGGAGTTACAACCCTTGTCCCAAATCAGGTCTGGTCACCTGTCCTCAAGAAGCCAGTTTTTAAAAAGAGACCCTAACGTTTAATAGCAGAAAAAGATTTATTCAATATGGTCACACTGAGGAGAAGGAGAACAAAGATTCAGCAAATCTCCAAGTCCATCTTCAGGGTCCTGAAGTGAGGCCAAAGTTTACATTGAGGACCAAGAACGGGCTCATCTAAGCAGTCCTAGTCATGGTGCGGCCCCGCCCACGTGGACCTGTCACTCACTCGAGGCTCATCTGTTAGAACCGTGTGAAATGTCTCCAGGAGACACGCTCCCGCTTGGGCTAGTGCACCTTCCTTCTCCCAGCATGAGACTCCCGGGGAAATTCTCATTTTAGGAGGGTCCACTGTTTCTGACAGTATCACTAGGACGCTTAGAGCAGCTCTGAAAATGTGATCGGCAGAAATGAATGGCCACTGGGTGGCAAAGCTTTCTTAACTAAAGTGTGCAAAGCCAGGCGGGGTGTAGCTCAGAGATAGAGCAGAGTGTGTGGCACGGGCAAAGCCCTGAGTTCAAATCCTACCATGTTAAGGGGTGAGGGAGCCCAAATTAAAAAAATACATATGTATAGTTAAAGTATATAGTTAAACTATACAATACATAATAATATCTTTATAATGATAACACATAAAGCACAAATCTTAAAGGAAAAGATTCACTAATCTGATGCCTGAACATAAAACATTTGCAAAAAATTTTTTAAATGTGAAAACGAAAAGAAGATAAGCCAGAGACTGTGGAAAGCCTTGGGAGGTTCCCTAAATGAAAATGAATCGTCTCTGAAAACCAGCGAATATTCACAGAGGACAAGCAAAGGTCAGACACTGCTGAAGGCTTGTCACGTGGACAGATTAACTGTAAAGCAATGGTAAAACCATTACAGGGCAGTGAGTCTGCAGGAGCCTCTCATTGGTCACTGAGTCACGCCCAGGGGCCTCTCATTGGTCACTGAGTCACGCCCAGGGGCCTCTCGTTGGTCACTGAGTCACACCCAGAGGCCTCTCATTGGTCACTATGAGTCACACCCAGAGGCCTCTCATTGGTCATTGTGAGTCACACACAGGACCTTGTTATTGGTTACTGTGAGTCACGTGGTGGATCTGCAGGGGCCTCTCATTGGTCATTGTGAGTCGGACCCTGCTCGAGTGTCATGACACTCACAAGGTGTCTCCTTTCCTCCCTCGGCTATTTTGCTGCACGCCTCAACTCTGAGTGGGGCCAAATTCCCAACCCGCATGGACCCTCGGCTTCCTCCAGGTTTGGCTCACAGTGCTCCACAACAGTATTTAACAGCCCATAGCATGCGCAAACGTTTGTGTGCATGTTTGGAAGTTGTTAATCAACAGCAGCTTCTGTGTGGTAGAGACCTGACCCAAGTTCCTCTGGGTGGGTGCCGTGAGTCTTGTTTTGCAGATAAAGAAACTGAACCTTGGAGGGGTTGAAAGGCCATCTAGAATTGGAAGCCTGGCTCACATTCTGGGCCTCCTTTCTGTAGTGTGTGTGTGAGTGAGTGTATGTGTGTTTGCGTGTACATGAGCATGCGTGCCTTTGTGTGTAGGTGAGCAGCTCAGCTTTTGCCTGGCTCCTTTTAAGTATGAAAGCCACCCAGAACCCTGAGAATTTTCACAAAAGCAGAACTCGTCTCTCTGAGAGCTCTCCTCCGCTTTAACACGGACGTGAACCACAGTGGGGTGGAGAGTGGCCTCGTTCACTGTAGTGTTGTTCCGCAGTGTGGACAGGCACCAAGCTGCCTTTCTCTCTGAACTCAGGCAGTCTTCCTGACTCTGCGTCCACACTACTTACCGTGGGTCTGTTTCTAACCATCTCTGGCCCAGATCTCACACGAGGGGGGCATGTTATGATTTATTCAGTAATCATGAACTCTGCATTTATATGTGTGCACAGCAGGGGCCTCTACAGGCTTTAAAAGACAGTCACAACACACACACACCTACACACCACCCACATAATACATACACATATATACCAAACACATATACTATCTGCATACATACCATAAACCCACACCCCACATGCTACACATACACATATACGTACATACCAAACACATACATACATTCCCTATAACTCCCCTACACACTACCAAATACATATACATACACCACTACTATAAAATTCCCATCACACACCCATACCACACATACATCTCACAAACCACACTCATAGACCACATTAACACCACACACACACACACACACACACACACCCATACCACACACATACACCCCACAAACCACACTCATAGACCACATTAATACCACACACACAGACACACACACACACACACACACCAGATTGCTTTGGATGTCCGGAAAGCCTGCTTTGGACTCTGCCCAGGCGGTGGCAGCTGAGTCACAGGTGGGGTGATGTGTTCTGACTTGGCTCACCTTTCCCCTGGAGTTGCCAGCAAGGAAGATGTGGGGTGTGGGATGTTCAGACACTAATCTCAGGAGCTTCAGTGGTTTGTGGAGATACAAGGCCAGCTGCTGTGGCATCTCCTCATGAGAGTCTCCGAAGGGATGCAGGGAGAAGGAGCTGATCAGGGCAGACAGGAGCTCTTGTCTCCTCTCCCTCAGCCTGCTCTTCAGGCTGCCCTGACTGCTGACCACGTATCCTGCATCCTTGGCTCAGTCTTCACTGACTGGCATATTCTTGTTCAGTGGGTGAGGTGACTGCACTAGAAATGGCTGAGACACGTCAGGAAACCTGTGGATTCTGTTCCTCAGCTTTTGCTGCCAGGCACCAGGTCCTTCTTTTCATCTGAAAGCTTTTAAAGCCTCTCCCGTTTTATCAAGATCTGAAAGGGCCAATATGGCTGACATTCAAATGATCCCCAACTCAGCACACCAGTGAGACTTGCCCAGGTTACAGCACAGACTTCTCCTCAGCCATTTCTCCGAATCCACAGCCCCCCCTGTGAGATCTGTGTCTCCTCAGCTTCAGTCAAGCTGTTAAGTTAACATCAGCATCACCTCAACAACAGCGAAATGCAAATGGAGGGGGCATATCTAAGCCAGTTTCCCTGTGGGAGCTGCAGAGCCGATAAAGCTAGATTTGAGCAATGTAATCCAGAGGGAGTGTAGCAATCTCATGCAGAGGCAGTGCTGGCTCCAAAGGGAGAGGTTGTCTGAGTATCCAGCAGTGGAACAGGCTCAGGGGAATCCATGAATATCCGGGGATCCAGAGCTTGGGAGCAGAGATGGCTCACAGGTGGGCAAGACCTGCGTATCCGTCATCCTCACCCTGTCAAGATGCTGGCTAAGAGAGGGGTACATGCTAAACATGTTTTGGATTTTTGAGACAGGTTCTCATTCTGCTGGATGTTTAGATAGACGGTGGCAATGGTGCCCGGCTCATACGCTGCTATGAACATGAAGCAGCGAACGCCTGTCAAGCCCTTAGCAGTGTGTGTGGCACATAGCACATGCTCAATAAGCTGTGGGTATTCATGAGCTAAGTGGGCTCTGAAGGAAAACAAGGAGAAACTTTTCAGAAAATAATTTGCTTGTTTAACACAGGGCCTCACCGTGACGCTCTGGCTGGCCCTGGACTCAGTTATCTGACCAGCCTCTTGGATGCTGGAATTAAAGGTGTATACCATCTCGCCCAGCACAAAAATAGTTTATTTTCCTTTTTAAAAATGCATTTACTTAATTTTTTTAGATGAGTACATTGTTGCTGTCTTCAGACACACCAGAAGAGGGTATCAGATCTCATTACAGATGGTTGTGAGCCACCATGTGGGTGCTGGGAATTGAACTCAGGACCTCTGGAAGAGCAGCCAGTGCTCTTAACCACTGAGCCATCTGTCCAGACCCTCAAAAATCTTTTAAGCACTGTCCACAGCTTCAAAGTAAACAACTGGCCTCTCAGCATCAAGCATCCAAAAAGAGGCACGCTTGTAGGCGAGGGAGTCACAGGAGCACTGAGAGAGGAGTCTCCTGGCCTCCGATGGGGTCTTTGTCTCTTTAAAACCAGAACACAGTGGATGGTGGAGCACAGCTGCCGAGATTTCAGCTCTAACAGTGTCAGGAGGATAAGGATCCTTCAGCACGAAGATACAAGATGGAGGAAGGGACCCACACCCACTGCCTGAATTCCAACACTGACAGAGGAGACCAGGAGTCATGCAGACCCAGAATGAGTGCCGATTGGCATAACCAAGCGCCTTGACCCGCTGAGCCATCTTTCTGGCTGAAATACTCTAATGCAAATAATCATGCTCTCCAGGACTGCCCTGGTTCCCAGACCTAGAGCATCCCTGGGTTGTCAGCAGCAGGGCTTGTGTTCAAACTCCAGGTCAATAATTTACAGTGTCATGTCCTCCAGAGGTACAGAGCCTGTGCACTCCAGCAGAAAGAGCTTAGGGACAAACAGGAGACCTGGCCTGAAGTGTTTCCTTCTGCCCCAACCCCAACCTGCCACTCTCTCCCACTCCTGCTAGGGGCTCGGGAGCTCAGACTCAAGCATGGTCTGGTTCTGACACCTGAGGACTGACCACCAGGGCTTTCAGGAACCTTTCTAAAGCCCAGCAGACACCGCTGTGGCCCCAGAAAGCCCAGCCAGGCAACGGCCAAGAAGGTCTTTTGAATTGTAGATGCTACTGGAAAGGGTTTTCTTAAGCCTGGTGGTTTTCTTTCTTCTTTTCAAACCTCTCTGAGGAGGAAGTAAGTTAATTGATCATACTAAAGCTGTGTGGGTTCCCTTGTTCTCCTCTCAGGCCGCCAGATGAAAGTGTGCATCTTTGATGTGTGTGAATTAGCACCTTCTTTAGCTCCTCCCTCTCACTGCAGCAGCACTTTCTTGGTGAGAACTGCCTGGGGGTGGGGTGTAGGCCTGAGCGGGAGGAAAGCTCTCTTCCTCCTCCTCTGCTATTTTGGGGGGATTCATCCCAGAATAGGTAAAGCAAAATAGCATTCTAATTAATATGCAGCCTTTTGGAAACAGGAAGCTGCACACTGCTTTGTGCTCCCCTGCAAGTCAGAACCCCAGCATAGGCCCAGCCCACTCTTCTCCTGTCTGCAACCTCCCCCCTGCACACAGCTGGAGAGGGGCGTTGTGTGTGTGTGTGTGTGTGTGTGTGTGTGTGTGTGTGGATGAGAAGGACCAGGTATCCAGGGATGGGGAGGAGTTGGGGAGAAACTACAACAAACCTGGCTAACAAGGAGAAGGGTTTAGAAAAATCTATTTTGTTTGGGGAAGTCCCTCTGCTGAGCCAATGCTGGGTTGGTTTGAGCTGCAGCTTCTCAGACACAGCATGGCTCTGTGTCAAGAGGGGCCATCCCCAAATTGCTGAGGGCTCTCTGCTGTGTCAGAGCTGAATCCTGAGCTGTTTAGGCCCAAGGTTCTTTCTTTATCTAACCTGCTCCTACCCAGAGGGTCCATCCAGATTCCTTACCCACCCGAATCTTTGAATCTCCACAGTGTGAAGAACTTGCACACTCCAGACCCAGCCAACTGCTTCCTGTTCCTTGGGGACCCTGAGTCCCCAGAAGTCATACTCCAACCCCTACCTTCATCCCCCAAGTCAGCTCAAAAGTAGGTTTGCAGTTAACTTGACATAGAAGAGACAGAGGAAGGGGACAGAGGGGGCGGCGGTGGCTGATATAGGGACACACACCCTTCATTGTGACTCTGGCCATCTGGAAGTGTGAGCACAGGGAGCCCCTCTGTCCTCACTTCTGCCTCACACCCCACTGTTCCTCATGGTCTAGCCTGTTCTGACCCCCAGGCCACAGATGGTAAGTGAAGGAAGTTAGCCACCCTCCATCTGGGCTGAACTGACTTCTGGGTGGGACACCTCCCACCATCTCCTACAGGATTATCTGTCCCAGAGGCACACACATGCACACACACACATGTACACTTACTCACACGTGTGTACACCTGCACCATCTGAATAACTCTTTATCACATGTTTGTACATTTCAGTGGAAACAATAGCACTTTGACCTTTGACACTAGGAATATGAGAGAATTCTGCTCTGGGGAAACCATACACTTTGGACATATTGGAAGTAACAGGATCCCCTCACTTCGTGCTGACTGAGCTCAGCGTCTGCCCTTGGTGGTGTGTTCAAAGCATATTCCATAAATACAGGATCCTCCTGCTTCATCTCTTGGCACCCTAAGGGGAGGCAGAGATGCCGCGGTCTTTCCTTCCTTCTGACAGTCCAAGGAAACCAAAGCGAAGGCAAGCAGTTTTACTCAGAGTCCTTCCTAATATAGTGTGGGTCATCACACCACAGCTCCAGTCTCCCCAAGACCTCATAGCGTAGGAGGCAACTTTAGCTGTCACAGTGGACGTTCTGGAGAGAGCAGGGACTGACTGTCTGGGTAGCTGCTCTGCCCAGACCTGGGGGGAGGGGGTGGGTAGAGGTGATCATGAGAATGAGGTACTGAGCGTTTCTGAAGGCAGAACCAAGGCTATCTGGTTTATCCACCAGCACCAACACCACGGGTGAGCCTCTCTGTGGTAGACAGGCCAAAAGCTAGTGTTTGTTTTGGTCAAAGGTTTAGGGCACCTACAAGGGAGTCATGAGCCCTAGAAAGCACCACAGTGTGAGAACCAAGCTCTACTCTAGCACAACAGCCTCCTCTGCGGCACCCTGAACACAGCCAGGAAGGTGGGTTTGGAATGAAGCCTTCCCTGTCCAGGCCGTCAGTGAGGCTGCTGCCCATGGGAGTGAACACCAGTTCCTGAAGATCCCTGACCCTTGTCTGGAGCTGGAAAGATGGCTTTTTAAAAATCTGTTAAGAGCACTGGCTGCTCTCACAGAGGACCTAAGTTTGGTCCCAGAACCAACGTGGTGGCTCACAACCACCTGTGCTTCCAGTTTTAGCAGATCTGATACCCTCTTGTGACCTCTGCAGCACCGTACACACATGGTGCACAGGAATATATGCAAACACTCATAAAATGAAAACAAACACATCTTTAAAAAGAAAAATATCTATCTTTGTCTTTCTGTCTGTCTCTATTTCTGTATACACACACACTTTCACACACACACATACACAGTCACACACTCACATATGCTCACACACATACTCCCTTCCACTTTCACATACGCTCACATACTCACACACACACTTTCACACACACATACACACACTTTCATATACACTCACACACACATTCATACATGCACACACACATTCACACATACACTCACACACACACATGCACACACACACATTCACACATATGCTATCACACACACACTCTCACACACACTCACGCTGGTTTGATATGGGCTAATTCTCCACCCCCATTGCTTTTCCTCTCATTAAAACTAATAATTTTCTCTGCATACAGAACATTCACAGTAGTCTTAGCGCCTTTTAAAAATTCAATGACTTTCCTTATCAATTTAATTATTTCAACACATTGTTCAAGTTAATTAACTTTTCAGAGTTGATTTAATTTTGTAGTCACAAAGGGTTCTTAAGCTCAAGAAAACTGTTTTTTAAAGTCAATAATACAAAATGAGTGTGTTTGTTACTGAAGTTCGAGCTGTAGGAAAAAAAAGACATCTGCATTTTCCAATCAGTAGGCCATGTCTATCTCTTAATATTTTGTGTATTTTTTGTGATTTATGCAAATTTGTACCTGTTCTCCCCTGACATCATGAATATTTTACAATACCATTTAAAATCCTAAGTGTCGTTTCAGCAGCTCCTTAGCACTCATTTTCATAGTTTGTGAGTTGTTAGGCAAAGCCTAACTTGCCAACATTTAGCATATCGTGCTTCTTCCTTATCACTGGGGCACAAAGACAAACAAGTCTGTGTGCACCTTTGACCCCCACGCGTCCATTTTCTCTGGCAGCGTCTTAGAGTGGAGGTTCCTGGGTAAAAGGGCACAGGCTCACGTTTTGGAGTAACTCACCATGGTGGCCACACATGGGTCGCTGGGTGAGAGCTTCACTTCTCTGCTTTTTTTTTTTTTTTTTTTTTTTTTTTTTTTTTTGTGGTCATTGGAACATCGTTCCCCAGCTGTTTTAAGTTGATGGTCTGTTCCCCATACTGTTGTGAGCTTTGGCATAACCTGCTCACCTCATGGGAAGCTGTTCAGCAGTTACTAGGCATCCTTTCATCTGTTAGAACTTTAAAAAATTTTTTAATTTATTTACTTTTACTGTTTATGTGTGAGAGGATGTATGTAAGCACTCCACATACATGCACATTCGGATGCTGGGAATCAAACCTGCATCCTCTGCAAGAGCAACAAAAGCTCTTAACCACAGAGCCGTCTCTACAGATGTCTGTTACATCCTTGACAAACATTTCTGTCGCTGACTCTAGGCCTCTTACTTTGGCTTATGAAGTTTTTGGAAAATGGACAGTAGTTTATCGATCTTTCCCTTTCCAATGAGCAAAACAACAAAGAAACACACACACACACACACACACACACACACACACACACACGCACTCACACCCCACACACATCAGAAGCTTTGGTTAAAACATACGAAGCACAGAGTGAGCGTTTTCCTCTGATTTGTCCGAAAGGCATTTGGACCCCCAGCTGATGTGCAGCTCTTTGTGGGGCTTTGCTTCTTAAATAGTGTTAAAAAGCAAACAACCAACCAACCAAAGAAAAGCCCAGCAGTAATGCTCATTTTCAGGACCCAGCCTGGAGACCAGTTCTCTGAGGAAGGCAGAGAGTGTATGGGACCAGCAGTCGAGGCCAAAGTTTATTTATCTTATTGTCTGCAACTCTTTAATATGCTAAGGCCAAAAGCCTAAGGCTTCTGGTAATAAACTCTTTTGTTAGCAAGGAGACTAAAAGGGGGGGGGGGCTTAATTGTCTGATAATAAACTTTTTGTTAGCAAGGAGATTAAAAAGAAAAAAGGCTTAATTGTTAGGGCACTCTTCTCTCTGGCTGAGGGAACTCTTGCTGGCCAGGGGAGAGGTTTGAAGTGTTTAACTCTTCATGAACCAGAAAGAAAAGAAAAAGAAAATCACTTACACAGACAAGATTCATACACACATATATTCTAGTCTGGTCCACCCACCTGTCTTATAAGCCCCACAGTGTTCATGAATATTTGTATACATACATATATACACACACATATGTATAGACAGACAGACAGACAGACAGACACACACACACACACACACACACACACACTTTTGGTGAATGGGGCAGAGCCCCAGATGCCACGTTCTATTCCTCTCTGGCCTTCTTATATCTTCTTATGCTAAAGTTCTCAAAAAATTACCTCATAAAATGTTACACAAAAGGGAGTTACAGAAGAATGTTAATAGTAAGTTCAAAAAGTATTTGAATCAAATTAGGAATGCTATAATTACTTCACCTAACATTAATTTATAAAAGTTCATCTCCATGTTGTTTTGCAGGAAATTTGCTCAACAGGGTAGGCTGATGCCCAGGAATCATTACGCTGTGCAGTGGTGACAGGAAAAGGCACACCATCAGCAGGCAGCAGTCCTGGGATGAAGGCCACGCAGGAAGGTTGGGTCATCTCCGGAAAACTTACTTATTGCCTTCAGCCGTTCCTAGATGGCTCCTGACGGGTGTGCTGAGCTTTGCACGGATTGCATCCTGCCAAGTGCCAAAGATGTCTTAGCAAGTGTCTGGATCTCTTTCCAGCCATGGTGATAGAGTACTTGAAAAAAGAAACCCAAGGAAAATTCATCATCCCAGAGCTGAACATGTCACCCACCCATTTCGCCACAGCTCCCGTGGCTTCTATTTTATCTATCTACTTGGCCGTGCTGAGGATCAAACTCGGGGCCTAATGCCAGCCAGTTCAAGGGTGATCCTTTATGGTAGGCTTTTTCCTTCCCAGTGAGGCAGGTGTCGGCCAGTTTGGACCAGATTAAAAGTAGATATGGCAGGTTTATTTGTAGGGAGGTCTGGGGTTCAAGGATCTCACAGGTGGATTCTGGGTTAAGCCAAGGAATGATGACCTTGTGCCACCTGGGAGCTAGGATGGTGTCCATACGAGACCAAAACCTGAGCCTGAGTGTGTACTCTTGGGCGGGTTGCTGGAAATGGGGAGACAAAAAGTGACAACATTTTAGCCCAGAGTTTTCTGTGTGGGCAGGGTTTCCCACCTTTGTGGGGGATAATCAGGGTCTCCAGCCTAACGCTGTGTTTGCTTTTCTCTCCAGATTTTAGGGGGCCATTTGCCCTGTGACCTCAGTTCTCCATTGAGGTCTGTTTTTCAATTCTTTTTATTTATTTATTTTTCTTTAAGAGTAAGAGAGAGATGCTTTCCAGCTTTGAAATGTCAGATCTAAAATGTCTTAGTTAGGGTTTCACTGCTGTGAGCAGACACCATGACCAAGGCAACTCTTGAATATAAAGGACAACATTGAATTGGGGCTGGCTTACAGTTTCAGAGGTTCAGTCTGTTATCATGATGGCAGGAAGCATGGCAGCGTCCAGGCAGACGTGGGGCTGGAGAAAGAGCTGAGAGTTCTATGTCTTGATCCAAAGGAAGCCAGGATAGACTCTTTCTTCCACACTGGGCAGAGTTTGAGCAGAGGAGACCTCCAAAGCCCACCCCATAGTGACACACTTCCTCCAACATGGCCACACTTCCTCCGATAAGGCCCCACATCCTAGGAATGTCACTTCCCATGGGCCAAGCATATTCAAACTACCACATAAGGTTTTTTAAAAAGATTTTCCAGGAAGCTTTAAAAAAAGATCTGCATTCAGTTTACTTAATGGTTGCAGGACTACCAACCATCAAAGAAGAAAGACTCTGGACCCAGGTAGGGCACCAGTTTTACCAGAAGCTTTGGCATATTAAATGTTCATCTGAACAGAGCAGTGAATCCGAACTGTAATTTTCCCTCTTATCGCAGCACACAACGTACTTCCGCTGTGTGTATCTGTGTTTTCTGTCCTCAGAACTGAGCTTTAGACAATCCTAGGCATGTCTGCTCCTTCAGCAGTCTCACTTTGTATTTCAGCTCATTTTCTTTTAAGATTCATTTATTTACTTTATGTATGTGAGTACACTGTCATTGTCTCAGACACACAGAAGAGGGCATCAGAGCCCATTACAGATGGTTGTGAGCCACCATGTGGTTGCTGGGAACTGAACTCAGGACCTTTGGAAGAGCAGTCAGTGCTCTAACCGCTGAGCCATCCCTCCAGCCCCTCAACTCAGTTTCTTATAGTTCTACTTGAATGTTATCTTCCCCGCCCTTTGTCCTTTCTCTCCCCTCATGGTGGCTTTGGATGGATACAGACAGTTCTCTGTACCAGCTGTCTGAGAATAACATGGCTTGTCACAACAAATGAAGTGGAGAGAGTAGAGGAGGCTGGCAGGGGCCTCTTCCTCTGCCTTCCCAGCATAGGAAAGGCAGAGAGAGGCGAGATCGAGGATCCTAGGCCCCGCTTGTGATGCACAGTGAGTTCAAGAACAGACAGGTGACAAATCTGATTTTACCGAGTACGGAAGAGAAGAGACAGTAGGAAAATTAAATCTATTTTATTATACTTCTGATCAGTGGTTGGTGGGGTTTGTGGGTGTGTGCCATGGGGCACATGTAGAAGCCAGAGGACAGCTTGTGGGGTCAGCTCTCTCCTTCCACCATGCTGGTCCCAGGGATTAAACTCAGGTTGCTGGGCTTGGGCTTGCCATGAGGTGTCTTTACCCACTGAGCGCTCTCTCTCTCTCTCTCTCTCTCTCTCTCTCTCTCTCTCTCACACACACACACACACACACACACACACACACACACACACACACACAGAGTCATGTTCACCCCCACCAAGGCTCCCTATGTGGCTGGAGAAGACATTAACTTTGTATCAAGGGTATGGGGTCAGCGCCATCCTCAACCTGAACTCCTCATCTTCCTCTCAGCCATAACAGAGCAAGGCAGACGCCTGGATGGAGCTCCAGGTAGCCGCAGCAGCTTTGCTTTAGGATAGTAGACATCTCTGGTGGATCCCAGGGCAATGCTGTCAGCTTAGGCTGCAAACCCGCAACCCAGGAGATGTTCTCCTGCATCCCAGGGGATTCTAATCCACGAGGTTGGGGGTAGGTCATGCTCCTGAATGGAACCCTGTAATCTAGGGCATCTCGTGGTCTCCCAGAACAGTCTTCCTAAGACAACTACTCTAAGCCATGGGAAAACTGCTGCTGCTGCTTTTCTTACTCCTCCTTCTCCTCTTCCTCTTCTTCCTGTGAGTGGGCTGTCATGTGGGTGCTGCAAACGAAATCTGAGTCTTTCCATCGCCTCTTCAACCTTTTGAGACAGGACTTCTCACTGAATGCAGAGCCCACTAAACAAACCAGGCTAACTGACCAATGCACTATAGGCATCTGAATGTCTCTGACTCACTCCTATTCCCAGAAGATGGTTTGTAGGTGGGGGAGTAGGGGATTGAACTCAGATCCTCAGATATGTAAGCACTTTACTAACTGAGCCATCTCCCCAGCCCCAGCCCCAGAAATGCCTTTCTGTCTCTGGCTGTTACTTCTCTGGGCTCTCCCTGGTCCGCCCCTTCATGTTCCCAAGTCTATTTAGCCAGCGTTGTCTCCTTTTACCTCCTGGTTCATGCACAGAGGATTCTGCTTTTTGCTGAACAAGACCTCCTGTCCAGAGTAGACCCTCCACAGATGGTCTCTGCCAATAGTTTGGGCACATCTGGGGAACGGGGTTTCTGTCTTATCTAATGTTGATAGCCAGTACACAAGTCAACTCTCACCTACCCTTTGTTCGGTCTCTGATCTGTTGAAGCAGCCTGTGGCGAGACCGTGGTCAAAGGTTAACTGACTTTATCATGGAATTGCACCCCCAGCAGCTCAGAAAACACAGGGATGGAGTTTTAAGCAGACCAGGTCTATTTGCTAGGTCCTTTCTCAAATGGACCGTTCTTTCTTTGCCCCGTAAGGGCTTGTGATGTGATACCAACTTGGCTAAGTACCAGGAGATAAGGTGAATAATTCCAGGGACAGATCACCAGATAGTGGGCCCACCTCCCTCACCTTCTAGAAAATAGGACATCACAAGACCTTGTAATTTTCTGATGACCACAGAAGCCTGGTTGTCCAGGAAGTGAGTATTCCTCCCACTCTCTTTGAGGCTTGTTTACAATTTCTGGATTCCAGGTTAGCCCCATTCTGAAAGGGAACATTCTAGATTATAGTCTTTTTTTTTTTTTTTTTTTTTTTTTTTTTTTTTGGCCATGAAAGTCTGAGGACCAGCACACAGGTTGTACACAGCCAGAGATGAACTGTATACAGAGTCTCTTATGGATCGGAATCAGCTTCCTAGGCATATGACCCATGCATGCCTAGACTGCTAAACTCTCAGGAGGGCTCCACACTCACCCTACACTCTGCAGAGGCTGACTTAGCAGCTCCTTGTGCTTTCTGAGCAGGACTCTCACATCGTCACTGCATACTGGGCTCCACCACCTCAGTACCACCCTGAGGTTTTGTATGTCCAAGAATACCCACTCTTCAGTTCCCCTCTATGTGTTAGTCATTTTGCTTCTTCTGTAACTGAGCACACTGCAGTTTACGGGAGGAAAGGCTTATTTTGGATACTTCAATCTGCCACTGAGGGCAAAGTGAGTGTGACACAGGACTGCTCACACAGAGACCAGAAAGCAGAGAAGTCTGGCTACGATTGTGACCCACGTCTGCCAGCTAGATACCCCCACACAGTGGTTCCACAGCACCCCCAGTTCACACCACCCACTGGAGACTGAGCACTCAAGACATGAACCTGTGGTGGAGAGGGTCGGTTTCGAACTCTCACATGTAGAAAGCTCCTCGTGGAATCCTAGGTTCAAATGGCCCTCCTTGAAAAGAATTTCAAACTTTCTAGATAATCCCAGTTTTAAAGATGAACTGTCAGGCTTCCCCTTCCGACTGCTAAAAGTTTGTGGCCTCTCCTTTCGGGAAATCTCTAGAGAGTTCCATCAGCTCCAATCGAGGACCCTGGTGCCCTTACTGGTGGTAGTCAAACTGGGCGGAGCCCTCCAGCTTTACCGCTCACCACTCAAGAGCATCTCAAATAGATTTGCTTTAAACGTGGATAGGTTTCTATTCCCCAACTAAATTAAAAAAAAAAAAAAAAAGTGCTCAGCCCCCCTACTGGGAATATCTACTGTGCAAAGAGCAGGCCTGGGACGCCAGCATTCAGTCTCTTGTTGATGAACCAACCTGCCTCCATCTTAGGCTTCAAAGCCATCTTAGTGACAGTCTAGGTTCATTCCTGTTTGTGATCAAACCTCTGTCTTAAGGACTGGGCTGTGCCTAGAACTTTAACTACAAATGGTTCTGTTCTGCCTGTTCCAGAAAACCATGTCTTTTTTTCAAAAAGTTATGACCATCTTGCAACTCTACCTTTGTTTCAAAAGGTTGCTGTAACTACTCTGTGACCACCTCGTTATACAAACTAACCTGTGCTATGGTCTGCTTCTGTGGCCTGACCTATTTGCTTCCCAAACCCCTGACTTGGAAACTCCTTATCCTGAGTTTATCTCAGGTCCAATGCTGACCTCTTCAACCCCACCTTAAGGAGAGGCAGCCAGTGTACATGAATTTTAAAAAGCTAACTTTAATTAATTAATGTGGCCATGATAATTTGGACCAGTGGCCTCTCTCCTCCAGTCTTTGGAATTAACATCATCTTGTTGGTTGCTTTTCACCTTTTGCCTCTGTCAGGGAGGAGGCTTCCTTGATGTTGTCTTCTGGATTACATCTGCAGGGGAGACTCCTTTCAGAATATTCCAAGAATAACCCTTGGAAAGAAGGTGTGTGGAAGTCAAGTAGCAGCTGCCACCAGCAGGAGCTGGCCCAGGGAAGGCCATCTGACCCCACCCACCTCCACCTGCTCCTAGCAAATGCTGTGCCTCTGGGTCCTCTATTGGAATAAGCTTACTTCCCCCTATCAGCAGTTGCTCCAAGGGTTAGGGCAACAACGTGGGAGGTCTGAAGGCACATCTCCCACACCCTTGCTTCTTACTCAGAGTGAGTAGCATCTAATCACCAGCTCCTTCTGTTCTGACACCACCTCTTGCCTCAGTTTTGCTAATCACCAGGTCAGATGCAATCTTAGCTCCTCTACAGCTGAGTCTGTTTGTCTTGCACAGAAAGCACACAAGGGAATCAGGGACAGCTGTGCTCCTGCGAGAAAGTGTCCACATCTTACTCCAAGTCCGTGACACAGACCGCAGCACTGGCTTCGGTCCTTACAGTTTAGAATGCAGGGTACCTGTCCTCATTCTGAACATACCCGTGCTGTCTTGCCACAGCAAGATCCTGATCAAAACTTGGCTCAACCTTTGTCATGTCTATAATTTTCTACCTCCTGTAACCCATGGCTCACCAACCTGACCCTGTTATCTGTAACATCTGGCGATACTACGCAGAAGGAACTTTAAAGAGAGCGAGAAGACTGTTGGTTCGCCAGACCCTAGCTATGTGCCGTGGGTTTCATTTCAATCGGACATGGAAGTGGCGTCTGGAGAAGGTCTCCTGTCTCGCTTTATCCACAAATGCATGTTCACCAAGGATGAAATCCAAAACTTATGAGTTCTCAAGATGGATGGTAAGGAGAGAGGAGGCAGTGGTACCCTTTCCTTCATCCTAAGGATAGTCCCCCATCATCTCAGGTGACCTGACCACTCCTCACATCCCAGCCATGTATTCTGGGTTTCTTTCATTCTGAGGTCATTCTGAGGACTACCAATATATATATATATATAACCCCTCCCGACGGCGCCCATCTGAAAAGCTACCAGCCTGTTCCCCACTGTTTCCAGTAAAGGAGCTCCACGTCCTTAACGAAGGGATCCTCACCCACCACGCAGATTAAACAGCATTTCGGAAGTGCAAGGAGCATACAGGTCATCACAGGCTGGGATGGAGTCTCTCGGCTCACTGGATACAGGTTCTTACTGGACGGCTGTTGAGCGTACACTGGGCCCTGGGGCTCCTTTGTTCTTACTTCCTCAGTTCCCAGGTAACACCGGCCAAAGCTGCTGGACAGGTCTGCATGTGGTGTGTGGATAACTTAATGACTGGCTTCTGGCACCATAGGTCAGAAAGGAATGAGGAGGTAGGTGGCAGTTAGTGGGTTACTGGGTGTTGGCTTTCAGATTACAGATCTCACTTTACCCACTTCTAAGCATCAAGGAAACCTGGCACTGGTCCCATTTTGCTTCCAGTGTGGAAGAATCCTGTCAGTGACATCATCTCTTGGGTTTATGAGTGGGGGATAGGGGAGCCCAGGGGACCGGGACTGGTACAATGACAGCTACCTGTAGCCTGAAGACTCTCCTCCTCAGAGACTACCACTCATGTCAATCTGGGAGCTTGGTTTTACTACAGAAAAGAATTCCAGAGGACTGAGTGAAGTGGACCTGGACTCATGAAACAGTAATGAGACAAATCATCCTTTAGAGCCGGGGGAGAGCCCTGTGAGAGTCTGCTCTATAGTATCCTGTAGTATCATAGGATTTGTGGTTTAAAGTGCTCAGAGGATGCTTCGTTTACCATCAGGGTCAAAGACTGTGCAAAGTTTAAATATTAAATAAAAATGTATGAGCTGGCTTGCTACTCCTCTCGGATGAGTCTCTTCTGTAAATGAACTGCAAGGCACATTGTTCACATTGGGGGTAGAGAGGCTATTGATTCTAATAAACATAAAGGTTAGTGTATCTGTTCCAGCTCCAATCAACATGATCTGTTGCTGGTTTAGCATAAGTCTGAGGTCTCTGTAGCCAGCTGTGATCTTGTCAGCTGTGTGGAAGTTCTGACTTGATCAGAAATGTAAGCCACATTCCAGATTCTGGGGTGAGGTGCCTCTATCCCTCTTCCATGTCCCTCTGATTTTATATTGTTGTCCTAGCCAGTCTTCATTTTTTTTATCAGCAATGCAGAAGTTAAAAAACAAAACAAACAAAAAAACCCTCATGGGTCAACATTGCTGACTTCCTGGCATGTTCCGATCGAAGTCCCCCCTAGGGTTCTGAGTGAAGCACTGAGGTACTTTGTCATCTAAAATTGTTGGAAGCATCCAAATTTCCCTTTGCAGGCATTTGGCATTTCCCAAGATTCAAACCACTTGCTTTTGTTTTTATAGTTTAACCGACAGTACAAGGACTGTCAGATAACAATGAAACTCAGCGCTCTGAGCACAGGTCATGCCAAGGTGAATGGAACCCCAGGGACATCAGGCCAGCAGATGCTACAGCCGCTGGATGCCTGCGAGGCCAGAACCTCAAATGTATGCCACTTTGGAATGAAGCAGAAATGGTGACTTCCAGACAAGATGTGAAAGCAAAGCATCCTTTGACATCAACCCTATTCTCTAAAAGCAGTGCAAAACCACGGTTCTCCCTGCACTGGCTAGTTCTTGGTTCCATGTCTAGGGCATAGTTGGAGTAGCCACAGCTCACTAGATGTGTGACAACAGGCTGGCAGGAGGCAGATGCAGAGACAGGGGCAAGCATGCCCTTTAGTGCGTCTCAACCAGGACTTAAGGGACACAAGCAGAGAGAGAGAGTTGGAAATTTATCCTCCAAGACAGTAAATGAGACCCTACTGGGGCCAAACCACCCACCCATAACAGAATCAGGAAATGACACAGGGACATACCAGAGAATGGACAAAGCGAAGTGCTTCAGAGAAGGGAACAGAGAAGGGAATTTTTACATACACCTGTATCCACAACTCTGTGAACTGAGGAGAAACCCCAAACTCTTGAAATAAACCAGCCACCCTTCTGGCTTCAGAGCCAGAGGACACAGTAAAGGGCAGCTCACGGTGAAATGAAGTGGGGACACAGCAAGAACATGAGGGAAGTCTGAGGTCTCAATAGAGTTCCTATCTCCATGGGGTACTGGGCTAAGGGAGCATGCTGGAAAACTTCGTTTTTGAGGTTAGCCAAACAAACTGAAATGAGAGCATTCCCATGTTCTGTGGCATGGGATGTGCCTGCTAAAAGGTGGGTTCCTGGGCCCTGCCCACTGGCTTCAGAATGACACCCTCTTGGGAGCATCAGCCTGGCTCTGCATCTGTAGCAGACAGCTGTGAGGTCTCTGAGGTGCCTGAGTTCACACAGTGGGGCAGTTGTCCCCAGCTTTCTCCGGTAGCCCATGAGAATACAGCCTTTTCATGTTGCTCTGGCTTTTCTTCACTGCCTTTATTTCTCCAAATGCCCTAGCCTCACCAGCGCTGTCAAGCCTTGAATGGGTAGTACCTGTGAAAGATTCTTTCGGGATTTTAGGCAGCAGAACTGTGTTAGGCTGGTTAGTACCTGAGAGAGAAATAACTCTAGTCACTGGTGTGTGCCATTGTTGTTTTGGTTGCTGTAAGATCTGACTGTGAAAACTGGCATACAGTTTCACCATGAGCACTGAAACGCCACAGTGTGGGGGCACTATGACTCCACTTCCTCACTCTATGGAAGAAACAGGCTGCTCAGCTGGCCTTTCACACCCAGGACCAGACGATGTGACAAAGAACGTTATCCCTTCTCATCTTGCCAGCCGAGGGACTCTTCCAGAAAAAATGAATACAATATATTGATAAAAAAAGATAAAAGGTATGCCTGATTTATTCTAAATCTTTAATTAATAGGCAGTTCATGGAAACATTTTAACTCCTGAGTGAATTCACAAGTCTTTAAGGATTAAAAGCACTCAGTGATAAAATTTATCTAAATCACTTAGGAAAAAAACTGATAAGAAAATTCGTAAAGTAACTTAGCTCCCAGGTTTAAAATGTAAGTGACCATAAAAACCAGGTCACTGCATGTAACTGGACAAATAAATTCAGTCAGTTCTAAATTAATGTAACATTTTTAAAAATCTATTAAGGAGAATGTCTAGGTAAAAGAGCATGGGAGATACTCTAGCTTACATGAGATGAAGGAAGAAATGGTTTTTATTTCCTGAGACATGCTCTCATGCGGTCCTGGCTCATCTCAGACTTACCGCACAGCCGGGAATGACCTTGAACTTCTGACCCTCCTTCCTCCACCTCCTGAGTGCTGGGATTGTTGACATCTGCCATCATGTCTGGTTGGATGCAGTGCTGGTCGTAAGCATACACCAGGCAAAGCATTCTACCTAGAGCCAGCTACATCCCCAGCTCAGGAAGTAAATTATAAAACAGAGAATTGTGTAGAATTGTGTACTCTAGTGCCAGGGGCTCTTTCAACAGGTTTAAGTCAAGAAAGAGGGCCAGATGTGTTAGCTCGTGCTCACAATCCCAACATCTGGGAGGTAGAGGGGGAGGGGTCATGAGTTTGGGTCTAGCCTGGGAGACATAACAAAGCTCCTGTTTCAACAGAAAGTCTCTGTGCTTCCAAGTCAGACACTGCAGCTGAAGCTCTAAGTGGCACACAGCCTTCCACATGCTGACACGGAAGTCAGTACAGTCAGTAAAATCCTATAGTTGCTTCTTACCTACCTTATAGTAAGATTTCTTCTCTGTATTTTATGTGGCTTTCATTAAGACACAACGAATGTACACAGCCCCAACATTTATACACAGAAGTGTCCCTCTTCGAAGCTAACCACTGTTAACAAACTCAAGTTGTTCTTCCAAAAACTGTCTATACATATCTGTGAGCACGTGTGTGTTAAGCATTATTTTAAAAAACTTTAGGCACACACTATTTTGTATGCATTTGCATATTTCTGAGTGCCTGCATACACATACATGAATTTTTACACATATTCTGCATTTTTCTGGCTTTCAAAATTTGATGTTTTTGAAAATCAAAACATTACAGATATACCTCATTTGTAAGACTGTCCAGTGTAACTGTTACTGGTACAGCTATCATCTTGGTCCTCAGCCGGTGGCTGTTTTGTAAGGTCAGGCAAGCATTTGGACATGGGGCCTGGGCTGGCAGTTGAGAGCCAGCCCGGATTCCTGCCTGAGCTTCTGCTTCCTGGCTGTCCAGTGATGAGATCCGAACAAGTAGCTGCTCCTGCCACCCCTGACACCCGAGTGTCACCATGACTGCCTGCTACAAAGCTAAGGATATAATTCCTTCTTCAGATGCTTCTGCCCCATATTTTATCCCAGCAACAGGGAAATTAATACAATGATAATGTTATAGCTGAACCACCATGTTTGGTTCCAGACTTAACTTCACAGTACTCAGAAGCTCTCTCCCGAGTGGGTTGTTGATGCAGATTTTATTCCTGCACATGGGGCACTGTGGCTGGCCTTACTTCTCACATTTGTACTAGTTCACATGTCTCCCATCAGTGAGATGCCGCCTTTATCAGCTCTCTGGACTTGTGGCTTGTAGCTGTTACCAAGCCTGCCTCCCCTCCTCCACACTACTCTCTAGGCTTCTTATTTCTTATACAGTGTTCTGGGACCTGGTGCGGCTGCTCAATCAAGGAAACACATGAATGGAGTTCTCACCCTGCGGGATGAGCCTGCCATGAAGGGAACAGGAGCTTTTCGAGGACTTCTGTGGCGGGAGTGAAGCTGCCCCAACTGCCACAAGAACTGCACAGTACAGAGCAGCCACCCTCGGGACCACAGTGTCCGTGGGTCCTTGCCAAAGACTCAAGAAAACACACAGCTCACCCACTGGTGTTAGCACTGTTGAGTTTATTCTGTAAAATAACTTAGCAAAGATCAAAGATAGCTAAGAGACCTTTTACAAGGAAAGATATTTAGCAACCACTGTTCTCAAGAATTCAAAGATTATAAACTTGACTACTTCAGTCTTTACAAAAATCACACATACCAAGGAGAATGTAATGTTTAAGAAGTTTCACATGTTTCCAACCAAGCAAAGCGAGTCAGTAGGAAGTCAGTTTGTCTGGGTGGGCCGAGGACTGATGAGGCTGCAAAGCTCAGGCAAGAGTCCTGCCCAAAGCCCACTCCAAACACTAACTAGAGGAAAATGGCTACTTATTCTCAGGGTGGTAGGAACAAGCCCTTCTGGTCTCATGGTGGCTTCTTGTACTAACCTAATACCTTTAATGAGTCAGATAAAGATCACGGGGAAGCTGCTTGTCTCGCTTCAATATGATTTACACATTCTCCGATAGTATGGAGTTAATCTTTCCAGAAGTTAATTAACTAACATAATTTCACAATTTCAAAAAAAAAAAAAGTCCTGTTTATCCACTAAAAATGTAACAGCCCAAATCATCAAGCCATGATCTTTAATGTCTAGTTTTTCTTTGTGTGCTCTGCTTTCCTCCTGGACAATGTTGACAACAACCCTCTTTGTTCTCCGTTCTCTACACAGAAGGCTTTCTTGTATCCAGCTACTACATGGAGCTTTTTCATAGTTTCAGATTTTCTTTCATTTTAAAACTGTCACAAAGTTATAAATTCAATGGTGGTTTCTGCCAAACAGTTCCAGCAACATTATAGATTTTTTACATAATTTTACTTCAAGTATATAAGTGATTAGATTAACATAATATTCAATAAAAATAAACACAGGTTTTATCTCATTTCTGGTGCCATGAGACATAACAGCACCACATATTTTTAATTGTTAGTGGCAAAATGTAATTCAGTTTAAGCACCATATAAGTTGGATTTCATGAGAACACAGTGTGACTTAGTTTACCAAGAGGCAACAGACTTAATATACCTGTGAGGAGGCCCTGTTCATTCACTAGATCCTGGTTCCTGGGAATTCTGGGAAGGAAAGGGACAGGTTTCGGGTTCAGGCTACTCAGTGCCAGAACTGCTGGGTCTATGCATATGTTCTCATAGAACCCTATAGATTACACACAGAAGGCTCCCAGGAACTGTGCTGCTGTAAGCTGTATGTCCCCATGGAACACATTTAAAATGCTGAACACAGCTTTGCAGCCTTGATCGTAAAACAGGAAAACAAGGAAAGTTAATGCTAGTGATCGACTCCCATTTTTACATCAAAACCTATCCTTTCATTCCATTTCAAAATGAAATATTCTAAACTCCATCTCAAAAATGAAGTATATTAAATAGAAGTCTTTTTACATAAAAACACTTGGTTAATAACTATGCTAGTTGTTAGAGGTGGCAGATACATGCAAAGAGAACAAAGGGCGGCTCACAGCGTCTGACACAGCAGGCCAGGAGTGGCTGGTCAAGCTGGGAGCCACTACAGTGTGAAAGCACCTAACTAGCAGTCAGGTGAAATGAGAAAGTCTCAGCTCAAAGATCACAATTTTTCAGTATATCAGAAGGACAACCTTTATTTAAGGCCTCTATAAACTGGGAGAGTCTGGTGTATTTTAATTTTGTGTAGGAAAAAGGAAGGCCATTCTTCTTGAAGGCACTCACGGGTTTAAATGTGGAAAAGTGCAGAGTCCAGTCCAGGAGAGCCCTGGTTCTTGGGTTGTACTTCTTACTCTTCCTGTGGTTGTGGGTCTTGCTCAAGAACAGCACTGGTCATGGGTGCGCCTGCACAACTCAGTGCTCAGTCTACCGTGTGGCAGATCTCCTTGACTTTCTGGTTGAACTCTTCTGGCTGATCTGCATACACATAATGCCCTGCCCCAAGGATAGCCTGGGAAAGGAAGGAAAGTTAATGCAGGTGAGAAAGCAGCACTGACACACACAACCTCAGAACCAAGAGCCATTGCACTCTTAAAAGCACAGGTAAGACCCTCCAAAAACTAATCAGGATTCTATCAGAAGGCTTTGAGATAAACAGGGAAACCTCCTGAATTTTAATTCCACCACCTGAGAGTCAACAGAAATTACACTAAACTGAAGGGCCAGTGCAGGACCCAGAAAACCACAGCTGTGAGTAGTGCACTGGGAAGTGAGTAGTGCACTGGGAAGTGGGTGTGAGCCTATCTGATTCTGAACCAGTCTTTCAGTGTCTCCAGAGAGGCTGGGAAGGCCTCAGAAAGGTGATTCACTACTGGGACATCAAAATGTGCAAGGCTCAACCCCCGCCCAAAGCCCTGTGACATCAGTCTCTGAATGGGGCTCTGAATGGAGCCCAGCCCGGAAACCTCAAGTGAGTAACACACACACACACACACACACACACACACACAACCCTGAGGAAACCAAAGTCATCTCCATACTCACTATTGTCTTCACGTATGACTTCGGCCGCAGTGACTGGATGCTGGTGCCAGAGTTGCCATCTATGCAGGATCGTGCACCAAAGATCACTGACACTGGAATGTCAGGGTGCAAGCCACCTATCCGCTGAAGCATTGGCCGCTTTGCCCACCCATAAGGAATCGTCATGTTTTTGAAAGCCGTCTCACCACTACAGAGAGAGAACCACACTGAGTGATCCTGGGGATGAGTTTGTACTACAGTCTCACCTGTTAAAACACACTCATATTTGGCTTTCCCAGGATAAAAAACAATCTGCTTAAACTATTTACTATTAGGGTCACAGACATAGATAATGTCTGGGGGATCCACACATTACTGCTGTCAAGTAAACAAGGCTGTAGTATAATGTAACTAATTCAAAGAAACTGAAACTGGAATAATGGATGCTCTGCAGAAGCCCCGGAAGCTGCTGAACAGGTTGATGAAGACAGATCTAAGTGACCAGCCAGCCATTCTCAAAACTGCAGTCTCTCAGGACCCAGTCTGCAGCCCCTCTCCTGTGCAGACAGACTGCCACTGCAGCTCCACCTACCAGTGATTTTCATGGGTCCAGTCTGCCAACAGGGAGGGCTGGAGGGGGAGAACACAGGAACGAGAAGCTGTGTGAGTTCTAGCCTGGCCCTAGGTTGGCCTCTAGTGCACTGTGCACCGCCCTGGCCTGGCTATGCTAGCACTGCCTCAGCACTTGTCAGGGATGCAGCCTGGAACCACTGAGGCAGAACTTAAACTGAGCTCAGGAGTATCGTACTTGCTGGCTTCAAACTCCCTACGAAACAAAAATATCCCTGAATCACAATCTCTTCTTGAGGTTCCTCCCAGGAACCTCAGGCCTTTGCCCTCCCAGTGCCTCACATCTTCAGACTTTGCCCAAAGCTGGGTAAGAGGGGAAGAGCGATAGTAATGGGGTAGTTGGGGGAAAGTAAATATGATCAAAAGCTTGTATAAAACTTTCAAAGAACTAATAAAAATGAGAAAGAAGATTCAGAACCACAAGCCTTACCTTGGGGTTTGTACATTACAGTGGTAGATGTACTCTGTCACCGTGTCATCGTCAAACATAGAGGAGTACTTCCGCTTAAAATCAGGCCTCAAACGCTGCACTAGACTTAACCCTGTTGACAGAAATAACACATATCGTCTAAGTTATAATTTACTCACAGAATCAGAGAGTATTTGTTTATACAGTAAGTGCTATGTATACACATCTATACATGTCTTAAATATATTGGAAAAGTATACATCCTGAACATTGCATTGAAGTTCCCTGAGGAGAGATGAAAGAACCGAAGGGTGTGTTACACTGACTTACAGGTGAGCTTTACAAGCTAACCATGTTAATTTCCTTCAACTTGTTATTGTAAGAATGAATTTTCAAGTGAGGTCATCGAATAAAGCAGCTTCAACATAAAATCATCTTATTAGCTTGATTTCTTTTCACCCCATAATAACATAGTAGCAATATGTTAAAGTCTAAGTCAGCACACTGGGACATATATGGAATATATAGGGTTTTTCCCCTAAGATAAACTGAGAACTCTGTTTGGGAAGCTTATACTGATGGAACAAGGCTCAGGGAACCAGGAAGAAAAGCAGAGGCCTCTTGTGGCACAAATGTTTGTTCTAGGACTCCAGACTATTAAAAGGGTCACAGACATAGGCCAGGATGGTGGGATAAACCTTAGATCCTACCACTCAGAAGACAAAGCCAGGTGACATGTGGATCTCTGTGAATTTGAGGTTGGCCTGATTTATATTTTGGGTTCCAGGCCAGTTGGGGCTACATAGTGAGACCCTGTGTCAAATTGAGAATTATCATCATCAGAGACATAGAAACAGGAACAAACATCACCAAGAAAGCTACTAGACATGCTAGAGCCACCCCTACCCTAGACTTTGCATTAGGGAATTAGTGAGGGGCCCTTGGTTTAAGCTGTTCATCAGATATTTAGTTGTGTATTGCTAGAAACACTCTCAACACATGTACGGAGACAAAGTGAGAGCTCAGATCATCATCTTCTAAGCCCATAGGGAAGGAAATTCCTGTGGCTGTGGGTAAGGCACTGGAGCTGAGAGTCTAAACAATAACACTCAAAATAAGTAAATACCCAAAGTAAATAAATAATCCAGAGTCCCAAAATGTTCATACAAAGGATGGTCTTACTCTCCATCACATCAACACAGAGGAGGAAAGAAGAAACCCAAGTATTTTATAACGGGGACACTGGTCAGCTCCACAGCCCATCAGATAGGTTTTGGGATCTGCTTAACTCTCAAATGATCACCACAGAGGCCAGCATGCTTTGTTCCTCCCCGTGTCAGACCTACCTTATCCCCAGCATTTCCCTCTGTCTCTACTAGCTAATTATTTGTAGTGATTTACAATATAAAAGCTCCCTCTCAAGGACAGCGACTGGCTCCACGTTGTTACTCAGGTTGGCACATATTAGAGGAACAGGAGAAGAAGTAAGAGCTGTGGGTTGTTGTGACTTTGGCTGACAATGGTGAACAGGAAACAGATGAGCCCTGTTCTATGCTGCTTCAACTCAGGACAGCAGAGAAGCAACAGGTGTTCTGTGAACATTGTATTTTGAATCTTCATAGTTTCCTGAGCTGACATGTGGAACCAGACTCTTTTGTACTAACAGGAAGTCACAGTGGCCACTTGAGCAGCCACACACAAGGGCCCTACAGTAAGTAGGGCTGCTCTGTGACATTAGGAGGCACTTTGAGCTAACAATGGCTTTCATGAGGGATGTCGCCCTGTCCCAGCCTGAGTGGAGGAATTACTCACTCCTCTAGTGTCGATAAACACTGTATTTCCCAGAACACGAACACTCACCGAAAGGTCCTGCAATCCTGAGGCCAGCCAAGGGGTTAAAGGGAGTCAGTGCTGCCCCTAAGGCTCTGATCCAAACTGGAATTGGTCTCTCTTGATCAGCAAGATCTGGTCGCTCAGGAAAACCCCATGGCTCTACTAAAATGAGGTGACTAACCCTGTTAAGGAAAAAACTGATTTAAGTTCACTTGGCAAATTCACCCTTTATCTGCAAAGGGCTAAAAGTAAACAAATTCAGGGTAGACTGAACCTTAAAGGGAAGACTACTCGTCAATCAGGCAAAAACATGCTTTTGCTGTGTTGACACTCAAGAGCAACAGAGACACCAAAGTAACTATGTTTCCTGAAAAGAGAAAGAGGAGGAAGGAGGGGACAGTGCAGGTGACACCCACCACTGACCACTCACAGTGTGGCTCTATGCATCTCAAGGCTGACAGAAAAGATGGAGATCAACTTTAGATTTATGAAATGGCCTCAAATACCACAGCAGTTAAGTTCCTATGAAAATTCTAAAATTTTAAGGCAAGTTAGGATTTCCCCACAACTATGACAATAATATAACCTGGGCTAAAAATATATATATTTTGGTTTAGGAGCCTGAAATTGGTAAAAAGAACATGTTTATCTATTCCACCATGACATCGTGACACACTAGCCATACTCCCTCTTCCTAATCCATTTCCAGACAACTTATTCATTCCACTTTCATACAAACAGACTCATCACACCATTAATGGGTGTAATTCTGTCATGAAACTTATCCTAGTAAAGAAAAATCACAGATGGGAATTGCTACCATGTGACTGGTATGCCTTCCATCCATCATAAACTGTAACTGAAGAACAGATCCCACCCCCGACACAAAGGCATTTTCAACGGTAAGCAATGCAGTCACCTGCTGCCAGGCTACCCCTAGTGAGATGACAACTGATGGTCTCCCCAGTCATAACTAAGGCAGTGGCAAAGCAACTGAAAACTGTCCACGTTCTATTCCCCACATAAAAATGCTTCATTATTTTTGTCAGCACACGTGAGGATGACTAACAATTCTTACTTGGTATTTTTTCCAGTAGAAAAATTTAAAGCATAGCCCCAAAGAACAAGCTCAGGACCATGGAGAAAACTCAGCCTAAGCTCTCATTGCAGACGGAAGGACACTGAGGCAGTAGACACGCACTAGTGTGCAATGGTTGTCAATGCCGAGTAAGCTGAACCTCATTTCCCACGCTAGTGCGCTCACAGCGGACAATCCACTGGGTAGGCTTCGTTCCTGAGAGCACCACAGCAACAGAATCGTACATTTTGTTTGCCAGCTCAGCACAGTGCTCTAAACTGTAGCCCTGAGGCCATTTGGGGAACAGCAACATGGCTATGAGGGGGTTAATGGTACAGGACAGATGCGCTTACTTCGTGTGTTTCAAACCTAAGACTTTAAAAGTATTTTCAGTGTATAAAAAAAGAGCAGAAATTTTTTTTTTCTTAAAACAAAATGGAAGGCTCCTTCAAATTCATTGAGCGGGAAAGGCATGCCAGAGACAGGAGCAGACCTGATGGGATGCCACCTCGCGGCAGACAGGACATTCAGGGAGGGAATGGCCACCGTCCTGAAAGCCAATGAGATTTATTTTCAGTATTTGGAACTGAAAAACACAACAAGTATGAACATTCCCCACACATATATACATTCTTCACGAGATGTATAGCAAAAATGTTTGAAAATAAATTTTCAAAGCCTCCAACATCAGAAATGCAGTTAGGTTGCACCCACTTTAGCTGCACATAAAAGACCTCACAAAATAATTTCCTTGTTTGTCACTGTAGTCCTTCTGAATACAACAGACCATGCAAAGTACTTGGTGGCTACCAAGGCTAAGTATCCACTAAGCACAACTGTCAAACATAATCTACCCCACAGAGGATCACTGGAGAACTTTAAAGTCGTATCTTCTTTGTTTTCTTCTGGAGACACTGTTTGCAGATCTGTCCTGCTCCCCTGCCTTCCTGCCTCCTGAGAGCTCAGATAACTGACAGGAGCTAGTATACCAGTCCCACCCTGACAGGACTGTCAGCTCACAAACAGGTAGAGAAGGAGTCTGAGGAGACAGCGCGCCTGAGCCATCCTACTGAACATCTTCCTCAAGAACCAGAGAGCGATAAAACTACAGGAAGAGCAGAGCCAGAGGAGCAGAAATAAGAGGACAGCCCGTCAGTCTTGACACAGACATTCTTCTCAACCGGAGTGAACAGAGTTTGCTTCAGTCTGCAGCAATCAACAGCCTACACCTTTAAAGGCAAAGCAATAGGTCCATCTCACTGACAGACTGGGGCGAGACCTGCTTTGTCTGCACGAGCAGATGACTACACACACTGACTTTTACAAGCTCCCTCAGCTGCCAGCTAGAATGGCATGACCAGAACAAACAATCCCAGAACTAAAGTGCACCAGGAAATCTATAGGGCCTCCTTGAAACAAAGAAGGAACAAGGAAGATGAGCAGGAGGAACTCCAGTCTACACAAAGGAGCATTCTCAAACTGGAGGCAGCCCTGGGTGTTTCCTGTTAGTGCCACACCACTGGGGAGAAAACACCAGAGCACTTCCAGTTCCAGGTCAAGCGCAAAAGCTGTTCTTAAGAGCATCCAGGAGCCGCTCAGCCCAGGTCTGCATTGTCAGGAAGCAGTCAGGCAAGGGCAGTGGGAACTCGCTTGAGATAGTATCATCCCCAATCTCTTATTAGTGGAGACAGTTCTAGCTTCTTCATCATAACCTACAATGGATCTCTGTGCTGCTCCTTTTGAGACGGGATCTGTGTGCTCCAAAGTGATCTCCAATTTTTGCCCTGCTTGCCTCTGTTACCTAAGTCCTGGGACAGCAGGTTTGTACCATAGTACATACATAGCTCATGAACCACCTTCTAAGTTTTTATCGTATGTTCTTCACTATAGCAAAATACCCGTAACACAGACATTTCTTTGCAAAGGAAGGAAATACAAAAGAAAATCCACCTGAGAGGAAGGGCCAAGTATCTTGGCTACCCGCACTGGCCTGCTTTGCTCTCCACATGGGAAAGCAGCTCAAGACCCTTCAAGCAGCAAACAGTTCTCCTGTGTGTGACCATGAATGCTAACCCACTAATGTAATTATAGGAGGCATCTGCACAGATGGTTCTTAAGTGTTCGCCAGGCTCTGCTTCTTCAGAGCATTTCACTACTGCCAATGACTAGTTCACCAGCTCTCCTAAACAGCAGCCAGCTTTAAATGGTTACAAGTTTACGGTGTAGAGCTGGATGATCTGTCTCATCGGCCTCATCCAGAGATGCCATAACTCACATCATGGCAGCTGACTAAACACCAACGGAGTCAACCCTCTCACAGCGGTTGTCTTAACTATGTTCCTTTATCTCTTTCCCACAAGCATCACTAAGTTTTGTCACTATGAGTATGATACAATCACAGACTAGCCTTAAAATGCCTAGTAAGAAAAAAAGTGGGTTTTATTGGGGTTTTGTTTTGTTGATTTGGTTGGTTTTGTTTTGTCTTAGGTTTTGGTCTTAGGGTCTTCTGGTTGACAAGGCTATCACTGTCAAGCATATAAGGAACTCTGAAGCCACCAGAAAACTCCAGTACAAAGCCTCAAGTTTGCACACCAAATCTGTGGAAGAAGCTGCGGCTTCCTTGGCTGCCCTGTGTGTTCTTCTTTCTTCTGCCCTTCTCTACCCTCTTGACACCCTAACCTTAGATAAAAGAGAAAAAGGATAGAGAGGAAAGAACAGAGATCCCTGGATAAAGTGAGGGGTCGGGACAGGGCCAACATTGTTGGACTACTTCCTGTTTATTAGGGGGTGTTGAGTTCCTTGGAGCAAGTTTTATCTTCGCAGTCGGGATATCTAATTTCTTGTTTTTTCTTTGTACACAACTGCTTAACAAACCGCAACCAACAACAACCAACAACTAATAACCAACCAACAACCACGCCTCTCAGGCCCTGGCATTTATACACCCTCTGAAAAGTCCCCAGAATTCCAACGTCACACTCACAGAAACCATCTGCAGCTGGCAAAGTCAAGCCCATGCTAGAGCATGAGTCAAATCAGTCAGCTGCTGTGGCCAATCTGAGGCAGCCCCACAGCCCACACAGGATTGAAATGAAAAACCACATTCTTAATAATATTTGTTTCTTTAAAGAAACCAAAATTCTCACTATGAGGACCTGTGGAGGAGTTAAGACACAGCACACTGTCCCAGTGTCCAGTGCTGTGCAGGCCACACACCTGCAGCTGTGCAACAGGGTGGCCCCATGGTGGATTCAGACAGTCTGAAGTGACCGTCCCATGTCTCACCCACAGTCTTCAATGTCCATGGTCTCTGTAATTCTAGATTTAAAACACAGTTCAGTGGGAAAAAATCAGCAACACAAAAACACTAATATTCTTCTCTTCTGTATAAAGAAGGCTCAAAGCAAAGCTAACTTTTTCTTTTATTTTCTTTGGACTTAGTGTGACTCCTACTAAAACAGCAATATCATAGAAAACAGTACCAAAAAAAAAAAAAAAGTAAAAAGATTCTAAAGTAAAACACCTACTAATTCAAGGACTGAAAAAAAGGTGTAGCTGAGTGCAATGGGTTAAGTCGACAGTACTGCTCAGGGAGAAAAGGCAGGAAGTTTAAGCTTGAGGTCAACATGGGTTACACAGTGAGTTAGAGTCAGTCTAGCATCCAGCAAGATCCTGTCTCTAAAATAATTATTTCTTTAAAAGGTCTATAATGAAAAAGTTTAGGGAATGATACAGTCAAACCAGGGAAGGCATACATGAAGATGGCTACAGTTCACAGCTTATAGACTTGTTCAGTCTCAGAGACCTCTCTGGCTTCCCACTGTAACAACTGTAACAGTGAAGAGCCTGGAAAAGACTGACAGGCCCAAAGGCTTAATTGTAACAATAAGCAATAACACCATGGTACTTTCACTGATGGCTTAAAGTTATACATTCCGCCAAGTGAGGTATACAGGCCCTTTAACCCAGCACTTGGGACATAGTGGAAGCAGATCCCTGAGAACTGGAGGCCATCACGGTCCACAGATTTAATACTAAGCCAGTCAGAGCTACACAGTGAGACTCTGTCTCTAAAAAGCTTATACATTAAATCTTGCATAATTATAAATAACAAACATAATATCCTGTCAACATATAGTGTATATATATACTATTTATATATTTGTGTGTGTGTACACACACACACACACACACACACACACACACACACACACACAAGAAAATCTGATTTCATTCTTTTAGCTACAAAAGTGCTTACCAGTTGTGGCGTTTGACGTTTGTCTATCAGGTCTTGTAAAAGAATGTCTACCCGTGAGGCTCACCAGTAACAACCAAGAGTGGGAACCACAGACTAACATAGGGTGGCCCTCCTGTCTGCTGCTGACACTTACCTTGATGGGTACTTCAGTGAGTAAGCAGCAGCCAAGAACCCTCCCAGGTTGTGTCCAAGCAAGATCATTTTGTCCAACCTGAGGGCACATCTCCACTCTTCAATGGACTCCACAAACTGATTCTCCACTTCTTCCGCATCACTGTCAAACCTCGGTCTACTACTTCTTCCAAAGCCCAATAGATCAAAGGCATAGACAGGCCTATCGGTGCTTAGATCTTCAAAATTCAGAGCCCAAAGTCCAAGGCCTCCTCCAAAACCATGAAGGAGGACAAGTGGTGTCTTACTAGAAATGTTGTGCGAGAACATCAGCGTCCATATGCTGTTTCCATTGGATATGCGCACAGGCTCTTTCTTGTAAGTGCAGGGGACACCTGGTGAAGACAGAGGGGCTCTGCTCAGTTCCACTGCTTGAGTGCTCTCAGAGAAAAACCAGTGAGTAACTGTTAGTCCTGCTATTAGGTCTTATCATATCAACCCCTAAAAGGAGCAAACACATCTAAATGACCATGTGTTTTAACTGCGTGGGAAGACTCACCTTAAACAAGCCTCAAGTCATATGACCTCCTGACTTCTTTCCACTCTAGCATATTGAGGGTATTTATTGCATGCCTAGTACTGGAGAAGAACTTGGTGGTCACTGAACCCATTATTTTAGGAACTCTAGCTTTGCACACAATAACAAAAGAACACCATCTTGAATTTGCAGTAGGCACTTGACAGATTAGCATCTGAGACTGAGGTTAAACTTGAAAGGATCGTGGAAAGTTATCAGTAACTTGGAGAAGGATTAATTGTATCTACAGTAAACACACACCTGGAGAGTTAGGTCATTTTAAAGCTTAGTGGAAAAAAGGAATCACAGGGCATGACATGAACACTTCATCATGAGGCAACCTGACTTCAAGCAATTGACAAGAATAAAAAAAAAATACAGTTCTCTAAATCAAAACCCTTTTGTTCAAAATACCATATAACTAAATACTTTAAACCCCACAAATTGATCAAAGATAAAACTAAAGTTGATTTATATTAAATTATCAACTGAAAAGCTACTCTAGGAATGTCCTTAATTATCTGTGCATATTCATGTACAACAGACAGAATATGGACAGCCACATATCTCTTTCTTTAGTCAAAGAACTAACCTTAGGTTCTATGTACATTGTGCACATTTGAGTTTTAACAGATGCCCTGCCCTTAATTGGGAAGAAATTCCCTCACTTAGAAAAGAAGGTGATCCATGATTTGCAAAAAGCCAAATCTCTTCAGCTTTTAAAACAAGACTGAGAAATTCCCATAAAAATCATCTGTACAACCTAGTAGAGAGCTCATCCAAATGTTCACTTATATTCAGGTCTGACATCAAAGGAAGGCGAGTTCTCAGATAGACATTGGGCACACACATTGGGCATGTGGCAATTTTAATAAACCTAACAAAAGTTCTTTTGTGATTAGGCAAACCACAGTGAAAATAGCAACATTATCCAAGTACATGGAATAGAAATTCATTTTGATTTAAAACCCATACCAAAGAACTATCTACCCATTCATAATAATGAAACCAGTTACGGTTATTTACTCTGAAATTGCCAAATGTACAAACAAGAAAGTAAAGAGGCGATAAACAGGTGCAGACAGACATCAGCATAAACAAATCTAATCATCACATATAGGAGGCCTTTGCTTTACCAACCCCTGTAGATTCCATCAGCAGGAGAAAACTATGATAAACACCAGAAGTCTGGATCAATTTCAGTGCTCATAAGAGAAAACAACAGGCTCCCGTGCCAGAATGAATGTGGATTTAAGGAACAGGACAGTCAAAAGGGATGGAAAGGAGCGCCCCACCCTCATTTCATAGTTCAGGAAGGGGAAGCTGAGCAAGGTAACTTGCCCAAGAGCTGGTAACACTTCACAGCAGTCTGGGTCCAGACTTGGTTCCAGGCTAGATTATGGTCCACTAATAAGACTTTGGAACACTAAGAATCTGTAATCAAGTATATACTTTGGGCACACTGTGAGGGTCTTTAAAAGCATTAAAGCTTTATTTGCCATTTTTTAAAAAATATTTTATTTGAGGGTTGGGGATTTAGCTTAGTGGTAGACTGCTTGCCTAGAAAGTGCAAAACCCTGGGTTTGGTCCTCAGCTTATATATATGTGTGTGTGTGTGTGTGTGTGTGTGTGTGTGTGTGTGTGTGTATGTATGTGTGTGTATGTTTATGTATGTATATGTATATATTATATTATTATATAATATATATAATTTTTTAATCATTTGGGTAAACATGTGGACACTCATGTACCATACACATGGGTGCAGGTGCCCATGGAGAACAGAAGTATCAGATCCTCTGGAAATGAAGTCACAAGTGGCTGTGATGCACCTGGCATGAGTGCTGAGGCTAAACTCTGGTCCTCTGCAAAAGTACTTGTGATCTGAGCCATCATAATATATGGTGTGAGTCATCACACTACATAGTCTAAGCCATGACACTACATGGTCTGAGCCATTACACTACAGGGCCAGAGACATCACACTACATGGTCTGAGCCATTACGCTACAGGGTCAGAGCCATCACACTACATGGTCTGAGGCATCACACTACATGGTCAGAGCCATTACACTACAGGGTCAGAGCCATCACACTACAGGGTCAGAGCCATCACACTACATGGTCTGAGCCATTACACTACATGGTCAGAGCCATCACACTACATGGTCTGAGCCATCAGATCTCTGTCCCCTGCCCCTCCCCATGTCTGCCCTTCTTCTCTCATTCCCGAGTGTTCCACTGGTGTTTTCCCAGTTGCACAACAAGTGAGTACACAGAAACAAATGTACAAATCTGCTCATCACAGAGATCTGTGCCCTGAAAACAATGCTACTCCTCTAATTACATTTTTTGGGAGGTAGACATGTTTTTATAAACATATTCTTTTAACATGGAATATTTATTACTATTATTTTCAAAACAACAAAATTTTTCAATTCAAATTTAATTGTACTAATAAATATGAATAATTATAGTCCATAAACAATGTTCCCTGGGATCTTACTACTGTAAGAGTTTAACAGGAATCTAAGACTCAGAAAGCTGATGACACTGCCCCTCCCTCACCCCATGCCACTGAAACAGAAGAACAAGAGGCTCTTGGCCAGCAGCTAACACACCACAGGGTCCTATCTTCAGCTCTGGACAATGCACTATGGTAGGCCTGTTTTAGTAAATAGTTGAAACTTACAAGAGGAAAACCTTACATTTTAACATTTTCTCTTCAGCTTCTTTAAGGTGTGATGTAGACGTGGGACACCAGGTAGGAAGCCACCCTGTCAGCCATCCTGACCTAAAACACCAAAAACAAAATACAAATAAATAAGATCATGCTCTTGCCAACTCTCACTGCTGCATCCTGCAAAAGCCAGGTCGGTGGGACAGGCGGTAGGTACCGACACCAGTGACAAAGGCTATCTCATCCTGCACAACAGTCAAATTCCAAATAATCACAGAGTTAAAAATAAAGGGAAGAAGAGGAGCAGGGGACACCACTCCCAGAGAGTCTTCTCTTAGCATGCAGAGGGCAGAAAGACAAAGAAAATGGTTTTAGACATCACAAAAAAGTGCAAAGAGCTGCTGGCCTGGGCACAACCTGCCCAGAGAGGCCTAGAGCAGTCTAACTGAGGATGGAGCGTCCTCGGCAGCAGGGCGCAGCCCAGGAGAACAGCTCGCACCTGTCTGAGAGCAGCACCAAGAGAACAAGGAGAGCAGGTCTGAGACAACACATGACGTGAGAGGCCAGGCTAACACTTTAGGAGCCAACTACAAGGTGGGCGGACTCTCAGCTCTGGGCCAGCCAGCAGACCAAAACCTCACCGCAGTAATTTGATGCAATACAGGAGTTCAGCAGCCATCTGCAGCTGCCGAGGACTCAGTAATGGTTGTGAGATATTCTTGAGGAATGAAGAATGAATTTGAAAAGTGATCAATTCCATATGAAAGAAAAGGGCCTGAACCAAACACTGGTAAGAGGGACCAAGACATGAAGATTTAGCCAAAGAATATTTAAAACTGAAACAGGCTAAATTTAATCAGGGTTTGGAAGGTGTAATAAGGATTCCTGGTGTTTTGCCTCAGTGCCACCATCATGATCGAGAACACACTAAATTCAAACAGGGGCTGGCACAGTTCATGGTGATCATTAGTCTAGCATGGTGGGGACCCTGGGTTTGATTCCTGTACTTCAAACAGAATAAAGCAAGCAACAAGAGAAACGAAAAATCCATCTGAGCGAAGAAGCAGGCTGCTGGGGAAGGGATGCTCAACCTCTGGCTTTTTCTAAACTTCATAGGCTCTCCCTACAGTTCCTGTAAATTGCATTTCTATAACAGTTACTTAGTGACAAATGTCTGATGAATGATTAGGTCACTTTAGGGTAGTCTTAGTCCAAATTAGGCCCAGTTCACAGAAGTGAAAGCTGGAGTTTGGTTCACATCGGGATAAAGGATATACAGGTAGTAACAAAAGTAGATACTTTAAGTTCACTTCTGAAAGACCCCAAATCCCTACGGTCTACAGGAGATTACCTCCCTCTACATGCCTGAGAAGTTGCCTGTGGTCTACAGATGGCCCAGGCTCCTCATCCTTTACGCAGTCTGCTCCTACCCAGCTTCTCTCTTGCTTTGCCTCACCACTCTCAAAACTTTATACTGAGTATCTCTAAGGCTCGCTCAGCTCTTACTTTGGTCCTCATGCCTCACTTTTTCAGAGAGACTAGTCCTGACGACAGGGTGTAGAGGTGTGGTCAGTCCCTGCTACGTTACAGTTACAGTAGTCAGTGCCTTTTTTTTTTTTTCTTTTTTTTTTATGTTTATCTGCCTACTCCCATCTCAAAGGCTGACCTTATATCCAGTGCTAAATACACTGCTGGTGGGCACAGGAGCACTTGAGAGCTGTGACTGGGAACTAGAGGCTGCAGCCACTGGCCTGACACAAGTGTGATGACGAAGGGCAGATGGGCTCTGCAGAGGCAAAGGGCACAAGTGTGCCTCAGGCTCTGTAACAACAACGTGCATATGTGGACAGGGCAGTCCTGAACCTTCAAAACAAAAGAGAGCTGAGTACTGACAGAGAGAATCCAGGAAGGAGTCCTCAGCAAGCAGCAGACAGTGACTAGAGGCACGGTGGCTGGGTAGCTAGTCTTTAATATGAGCCATCCCTTCCTTTTTAAAGTTAACTTTCTTCTTCAGATGAAATGTCCTAGTGGGGTTAGTGGTTCTGTCTGTCTCTGTCTGTCTCCATCTCTGTCTCTGTTTCCATCTGTCTCCATCTGTCTCTGTCTGTCTGTCTCTTTCTGTCTCTGTCTCCCTCTGTGTGTGTGTGTGTGCATGCGTGTGTATACACAGAAAGAATCAAGACAAGAATATTAGCAGATACATCTGGTCAAGTTTTCATAGCCACATAATCTGGTATTGAATGGCCTTCATTAAAATGCCAGGTTCATACTTATGCATTGACAAGTCAGGAAGACCAGGGCACCCCTCAAAAGTGCTACACTGACCAGCTGCTGAGGTAAGATGTTAGCACTAGTCTGCTGAGTACGCAAATCCATCTACAAACTAATTAGGGAATGGTAAGGCTTAAGCAACTTTTAAAATTTATTAACAATTTTTTAATATTTAAAAAAGAAGGTAATGTGGTTTTGTTTGTTTTTAAATGATCATTTGAGTGTTTGTGATCCCAGTGGGTCATATTAAAAAAGAAGGGGCAATAGCAGATCTCATATTTTCATAGATACCTTTTCATCAGTGAAGGTCATTGTTTTTACATATATGTTTCTATAGCATATTTGAAGTAATTCCTAACAGAACTGTGAGAAAGCATTCTCATCCAGGTTGTCTTAAATCAGATGGCTGGTGAGATGGAACACAGAAGCAGACTCCTAACTCTGTCTCTGTAAGACACACACACACACAAACACACATACACGCACATACACATACATACAAACACACATATACATACACACACACATACACACACATATACACACACACACATACACACACATACACATACATACAAACACACACATATACATACACACACATATACACACATATACACACACATACACACACATATACACAGACACACATACACATACATACACACAGACACACATACACATACATACACACACATACACTCACATATACACACACACATACACACACACACACATACACATACATACACACACACACACACACACACACACACACACACACACACACACACGTCAGCTCCCAAGGAACATCTATAAAGAGTGAAAAGCAGTATGTCTACCTTTCAGGAGTCCTCACACTTTTCTGCTATCTCTGTTAAACTTGGCTACTCCTCTCTTCTGTCTGCAGGGTAACTTGACTATATCTCCAAGGAGACTGTCTCTCCACTGGGTCTCTGAGGCCATCCAGTTGTCTGGCATTCCCTGAGTTTAGCATGTAGGGACTGGAACTAAGCCTGTCAGACTCAGACATTCTTCTGAGGTCATAGATACAAGGTAAAAACCCACAAGGTCCATCTGCAGACCAGTACACAGAGATAGCTGTCTCCACAGTGTTGGAAAAAAGAAAAGTATGACCTATTTAAGCAATAATCAGTAAGCACTATCATCCACTGCCAAGGCCTGATGTCAGAGGAGATGGAAGTATCAGATGCAATACAAAGAAAAGCCATTCACTGCAAAGACTGTAATGTTCCCAAAGTAAACACATTCAGCACCAGCACTGGGAAGGCTTGCTCGTGTGTCCATTCACCGTGAAGATTGTAACGTTCCCAAAGCAAACACACACAGCACCGAGAAGGCTTGCCCGTGTGTGCCAAAGGCTTTCTCTAAAAGCCCCATGACCTGGGCACTGACCTTCTTGGTAAAGAAGATACAAGCCCTGAAGCATCTAATTTAAAAAAGAAAATAATTAAGATTCTTGATCACTAAAAATGATAACTCCTAGGAAAACTAAGTAGTGGTGATTAACATATTAGAGTATATTTACACAAAAAAAGTTTGATTTTAATTTCCTGCATTTCCCCCTGAACTTTCTACCGAATTTTGTGTAACTATCACTAACAATGTATCTGTTCCTCATGCCATGAACACTTAAGTTCCTGGTAATTCCTGTTTTGTTCTCTGAGACATTTGACTATCTATAGTGTTACTAAACCTGAATTGCACAATCTATAAATATTGTGAAATGGTGAAAGATTTCAAAGTATCCTGAAGAAAATATACAGAAGCCTGGCCAATTTCCACACACTCTTTTGGCCACTTAACGTAACATTTCTAATTAGGTTATAAGTAAAGAGGACTTCGTTATGTTACAATTTTGCTTACAATAGCTTCATCTCTCTGCTGATAGAATGAAGAGCAGAGAATGTGCTTACTACTGTGCTCTGTTAGGTAATCTACACAAAGAATTGTCTCTTATTCAAAGAAACCATGAAGCTTTGGGGTTTTTTAAATAAATATACAAATCAGGGGTAATATACATATTCATCTGAAATAATTTTTCAATCAAAGAAGAATGAAACACTTCAACACTGGAAAGGCAACACAACTAAAGGCCTCCTTTCTTGGAAACAAAGATTTAAAATCCTATTGTGAAGGGGGAAAGAATATGTCACATATAAGTACAATTTAAGTGATGAATCCATTTTTAGATATATGAAGTCTAAAGGACTCAGGTTATCAATGGCCATTACACCCAGGACACTTGCCCTGAGACACCTGTATATTAATTTAGAATCTTTTTCAAAGCTGAGTAGTGTGACTCAGGCCTGTAAAGCCAGTATTTGATAGGCTGAAGTAGAAAAATTGAGATTTTGAGAGTAGTCTAGGCAATATAGAAATGCACTGTCTTGTAAAGCCAAGAGTGTGCATACCCACAAGCAAACACATCCACGAATACCCTCAATAGCATCTCTCCCCATCCCTCACACAGGAGAGTCAGGCACACATGAAGCAGTCCATGGAAGCATCCAAAGTCACTGCTCTAAGTGGGAGCAGCACCTCCTAAAGTCAGTTCTGAAAAGAGTTTATCCACACTTTCTGTAACTCAATCAAGGGCATGAAGTTTAACTAAAAACAATTAGTCAGGGCTACTTTTAACACACACAACGTTTCAGGACAGGTGTTAAATAGTATGGATCACATCTTTGAGTCCTGTAGCACACATTTTGATTGTGTGGCCCACACTGATTTTATAAGCTTTGTTTCTTTGTCACAGAATTGCCATCTGTATTTGCTGGTCTGTGACTGCAGACCTACTCTGGGGTACAGGAACAGAGGGGAAAGGGTTGGTTCATCTAAGGTCAAGAAATAGAATCCTATTTCCAATATCCCTGGGAAATTTAGGTGTGGGATTCTAATTGTCGTCCTATTCAAATACAAACATTTGGAATACCATATGAACAAGCCACACCCCTAAGGTGTGAATAATTAACTACCAGGTTTGTAAGCTCAGTGTTCATGTCAGCACATGTTTATACTGCTAAAGGTTTAGTAAGAAATTTTCGAGGATTACCTTTTATAAAGCCCCTTTGTACTCTGCCAAACATGAGAGTAAACAAAATCTTTGTTCTGAGCTGACAAAATAAACACATAAATAAGTTTATTGATTATTAATAGTATCTATGTGAGATGAAGGGACTTTGGAGCTTCAGGTTTAGTGAGGAGTAAGGCAAGAATACCAGAGAGAGGCACTGGGTGTCCTTCCTATGCTTCCACATGCAACATTTACACACATATACATACATACGTGTGCATCACACCAACATACAAAATACCATGACCTTAGAGAAAGAATGTGACAATCAATTCTGGGTTACATAAAACAAAGGAAAACAAACCATGATGAATGGCAGGAAGCAAGGACTGTGTTTAGAAAGCACGAAAATATGGTTTTCCAGAGTTTGAGTGGATTTCCAGATTCCAAATGGCAAGTGGCTTTGCAGTCGAATTGGGGACAAACCCTAAGTATAAAACCACTGTGTGTGAAGAAGACCGTTCATCTTGGATAAAGGGAGTAATAAAATGATCTATGTGCAATGTGTGCTGCCAACCTTACAGAAACCTCGGGAAAGAACATGAATATTTTGAACTAGGTGGCACCTGAGTAATAGAGGAACAAGAAAGGGAAGGTTGTTAGATTCTTTGGGGACTTGATAATTGATTTGTTATCCAGAGACAATAATAAAGGAAACAAATTTGACAAAAGCTATTTATAAGAGTGTAGATAACCAGAAGAATGCAACTGTCTTCAAAATGAGGATAGAGGAACGAGCTGTGCATTTTATACTGTTTAAAGGAAGACGTAAGTAAAGTTTGGTCTAGACATGTTAAATGTGAAAAAGTAGACACAAACAGCTTATACTCCGGTCCAGAAGAGAGCAATCTTAGTTCAAGGAAAAGATGGTTCAAGAACTGTTCATAAATTAAAAAAATAAAAGGACTATAATAAACTCTCAGGGATTTTTTGTATTCAGAAAATAATTTAAAGAATAGAACCTAATAAAACTAACTACTGGTCTTAGCTAAGATAGTAAACAAATGAGTCAGCTGTCTAAATAAGAGATTCACTATAGAACACTGAAGAGGACACAGAGGGCTGGGGGGGGGTAGCTCAGTGGTGCAGTGATCATATGAGGTCTTAAGGTCACTGTGTGTGTGTGTGTCTGTGGTGTGTGTCTGTGTGTGTCTATGTGCTTGTATGGTATGGTGTGTCTGAAAAGTCAAGTCAAATAAGTATGGGCATTGGGATTGGCATTAAAGAATTTCACAATTTTGAAGAAGTCTTGGGGCAAGGATTATAGAGCAGTAGCAGCAGGAAGAAATGTATAGATCTTAGCAGGTGTTAGGAGGTAAGATAAAGAAGTTCACTCTTTAATCTCCAAAGCACAGGAACATACAGAGACTTTAACCTGTATGCAGCAGGATGCTGGCAAGTCAACTGAGGGAGGGGAGAAATCTGGCCTTATTTAATAGAATCTGATTGTGCACGGTGTAAATACTCGCAGTGTGGCTGGTTTCAGGAAGCTGGTGTTGTAGAATCCCTGAAAACCCAGCAGTGGTCTGCCAGTGCAGATCAACTCCAGCAAGCTCTGCCAACCACCTGTTTCTTGGTCTGCTCTGTAATGGTGCATTTCTGTGATGGCTTTACCCGAACTCCACCAGTATGTAACTCTCTGGGCTAGCACTAAAGCAATCTGCAGAAATCTACCCCATTCTTGGAATATTTGGCTTTCTCAACTGTATTGCAACTGAAAAGGATAGGATTTTGAAAGCTCCCCAGTAAACTTGTCTCCACAAAGAGCCGCAAAGGGAAAGAACTATCTACTCCAAAACGCTGTACGACGGCAGCTTGCTTTACTAATATCATCTCCCCATCTGTATGAAGTTACAAAGAAATGAGGTGTTTTTATCATAGTTCTGGAGGTATAAAATAGGATTTCTTCTAGTGTCTGACTTTTCCTGGTATAATCCCAGGGCAGCCTAGGGTATCACATGGCAAGACACAGGGAGCCGAGAACATTGTACATACACTACATTCACCTTCTCTTCTCAGAAAACCACAAGGGTTCAATCACCGGGACTCTGTTCTGCTGACTGACAGGTCCCAAAGCCTTGCCTCTATGAACTGCCACTACTCAGTTCCTCTCAATGAGGATTCAGTGTCAACATGTGAAGCCTCTTAGAAACTCAGACCAGACTCAAATTATGGCACCATGTGAGCCCAGATGTCTTGAAGAACTTAAAACAGTAGGCAAATATCCCACCAGTCCCAGTCGCCTTGGGAAGTAGCAGAAATATCGCTGCATACAGACACCTGAAGGTTCCAATTAGCTCTGCTACTTGGTAGTGGCAGTTCCGAATGAAAATGGGAGTGGTCAGATCTACACACAGGGGAGACTTTAGGATTAGCAAGACCACACTGGAGGAGCCTTCTCTCTGCTTGCTTGGTTGTCCCATACTGCCCAAGGGTCCTGCCAAAAACCCCAGAACGGTCTACCTCTGCCTAGGGACTGTGGCCAGTCTCGCCCTCAGTGACCTCCAGCCATCACCCCAGCCTGTCACTGTCACCATCGTGCTATGGATCCCTGAGCCTCACAGTCTCAAGACCAAAAGGGCCCACAAGTTAGAATTCTCAGAGCCAGAAAATGTCCTCACAAGTTTAACGGAAGCACAAGGTACCACCAGGTCCTAGTTGTACCCCGTGACACTCTATTTCATATCAATGTAATCAGGAAGTTCCACAGCAGACCAAAACAGTGAGCTCTACTTGTCACTTACCACTTAAACAAAACTTGGGAGAATTTAGTTTCTAATATTTCAAAATATCCCTCCCCCAATATCTTTCCAAAATACTTGCTATCATGTTACCATAATCTATTTTCCCCTATGGTTATCTTTCCCATGCAAGCGTCTCCGAATAGCTGAAGTAGAACTATAAAGATATTTAATTTATAAAGGAGATGTATAGTCTTGTCCATACAGGGAGCCTTTGAGAACCAGCGAACTAATTTCCATAGTAATTTCATTTTTCCACCAAGCATTATTTTACTCTCAAGGGCACGACGTTTCAAAGACAGAAAAGACTAACTTAGTATGTCTATCAAAAAGTTGGGTGTGGTGGGTCAGACCAGTGATCCCAGCACTGGGCGGCTGAGGCAAAAGGATTGATTGGGTCTCTCTGTCGATCTGAAGCTAGCCTGGTCTACAGATTTCCAAGCCAGCTGACATACCCCAGTTTCCAAAACCAAAACGAAACCAAACACAAAGCTTAAGGGCTTCCTGTTAGACATCTGCCCTTCAACTTTCACAAAGTTTGCAGCCGGGAACAACAGCAGACTTCTCTGGTGAAGCCAGACCGCCCAGTCACGGGAGCGCACGGGACAGCGCGGGGTGGGACGCGAGCGCACCGCCGACGGTCGGCGTCCCGCGGGGCCCCGAGTCCCGCACCTCCTCCCGCCCCGGCGACGCCCGGCTCCCGCCGCGCTCCGGGTCTCCTGGACAGCCGTCCTCCCTCCCCGCCTTCCCTCCGCTGGCCGCCCGGGGTCGCCAGAGCGCACGAGACCCACGTCGTCCCCCCCTTTCCCGGGTGAGCCTCACCCTCCACCGGCGTCTGCCGAGTCCACCTCCTCCTCCGCCATCGCTTTCATCGCCGCCGCGCAAGCGCAGGAGCTCACCCCGAAGCCGGCTGACAGGCCGACTGGGCGGCCCCGGGCCGCAGCGGCCCTTAAGACCGCGCTGCCCGCGCATGCGTCGGCCGCCCGCTGGGCCGACCCGAGGGCCGGGCCGCGCCACCGTGGGCTCGGCGTCCCTGCCGCCCTGCCTCGCAGGCACGCATGCGCGGGCCGCCCGTCGCGCGGAGGCGGGGGCGCGGGTTAGGAAGGTCAGCCCGACGCTGCGGGAGCCCAGGCAGAGTCACCCCTCGGAATAATGGCCATTAGTGCGTCATTCCGCCCGGACGGGGCTCTAGGCGAGCGGTCCGCAGCCTGAAGTGAGATCCCGGCCGGAGAGAGCTGGAGTCGGAGACGCAAGGCAGAGGTGATGGCCCCTCCAGCCCTTCCTCCCAGGAGGTGGCCGCTGGGAGAGGGCGGATCACTGGACCCTTCAGTCCAACTGCTGTCTAAGTGGGCACTGCGCTGACCCTAACCTGCACCCCACCCTGCCAGACTCTAGACACGGGAAGCCTGAGAGCACGTGTGGGGGTACTAGGATTGCACACACACCATTACCACCCACTATGGTTGCTGGGGGAGCTTCCTAGAATCCATTCTGAAGTGATTGAGGGCTGAGGACTCATAAAAATATTCTCAAACATACTCATGAGCTGGACGCGATGGTACATGCCCTTCATAACAACACTTGGGAGTCGGAGGGAAGCGCATTTCTGTGAGCTGGACCAACCTGATCTACATGGAGTTTTCCAGGCCAGCCAGAGCTACACAGTGAGACCCTGTCTTTAAAATAGATAGATGTAATGGGGTGGGGGCTCGAGGGATGGCTTCGTGGTTAAGAGTGCGTACTGTCCCTATAGAGAATGGGTTTGTTTTCCGGCATCCATGTGGAGCCCCACAACTGCTTGTAACTACTGTCCTCAGAGCACCTTACTGTACAGGCACATACTGGCAAGTAGGCACACACTCACATGAACATAATTTTAAAATATAAATCTGGGGAGGGGGAAACTGGGAAAGGGGATAACATTTGAAATGTAAATACATAAAATATCCAATAAAATGGATATTTTAAAATAATTTGTGATTTTTTTTCCCCTTGGGATAGCCCAAAGATGAATATATGCTTTTAATTTAATAAGCAGAAAGGAGCTATTAGAATCTCCTTCACCCGAAAAATCCTAAATAAATAAATGAATCTTTTAAAAACCATAAACCACCACCCACGAGCGATTATTTTAATTTTTTTTCTGGCTACGGGACGTCATCAAGTGGAAGTGATAAAGAGTAAGTTCCGTACAGGCAAGTAGAAGTCAGCCGCTAGCAAGTGAGTCCAAGGCTGCATTTTAAAAATAGAATTCAGAACCATGACACTCATTGTGATTAAACAAATAGAGGCATCCTGGTGTTGCATAAGAGATGTTTCCCTTGGCTGGGGGCAGGTCCCTCGGGTCAGGAGAAAGTGGAATGAAGTTGCCTAGCTTTCTGTGCTCCTGGCAAGCTGCCTACACTAGGGCTGTGCAGCTCAGTGGGACCTCTATGTACCGGTCCCTAGGTTCCATTCCCATTATCCCCCCACCCCCCACACCCCAAAAGGTGAAGTTCTGAGAATATGTAATGGGTTCTCTGTATCAGCCACACCTGGTGCCTAGAGCTGCTCAGAAGCCTGTTGTAAGCTGAGTCTTCAAATCATTCTTTTAAGGTCACAAATGTGTGGTCTCCTCCTTTCCCCAGAGATCTCGCAAAGGGCAGGGGTGCGAATGTGGGTTTGAACAGAAAGACTCCCACCACCCTCTTTCTTTGAAGGCAAATGGATAAATATCAATATTTTTATTCCCTTAGTTAATTTAAAATGATCTTTCTCCAGTCATCAACTCCCACCTGCTTTTGTGCGTATGTATTCACTCCCACATACTCACAATTGGCATGCCCTTACTCTGTAACCTCAACGTTGCCCGGGCTGGGTTGACGGGACTCTGGCCTTCATGAAGCCCACACTACATCACTTTCCATCTTTGACCACGTTTGCTGGTGGAGAGGAACACCTTGACTAGCCACTTACAACAAACAAGTTCATCTCTTACGGTGCTGGCGGCTGAGGAGAATGCCATGCGTCTGTGGTATACAGCGAGGGCCATGCTGCTTCATCTCATGGCCAAGGGCAACGAGAGCAAGAAAGGAGCCTTGCCCTTCTGTGGGGCAGATGGGCCATGTTTGGAGCCCTCCTGATTGAGATTGGTGATAGCCCCAGGAGTGAAAATGAGATGGAAGGAGCTTCCCTGGCTCTCGGGAATTCAGAAGCCCTCACACTGTCATAATAGTACACAGTCTTCACGCTGCCACCACAAGGCATTGGCCGCGCCCCAAGTCCCTCTCCTGCATGTAGACTTGACTGCACGTAAGTCCTAGGCAGAAGCAGGACCTCCTAAAAATATGTAGACAAGGTCTTCCCAAGCCTTGAGGCCAAGCCAATAGGAAGCTGGTTGTCAGACCCTGAACCATTTCAAAAACTGTATTTATATATACAAAGGCTGAGTGAGGAAGAAAGGGGACACATGTAGAAATCATTCCTCTGCCTGAGTTCCTTTGTTCTAAAAGAGCTGATAGCACTTCCTATTGGGAAGAGAATCTCTCTCCCGAATTTTCTTGCGTCCTGTGCCATAGTCTCTCACTGGCCCAATTCAACTCACCAGGGGCAGCAGTGTTCAGCCACATCCCACCAGAATTAGCAGCAGAGTGCTATCCTTACGAGCTCAGGCCAGAGCTCCTGTGCCCTACTGAGATTTATTCTCATGCCTCCAAGCCTGTGTTTGTGCATGCTGGACAGACCTAGTGATAAAGGTAACAGAGGCTATGTTTCCCCAGACAAAGACCTGTGTGGGACCCCTGGAATTAGGTCCCACACCCTTCTTTTTATAAGAAACCCCTAAAACTCCTGAGATAAAGGCATTACTTAGTCTATGGAAGTAGCATCTCTGTGACCCAAATGCTGCCCTTAGGCCTCACCTTTCAATGCCACTACATGGGTTGAGCTTCCAGTATGAGAACACTGGGGACACATTTAACCGTCTGATGCTACTCCCTTGCTGCGATCCTTTTTTCTCTCTGAGCTCCACTCCCTATAGTTGTCAACTTTCTACAATGGCAACAGCCTCTTAGAAGTTATAGCACTGGCTTTATGAGTGTGTGTTTGGGTGTGGGGTGCGCATGAACATGTGTTTGGGTGTGGGGCATACATGCTGTGGTTAGTGTGTAGAAGTCAGAGAGCACTTTGCTGGAATCAGTTCTCAGGTTGCCAGACTTGGCAGCAGGCACCTTTCCCCACTGAGCCATCGTGCTGACGTATGCTTACAGCTTTTTAACGGATATTTCCAAATACCCTTTCAATGGCAGCAAAAGCATTTCAAAGCTGTAGTGTCATCTGCAGTTTAAAGGGAAGCTACCCATAACCCCTTAAATTTAGTAGTAAGTACGGTTTCTTATTGTGTCTGATATTTTTAGGAAGATTGAAACCTATAGAAAATAGTTTTATAGAAACTCTCAGTTGTTGCCAGCAGCTTGTAATGTGTCTTCAGAAACTGACCATCTCCACGTTGAAGGTTATAACCAGCCTGGGAACCCTCTGCTGTTTAGGCCAGCTAGCTGTCAGGGTCTCTACTGCTCACACAGTTACAGCCTAGTAACAAAATTCAACAGTGAGGCTCCAACTCCTGTGGTACTTTAGAGAAGTTGGGTTGGCAAGAATGTACCCCTGGAAATCTTCATGGACCCCAAGCTTGCTCTACAGTGTGGCTACAGTGTGGCTACTGTGCACTAGAAACAAAGGAAAAACCATTAATCTAATGCTGGTTCCCTGTGGAAAGGGATGGAGCTATGCCCAGGGATATGGGATTTGATGGCCCTCCCTCACTCTGGGGACACTTGATTTGGCTTTACCTCAATGCCGATAAAGGGGTTTTCCTTGACTAGCTTGTCTATAAAGCCCTGAGCCCATGCAGCAATGCTTAAACCCTGCAGTTCCGTTCTGACTGCCAAGCCATTTGTGAGTCCTCGGACTGTATCTTCCTAAATGACACTAAAATAAACTCTGTCCCTTGTAACCAGTACCTGGAGGGCACTCCCAAACAACTACAGTGTGGGCCAGAATGTAAGTCTTTAAATAACCTACTGGCCTTTATGTAACCTACAAACCAAAAAGTTGATTTTTTTTTTTTTTTTTTTTTTGGTATGAGATGAAATATTGGTACTGAGGATTTTGTTTAGGTTATTCAAATACTCAGAGAGACCGCTATAAACTTGTGGTGACTTAGTACCTCATGGAGGGAGTTTAAGGCAGAGAAGGTGTGCTTACCTCATGCTGGGAAGCAGAGCTAAGGAGTGGGTGTAGAACAGACCAAGGACATGATCTCTTCTACTAGGCTTCATGTCTCAAAGGACCAGTCTCCCTCAGGTTCCACCTTCCAAAGTTCTCCCCCAGCCCCCACCACCAAGGGTCTACCTCCTTAAGGTTCCAGCTCCCCAAGGTTCTGCCTCCCAAAGTTCTACCTCTCCAAGGGCCCACCTCCTAGTTGGGCCATACCCCAGAAGAGCAGGCTAGGGATGAAGCCTTTTTTTAGCCCATCAGCCTTTGGTGGGAGCATTTAAAATGCAAACCACAAGACCCAAGTTTATTCCAGATCTAATACTGATTCCTTAGGCTAATTTTCCTGAGAAGGAAACCACATAAGTGACTGTCCAGCTTTAAGCTCAGGTGACTTGGGAGGTATGGCCAGGAGAAATGCAGAGGCTAGAAGGGCTAACCTTTAACTTCCTTTTGGTGTTCTCTGACCCCTGAAAATCTGAAGCCCTGGTGATGTGCAAGAGGCTGAGTCATCTTTACCTCTGCCTTGCATCCCATGAAGCAACAGAAGAGACCGGGTCTTTCTCTTCAATGAAATTCATGTGTTTACTTTTCCCTGTTTTAGATCTGTTGTCTTTCTTTCTTTCTTTCTTTCTTTCTTTCTTTCTTTCTTTCTTTCTTTCTTTCTTTCTTTCTTTCTTTCTTTCTTTCTTGTTGTTGTTCTGACTTTTTAATTGCCAGTTAAGTCCATGCTGAAATAACCAACATCCTAATAAATCAGAAAAAAAAAAGTGTCGAAAATGTTAACTGCTTTTCCCATCTGTGCAGACCTTGTGTGCCACCAAACAATTTTTAGCAGGGACGTGTTTATACAGTAGCAAAGAGAAAAATCACAACCATAATCCTCTGACAGTGCGGCCAACTCATCCGCCCCATCACCATCTTGGAAGCCCAGCCTGTCGTTTAAAATGGGTATTGAAGCTCCATTCCATTTAGCCTGAACCTGTGGCAGAAAACAAGCAGGGTGTGTTGTCTTGACTCCATCACGTTCACTGACAAGTGAAAAATAACCCGTTGTCAGCGAGGTTAAGTACTCAGTTCTGAGTAATTCCACCAACTGGCTTATTTAGCTTCAGCTCCCACATGGATGGAAGGGTTTTCACCCATCATGGATTCCACACAGAAATGTCTGCTCCTGGAGCTAGAGCGCTCTGCAGCGTCCTGAGTGAAAGAGCCCTTAGTGGAGACGCTGTCCTAAGTTGGTGTGGTCTACTGCTGTGTTGTTGGTGCGACTGGAATTGTTAGGGTTTGTGTGTGTGTGTGTGGGGGGGGTTCTTTGTTTTCTGTTCAGTTGCTTGTTTGTAGGATTGGGAGAACCGGCTGTTAAATAGTGATAGCATGAACTACATGTTGAGCCTTGGAACGTTCAAATTGGATGAATGTGTGTCCCAGTAACTGTCAATCATTTCAAACCAGGGCTGCTCTTAAAACATTTCCTTGTGGTCTGATTTTCTAAATCCCATTGTCTGCTCTGTCTGGATGTAAAATAACCAAGGCCACGGCAGGCAGAGAGCTTAAGTTTTACAGGGAAAACTCAGTGGCAGAACCAAAGGTGCAGTCTAGATGTAGGACACAGACCTGACAGGCCTGAGGTCCTGAACTCCAGCCTCAGCACCACAAGGGTGTGAAGGAAGGGGAGGTGACAGGAAGGAGTGAAGAGCTCATGAACAAGCAGAAGACACACAACAGAGGGCCAAGTGACACCTTTCTATGAAGATTCGGATAAGCATCCTTCTGGACTTGAAAAGCATTGAGACTTTATTACACCGAACATTTGTGGAAATGGTTTGTGAAAGTAAGCCTTCCAGTACAGTTTCCTTTCAGTCTTTATTAAAGAATGAATTACAAATCATAATGGTCATCACCCAGTGAACACACCTGTGTAACACCCGCATAAGCACCATCTAGGATGTTGTGCTGGTTTTAAAGGAAAGAGAGACTGTGAGAGAAAACACTGGAGTGACAGCCCAGGCAGACACGCACAAAGGAGCACAATGCCTCCCGGCAGAACGGGGCTCTCACCTTCCGCACTGGAGCTGCGTGGTGTGCCCAGAGACAGATTTTTTTTCACTTTATTAGATGCTGCAAATCAGTCATGAAGACATCTTTAGCTGTGCTGATGAATATACATTTGATGACTAAATTTAGGCTTTTATTTTAAACATTTTCTCTGTTGAAACTTGAAGGTGTTGCTTAGCTACCTTCCCCTTTTCTCAGTGTAGGCTCTGATTTAATGGAATTTCTTCTCCTGCAGGTGCTAGGAACAGGCTGCTGTCGGGTACGTTAGGTTCAGAAGTGTAAACAGGAAATATATTGCTGTGACTTTTGTGTTGTTAACTCCTGAGCCTCCTAAGGCCATACATTGTTTCTTCACATATGTGCATCCTTTTCTTGGAGCGAAGTATATTCAGCAAAAGTGACAATTGGGCTGATAAATGATGTGTGTAGTTATACCAGATGATGGTTTTATTATGAAAGTTCGGTTTTAGCGTAAACTAATTCTGCACAGTAGCATGAAAATCATTCCAAAACGCCTTTCCAAAGTAATTAAGCTCTCAGTAGTGAGCCCATCTGTGATGGTTAGTTTTAAAATCTCAGCTCGACATAACTTTAAAAAATCACCTGGGAAGAGAGTCTCAGAAAGAGAGGGATTGTCCACACCAGGTTGGCCTGTGGGTGCCTGCCTGTGGGGGCCTGTCTGCAGGAAGGCCTAGCCTGAAGGTAGGCAGTGCCATCAGCTGGGTTTGGGATTTAGACTCTGTGAGCGGAGAAAGCTAGCTGAGCACTAATCATGCTGTATCCTTTTCTGTCTGCTTCTGACTACGGATTGATGCTTCAAGTTTGAGTTCCTGGACTACTGTGATGGATGGATGGACTGCAAACTTAACTTGTGAGCTAAAATAAATCCTCTCTCTGACACGTTGCTTCTGGCCGGCATATTTTAGAGATTTTATTTTCTTTAACTATAGATGCACACACGTCTGTGAGGTTTGCACACGTGACTGCAGGTGTCTTTAGAGGCCAGAAGAGAAGAACATCAGCTCCCCCGGAGCTTTAGATACAGGTCACTGTGAGCTGCCCATCGTGGGCGCTAGGAACTGAACTCTGATCCTCTACAAAAGTAGTATGCGCTTCTGGCTGTCGAGCCATACTTTCGGCTCCTAGGCTATTTTATTATAGCAACAGAATGAAACTCGGACACCATCCTACAGCGGAGATGTGCTTCCTTTAATCCTCCAGAGCTTCTGCCTCACAGCAGGTAAATCTGGGTAGGGATCGTCAGAGGAACGTGAGAGTCCTTGGTGGCAGGCTGCAGTTGGTGATGTGCACCAGCTGTCATGGATCAATCCTCTTATTTGGAAAGTAATTTCTTCTATTCTCTCATAATTCCTAAAGTACTTGGAAATGTTTTTGTAATTTGTACACCTTGGCACCTTGGGGATTGGAATTTTTTTTTTTTTTTTTTTTTTTTTTTTTTTTTTTTTTTTGATAAGGTTCCAGCTCAGGGAATTTTAAAAGTGCTTCACAATTAAGCTTACCAACGTTGACCTCTTTCCTGGCCAGTAATATTTTATCAAACAGGAAGCACGTCTGTGACTAGAAGGTTCTGAGACTCAGAGACCATTGCACAGAAGAGAAAGCAGGAGGTAAGGGGCCCGAGTGTCCCTTCGATTTAACATACTGTTCCCTAGCATGACAGTGGTGGGGGTAGTGGGGTTTGAGAAGGCTGTCCCAAAGCTGCCCCTACTCCCCATAAGGCTAAGGCGCAGTTCAGGAACCATCAACTCAAATGGTCAGCATTTGTTTTGGTTCAGCTGCAAAGAGCTAGCGAGGTGGCTACATCCTCACAGCGGCCACCGCCTCACGGTGGCTACAATCCTCAGGAGACTAGTTTGCCAACTCTCTCGCCTTGGAGAGAGAAGCACCTGAGCTCCAGCTCTTAAGTCAAATTTTGAGCCAAGATGCAGCTGCCGTCTGCCACCTGACCTCTGTTGCCGAACTTTCCACTGACTGTGCTGTATCAGGACAAGGGCTCTGAGACCTCAGCTGTCAACTAAAATGTAAATCACTTACGAGCAACTCGGACACAAGAATGCCCAGGCTTCTCTTTGCTCTGTTCAGTTTGTCCTGGAGGTTAAATTGGAAGGGTTTTACCCACATTACAGATGAGAAAAATGAGCTTAAGCTCTTGTCACAGAAACACTGTCAACTTGGCTAGATTTAGCATCACAGGACGCTGGGTCCACCTGTCTGTCCGTCTGTGAGGGTCTTTCCAGAGATTAGTTGCAGAGGGATGACATCAGTTAGATAAAGCCGGGTGAGGACTTGCATCCACTCTCTGCCTTCTGGTCTACTACGATGTGGACATAGTCTTGATGCCACAGCCGTGAGCTGCTTCCGTCATTGTACCCCCGTCACTGATGGGCTGTAAACGTTTTTCCCTTAAGTCAACTCTGGTCGGGTATTTAGTGACAATAGGAAAAGTAACTAGACAAACACCTGACAACACCATTAGAATCTGTTTTTTAAAAAACCCTCAGGCTCTTGGCTATAACTTAAATGTTTAGGTTCAAATATAACAATATACTCACCAGACACACGAGGAAAACGATAAGATACTGCTGACGAGGTAAAGAACTGAGCCAGTGAGTAGGTAGCCCTGTCACGGATAAGAAGGCTGAGCGTGTCAGAGCAGCCCGGTTCCCTTGGTCTGCAGAGTGAAGAGCGTCCCAGTCATGACCCCAGCTGGCTAGTCTCTAGCTACCAACAAACTCATCTTAAAGTTTGTGTGGAGAGGCAGAGACCCAGAGGAGCCGATGCAGTATTGAAGGAAAAGAAGGAAGTGGGCAGGCCGACACAATACTGGATGCTGTACCAGATTTTGTGGAGGTGTAATGAGGGCACTCGAACCAGACAGGATGTTTGTGGCAAAGGGATAGACAAGTAGATCCAATGGACAGAGAAGGAGGCTCAGAAATAAACCCCCAGTCACGGCATGTGACAACCACGACGAGCAAAGCAATGGAGCAAAGATGGGGTTTTAACAAATGACGTGGGAATAACGGGACAGCCCTGGGTGGGGGGCTTCGAGGAGGGGGAACACATATATTAAACCCTACACACTCACAAAGATCAAACAGATTGCAGAAGTGTCTGCTCTGACACCCACTGTCTGATGAGTATGGAGAGCAACCGTGTAAGTTCAGTGTTAACCATTACACAGTGTCTGCATGCATCAAGTGTAGCACTGCCAGGAGTATAAAAGTATCTGTTAATGAGATACTCTATTCTTTTAATTGATTATTGTGTGTCTGTGTGTGTGTGTGTGTGTACACTGTCACAGTCTTCAGACACACCAGAAGAGGGCATCAGATCCCATTACAGATGGTTGTGAGCCACCATGTGGTTGCTGGGATTTGAACTCAGGGCCTCTGGAAGAGCAGACGGAGCTCTTAACCACTGAGCCATCTTTCCAGCCCGAGATATTTTTAAAATTATAAGAAAACAAGCATCGCTGCTCCAAGCTGCCATTCCTGAGGTTCTCTCTAATCTCTGCTGTCCCATCCCTCCCCCCTCGCCCCCAGCAGCCTGAAGAAAGGGGCAGAGACCTGTGTGAACTCTGTTTAGAAAAGAAGGGTAGGGAAGCCTAAAGGTCACCTAGTCACTGAGTGATGAACTGGGGGTCTGGAACCAGGCTCTCACTCCTGATCATTTAAGGTTGTAAACATGGTAATGTATGAAGATGCGTTTGATTTTGCATTAAGATGGCTTTAGGAGTTAAGAGGATATACGTACAAGTATGCATGCAAATATTCACATTATTATTTGGAAGAGGAAACAAAAGCATATTTTTATGTTAAAAATTGAAGAGATTCTACCATAAAATAATCAGAAACTTCTGGTTTTCAAGACTTGTTTTCATGAGAATGAGAAAACAGACCATAGACTGAATATTTGAAAAATACACACCTGAAAACAGACTATTATCCAAGATATAAATGTATAAGAGCCAGCAAGGTGATAAAAACCATCATTGTCAACCCAAGGGTCTGGTTCAGTACCCAAACCAATTTGGTGGGAAGAGAAAACCAACTCTTGCAGTTTGACCTCTGACCTCCACATGTGTGCTATGGCGTGAACATGCCAACACACACACACAATAAATAAATGTAAAACACTTTCAGAGGTAATATGTGTGGTTGAAGTTAAAGAGGGCAGGCACAAGATAAGACAAGGCCTGTGATTGGACAGTCAAAGGTAAGGCGGGGACAGAGTTCTGGAAAGGGGAGAGAAGCCAGGAGAGGGGGAGGGGAGGAAAGGAAAGACGGAGGACAGTGAGAATCAGTCTCCACCGTGTGCCTTTAATTCGCCACAGGTAGCTATGAATATCTTATAAGGGATGGGTTATTAAAGGACAGTTTGTCTGATCTAATCAATTGGATCTGAGTTTATTGTGAAGATGTTTTGTGGAGTGGGAATTTACTGAGATAAATCTGATTGTTAAATTACAAGTTCCTAGAGTTTTGATTTTGTCCGAGTTGTGGGGCTTGTAACAGTGACCTCAGGGGGCAGTTGCTGGGAGTGTGGGTAGAGTTTGGTGACAAAGAGTCAGGAGGTTGGCCACCACTGGGACCAAAGGATAGCAAGGGATAACGTGGCATGGTGCACTGGGACTGGTCACTGTTTTCTTAATATTTACCGCAAGAACATGTATATTCAGTTAAAAAAATAAAAGCTTTTCAACCACAACAATAAGAAAACGTGCAACCCAACTGGAAAAAGGCACAAGGTATCTTCCTAGAAAAGGTCTCCAGATGGCGGACAAGGACAAGAATGAATGGATCTCTGTGGCACACTGACTGACTTAGATCCTTCAGGTATGCACCCAGGAGCATACAGCTGTGCATGGTAGTTAGACCTTCAATTCATTGAGGAACCCCCATTCTGACTTCCACAGTGGCTGCGATGTGTTTTACAAAGCCAGGGATATATTTTTGTAGGGCAAGCATGGTGCAGTGAGAGGGTTTGCCTCAGTGGGCCCGTGTTGAGGCACCAGCCATATAACCACCGGTCTAGTACAGAATAGACTTTAATAGGGGGCATGGGAAGGGGAGTTGAGAAGGGAATAGAGGAAGAGAAAGAGAGGATGGAGAAGGATGTGGGGGGGACCAAGAGCAGGTGGAGAGAGAGAGGAACTAGGAGGGAAGGAAGGAGAGGGAGGAAGGGTCAGAGAGAGGAAGGGGCAGAGAAAGTCAGAGGCCAAACAGCCCCTTTATTAACAAGCCATGCCTCACCTCGGTGTTGCCAGGTAGTTGCTGGGCAGAGCCTCGAGGGAATGCTAAGAAGCTAACAAGGCTGCCCCAAGTCACAGTCCCACCAACCACACCCAATCCCGCCCAGCATTTGTGTCTATTTTCTTGATGGGTGAGATGGACTCTCCGCGTCATTTTAATTTATATTTCTGGGTGGCAAAACATGTTCCAATGTTTTCAAATGTTTGGTTTTTTTCAAATATTTGTTCTTAATAAACTTTATTATAAGGAATATCACACTCTGAAATTAACCCAAAGCCCATGTAAGTTGATAACCCTGTAGACAGTTTGAATAGCCATTATGAAGGTGTAGAGCTTCCTGTCGGGCTTTACAGTTTCACTATCTGATATATTTTTATGCGCTCATCCACTGTATGTATGTATGTGTGTGTGTATGTATGTATGTATGTATGTATGTGTGTGTATGTATGTATGTACGGATGTATGTATGTACGGATGTATGTATGTATGTGTATGTATGTATGTATGTATGTATGTATGTACGGATGTATGTATGTATGTATGTGTGTACGTATGTACGTATGTATGTATGTATGTGTGTGTATGTATGTATGTACGGATGTATGTATGTATGTATGTGTGTATGTAAGTATGTATGTACGGATGTATGTATGTATGTATGTATGTATGTATGTATGTGTGTGTATGTATGTATGTATGGGTGTATGTATGTATGTATGTATGTATGTACGGATGTATGTATGTATGTATGTATGGGTGTATGTATGTATGTATGTATGGGTGTATGTATGTATGTATGTACGGATATATGTATGTATGTATGTATGTGTGTGTATGTAAGTATGTATGTATGTACGGATGTATGTATGTATGTACGGATGTATGTATGTATGTATGTATGTATGGGTGTATGTCTGTATGTATGTATTTATGTATGTATGTACGCATGTATGTATGTATGTACGGATGTATGCATGTATGCATGTATGTATGTGTGTGCATGTATGTATGTATGTATGTATGTATGTACATATGTATGTATGTATGTATGTATGTGTGTGTATGTATGTATGTATGTATGTACGGATGTATGGATGGATGGATGGGTGGATGTGTGTATGTATGTATGGGTGTATGTATGTATGTATGTACGGATGTATGTATGTATGTATGTACGCATGTATGTATGTATGTACGGATGTATGCATGTATGCATGTATGTGTGTATGTATGTATGGATGGATGTATGTATGTATATACGTATGTATGTATGTATGTATGTGTGTGTATGTATGTATGTATGTATGTACGGATGTATGTATGGATGGATGGATGGATGGATGTGTGTATGTATGTATGGGTGTATGTATGTATGTATGTACGGATGTATGTATGTATGTATGTATGGGTGTATGTATGTATGTATGTATGTACGCATGTATGTATGTATGTACAGATATATGCATGTATGCATGTATGTGTGTATGTATGTATGGATGGATGGATGTATGTATATACGTATGTATGTATGTATGTATGTGTGTATATGTATGTATGTATGTATGTACGGATGTATGGATGGATGGATGGATGTGTGTATGTATGTATGTATGGGTGTATGTATGTATGTATGTACAGATGTATGTATGTATGTATGCATGTATGTACGGATGTATGTATGTATCTACGTACGTATGTATGTATGTATGTATGTATATCTCCAGGACAGAGTTAGAACTAGAAGAACAATTAGCTTTACATCCTCTCCCGTGAGTCATGTCTATCACCTGCATTTAGTCCTTCCTCATGTCTGACCTTTAGCCTTTCTTGTTTTTGTCTACACTTGTGCTGCACCCACTCGTTCCTTTGTGTCTCTTTGGTTTATACTTTCCCAAACAGGTTCAACACTGGGTCTTCTTTACAATTATGGTAGAATTTGGCAGTGAATCAGTCTGGTCCTGGAATACATATGTTTAGGTTTTTGTATCATTTTGCCTTCGTTTCAGTAGGATTTTTCTAGATTTTTCAAGTTTTTTCAATGTAGGTTTTTAAACCGTTCCCTGATAATTTCTTATGTTGTTGGTTTTTATTCTGATTGTGATGCTTCTTTATTTGTGTTTAATTTTTTTCAGGTTTTTCTCTCCCATTCTTTGGTTTTCTTTTTGCTAAGCATGTTTCTTTTAGAAGAAGCAACTCTCTGAGTCTGTGTATTTTCTTGTCTCTATTTTACTAATGTCTGCCTTGATCTTTACGACTTCTTCCTGATGTTGTTTGAGAGCTTGGCTCCCTCTTGTTTTCTTACGACCTCATTGTTAAGTTATTCATCTGACACAGACCCTTTTTTTTTTAATTTTTTTAAGATTTTTATTTATTTATTTTATGTATACGAGTGCTTTATCTTTACGTACACCTGCAGGCTGGAAGAGGGCGTTGGATCCCATCACAGGTGGTTGTGAGCCACCATATGGATGCTGGGATTTGAACTCAGGACCTCTGGAGGAGCAGTCAGCGTTCTAACCACTGGGCAATCTCTCCAGCCCCTCATTTGTATCCTTTTAGAAAGCGTTGATAGCTTTACAATCTGGCTTCTTACCCATTTTAGTGTTTCAAACTTAGAAATGTAGGGGTTAAAATTATTAATATAAATTGGATGTTTAAGCTATTATTAATTAAAATTGTTAATTATAAGTTTAAATATTATTAATTAAAATTGTTATTATTAGAAACTAAAGTCATGCTTCCTTGATGTTTCACTTTCTTTTTTTCTTCTTTGTTCTTGTTGCTTTTTTGGGACAGGATCTCTCTAGTTAGTCCTGGTTGTCCTAGAGCTTGCTCTGAACACCGGGCTGGCCTGGCACTCACAGGGATCTGCCTGCTCCCACCTCCCACGGCACGTGCCCCACACCCATTGGCTTGATATCCATTTCAGGTGTATTTGGGAATTTTTCTCAGGTAGCAGCCTCCTCCTCAGAGAGCTCAGCCCCTAAGACCTCTCAGACAGGAAAACCAGAGTTATAGCTGAGTTCTACCCCAGAAACCCGTGGTAGAGGGAGAAAACTGACTCCTGGAAGTTGGTGCCTGACCACCACACTCATGAGGACCGTGACACGCCCACACTCTGGCATAACACATACACACACATACACACACCACCACCACCACTGTTGGTAGTGTGGGGACATGTTCTGTGGAGGTGTGGTGAGGTATGGGGGAAGGAGGATGCCTCTGCTGGCTCATGTTAAGGTATCCCTTCCCCCTGAGGGACCAGCCACAGGACCAACCGACCGATAGTATAGTTTAGAACAGAGTTTATTCGGGATATGGGAAGGGGAGTTAAAAGGGTAGTAGAGGTAGGGGAGGAGAGGGGTAGAGAGAGAGAGGGAGGAGAGGAGAGGGGAGGAGAGGAAAGGAGAGGAGAGGAGAGGAGAGAAGAGGGGAGGAGAGGAGAGGAGGAGAAAAGGAGAGGAGAGGAGAGGAGGAGAGGAGAGGAGAGGAGAGGAGGAGAAAAGGAGAGGAGAGGAGAGGAGAGGAGAGAAGAGGGGAGGAGAGGAGAGGAGAGAAGAGGGGAGGAGAGGAGAGGAGGAGAAAAGGAGAGGAGAGGAGATGAGAGGAGAGGCCGGCCATGAACATGTGGGGGGGGGGAATGGGGAGAGAAGGGACAAAGGGGGAAGAGAGCAAAAGAGCAGGAAGGAAGAGAGTGAGGAGGGGCAAGCAGTTCCTTTACAGTGTCAGGCTTTCTTGGCTGTTACCAGGTAACTGTGGGTTGGAGCTTAGACAGAATGCTGACACCACCACCACCAAAAGCAACAATGAGCTGATGAAATTTGGTTTCTGGAAAATAGTAATAAAACTGGGTCCTGCTCTCTGAGCGTGTGGGGCTCATTTGAAGTTGGAGATTTGTCTGTTCTACAGTCTGTGTGTCTGCTAAGCCTCCCTCTCTGCCCTCCTTTTAGCAGTTTCTCCACTGCTGGCCGGTTTACTTTGCAGTCTGTGGGCTAGATAGATTCTCCTTCCCTCCCAAGATATACTCTGTGGTTGCTAATGTTCTACCTGAAGGCAGGCAGTGCTGGGAGTAGGGGAAGCAAGCCCTGGGTTGAGATCTGTCTGAGCCTGCAGGAAGGAGGGACGCAGCTGTGCAAACCAAGTGTCCTCTGGATCTTGGGAGCTTTGGGTCTCTACAGCAGTGAGATTCAGGACAGACAGGCAACTCCAGGAAGTCCATTGCCGACCTCAGCTCACCTGTCAAAGTCCAAAGTTATGAGTGATGAAATCAACCCCAAGCCATCCCTGCGTATGTCACTGCCTGAGCTGAGCCTGCTGCCGCAGGGGAACTGCCCTCCTGCAATTCTCCCCTCCGGCTCCTGACGGCTGTGACTGTTCCTGCTCTTAGGCCCTCAGGATAGCTTGGTTTTAAACAAAAGATTCCCACACAGATGACACTGCCTCTGAGTCATCCTTGGAGCAAAATAGAGCTAGCTCTTCTCCCTGCTGACCCACCCACCAGAAGAATCATCTCTTCACCAAAACCCTCAACCAAACAGGAGGCTTGAGAAGTTATGGGAAGAGTTTGCAGCCTCCTCTCACCCAGGCTTCCTGGCTGAGCTGTGAGTGACAATTCTGTGCTCTCTGCCCTCAGGGAGTCACGGGTCCCTCTGCTTCCTTCCTTTCCTGTTCTTCTTTTCTCTTCACTTTGTGTTGCTTTATAATTCCCTTCTTTGCCCCCACCCCACATCAGGAGATATATATAATGTTTTGTGTATGTGAATGTTGCGTGTAATATAAACACGCTTGCTCCTGCGAGGCTCCCATGGCTACCTAAAGCTGTCCCAACAGCACTGCCTGTTCTTCCAGCTTGCTCTGCTAAGCTGCCCAACAACCGTCCCTCCTGAGACTACCTGGAGCTACCACTCCTGTTCCACCGACCACCCCAGCAGCTGGCTCCACCGACCACCAATGACCGCCCGCCCCAAGGTCGTGCCCTTTTTCCTGTCCCCTTTATCTCCGAGAGAGAAAAACACCAGAGACTTTTGGATTTGAAAACTGACCCGTTAACTCAGTGGTTGGGTTAAGAATATGCTGCCCCATCCTACGTGCACTCCGCCCAGAGTGGAAGCCACAAACTATCAGTTCAGAGACCTGTTCATCTGCTGCTTCCTCCCCAATCACTGTGTCCCCTTCTCCTGTCTGACCCTGAAACCCTGCCGTATCTTTTGCCCAGCAATTGGCTTCTGCCATCTTTATTGACCCAATCAAGAAACAGTGAGTGTTTTGCCTGAGTGTGGGTCTGTGTGTCACATGCATGCATTACCAGCATTTTATTTAACACTGGTCCTGAGGAAAGTGGAAGAGACCTTTCAGTCTCTAGATAACATCCCACAGACCCTTTTTTTTAAGGTGACAAAATTATTCCTTATGATTCTGCAGATCAAGTGTACAGGACCAAAGTGAATCTTCAGGTAACAGAGACTTCAGCTAAGGACAGCCAGCGATGCTTCTCAGCCACTTTGAACCTTCCCTTGTGTTCTCAGGCATCGGCAGTGCTGAGGTAGCACAGTGGGGGACAAGGTTATATGGCAACTTCCTGTCTGTCTGTCTGTGCCTGCCCACCTGACTGGATTTAGAGTCAGGATCACTCTGTTTTCAGAGTCGTTTGGCAGAGAAGACCCCTCCTGTTGTAAACAGCACTATTTCTTGGACAGGGGTCTCAGAATAAGTAAAAGGGGATAAAAGATGGGGTGTGGTGGTGTGTTTCTTTAATCCCAGCACCCAGGAGGCACAGTTAGATGGGTATCTGTGAGTTTAAGGCCAGCCTGGTCTACACAGCAAGTTCTAGGCCAGCCAGAGCTAAATAGTGAAACCCTGTATGTCCAAGGTGTGTGCGTGTATGCATGTGTGTGAGTAAGGATGTCGGGGAATCGAGAAGTAGACCAGGCCAACTTCACAATTTTCTGTATCTGCAAACCTGCAACTCCAGCCCCTCAGAGGATTGAGGCAGAAGGATTATAGTGTGAGGTCAGCCTGAGACACAGAGCAAGTCCTGGGTTAGCCTGAGCTATATAGCCAGGTCCAGTCTCAAACAAAACAAAAAACAAGAGGGGCTCGGGGGCTCTGTGGTTAAGAGTGAATAATGCTCTTCAGAGGACCTGAGTTAGATTTCTAACGCCCATGTCAGATCATAATTGCTTGCAACTGCAGGTCCAGGGATTCCGGCACCTCCAGCCTCTGCAAGCATCCACATTTGCACTTATCCACTTACAAACATAAAGACGCATATATGTGATTAAGATAAAGCCATAACAACAGCAATGAAAACAAGATGTCACCATCCACACCTGCCGTCCCAGCAATCGGGAACCTGAGGAGGAGTCTGGGCAATAGGAAGGCAATCTCAGCCCAGACACACCAGACATTCAACTACTACCACAGATATGTTCGGTTTACATGCACGTATAAACGCATGTGCGCACACACACACACAAGCAAACTGAGTTTTGCAAAGAATCTGGTAGCATATATGTGGTTTTAGCCATTCCAACAGGTTGCAGAAAAGTGATACCTGTTTACCCAGTTCAGCTCTTAGACACAGATGGAACTGCCAGCCATTCACCATGCTTCAGGTTTTTTCCACTGTCTGAAATCATCTCCATGGCTTGGCTTTTACTCAAGAGGAGAGAAATGGAAGAGACATTAAATGTTCCCTTATTGATTATCTTTAATGTTTGAAGTATGTTCAGCTTGAGTTCCAAAGCCTAACCCTGCACTTTGGTCGGCACACAAATCAGGGTTTGAATTAAAGTGCCTAAATGTGGGACTGAAATATGGTGGTGTTGAAACCCAAGATCAGCCATATCCTTTTCTTTTTCATTTCTGGCTTTTTATTTCACTCGCTGATAGCAACCAGGTCTCCACAATGGATACAGGGTGAGCAACTGCCCCTCCATTGTATCTCCTGATGAAGTGTGACCATTTGGATAGAGATCAGCAGAGTTAAAATATGGTACATTTTTCTACTTAAGCTCATGGGTGCTTCGTCATCTGTGGTGACTACTGGAATGCCCAGGGCTGAGGAAAGATGTCTGCAGAACGTTTTAAAATAGAGGAAGAAAACTAAAGCCATTTCCTATCTGTACCCAGGTGGGGAGAAAATGAAATGAAAGAACATGGCCACTCCTGAAGTATGGAGATGTTGTAGATAAAAGGGAGAAAGCAGGCAGGGGAGGAGTTCAGGCTGAGCTTGTCTGGTGGTCTAAACCAGACCATGAGAGGAATGGGAGGTGGGGGGTAAGAGAGACAGCCTAGGCCAAGAGACCTAGAGGGTTTTCTAGCTAAAATGGCTGAGTTACATAGGGATTGGACTGGGGGAAGGGAAGCAGAAGCCTAGCCTCTGGCAGGGAGAAGTTTATGGTAGGGGGAGGGTGAGAAGTGTGGGAGGAGCCAAAGGTACTGGGGGGCTTGTCCTCCACTTCTTTAAGACTTTATAGTACCCTGTTAGGATTTTTATATTTTGTTTGCTTTTGCAGGAGGTTGAAGGAGTATGAAAAACTGGTATGTGGTTAACACACTCCAGAACTATCCCTGCCAGCACAGTTTAAATGAAGGTGCTTTTTCTTGAAGTTGAGTAAAGGCTGGTCCAAAGCTTTTAGACTGATAGAACTGTAGCCAAAATGGATCTTTCTTTCCTAACTTATCCAATGGAAGCGATGGAAGTTGAGCTAAGGCAATATTGTGAAAGGTCTTTCATATATACTGCAGGACTTTTTAAATGGTATTTTATATGGAAATTGTAGGCATACTTTATAACCAAATTTCCTGATACTTTTTATAACACTTTTTTTTCCTGTAGTGACTCGGTTAGCAAAAGCCTTTGACACTAGATAATATAAATATTCAGCTGTTCTTTCTTCTAGGAGCTAATGTAAATCCTTAGATCCCTTCTAAGCTTTATTGAGTTATAATTTACAAATCACAAAAATCTTCCTGTAATGTACTATGCACAGTGATTTTGTTTATCCATGGAGTTACATGAATGTCAACATCACCTCAGTTTTAGATCTGTATGTGTTGTTGCTGCTGGTAATCCAACCCTAGGATATATTTTTATTTCTAGGCCCAAGAGTAACCTGTGGATCACGACCCATTTGGGGCAGAGGGTCAAACAACCCTTCCACGGGAGTGTGGCAGTGAGGTTTTGCTACATCGATTTGGCTCCTGGTGGGTCACATGAACTCCACTCTTCACCCTGAACTATCTTTGGATCTATGAATGAAAACACACACACACACACACACACACATACACACACACACTAACTTATTTTAACATGCCTTACTAGCTCAGTGGCCGGGCACTTCTAAGCCTCCCACAGCTCGTATCCTTTACCCTCTGGTACTCCTGGCTCAACACCTTCTAAATCTACTTTTAACTTTGCTGCCCTGTTATCTTCTGTGAAGCCCATTGACCTTTGCTGCCCAAGACGCTTCTGGGGAGCCTTTCTGGGCTCCCATTTTTCCTTTACAACTACATTTCAGATGACCTAGCCTCTGCAGTTCTAAATATGTTCTGTCTGTCTCTCCTGGGTCATGGTGATTCTCTTCCTTCCTCCTCCTGTGTCTTAGCTGGAACAACCTAAGGGTCCTGTCTCCCTTTGCCCGACTGTGTGGCAATTCTTTATTGCAATCAAATCCAGCTGAGGCCAGTCCTCCTTTAGCCTGTGTGCAGGATACTACAAACAGGTTTTTTTGAGTGACACAGTTAACAAGAGAATGCCAGCCACTGCACAGGAGTCACCTAACACTGTTGGAAAATACAGACGCTTGCATCATGGTTCAGAACTAGCAAAATTACAGCTATGAAGTAGCAATGAAAAATTTTTTATTCTCACCACAACATGAAGAACTGTATTAAAGGGTCACAACACCATTAGGAAGGTTGAAAAACACCACCCTAGAATATTTTTTTGTTCTGTCGCTATGATAAAACAAATAAACAAAGCAAAACCAACCCATAAACAACTTAAGGGGTAAGATTATTTAGCTTATACTTCCAGGTCACAGTTCAATACTAAAACAAGTTAAGGCAGGAGCCTGACATCAGGTCTGCTTGCTCTTTCACACAGCAGTATCTTTGACCAGGGAACTCACTCACAGCCTAGGGAATGGTGCTGCCCAGGACAACCTGCTTAGGGAATGGTGCTGCCCAGGACAACCTGCTTAGGGAATGGTGCTGCCCACAGAGGACTGGACCCTCTTACATCAACTGTCACAACAACCCCTCATAGACTAACCTGACTGAGTTTTGCAGGTGGTTCTGAGCTGTGCCAAGTTGACAGTGAACGATAATTAGAACAATTTCATCATGCCGAATGACACATCTAAGTCTATGATTCATTTGGGGTTTATATATATGATGTTTGGAAGTGGTCCAGTTTTATCCTTTTGTTTATGAATATCTTGTTTGAATATCGCTTGCTGAAAAGCCTACTTTCCTTTATTAAATTGTGTGGGTGTCCTTGTGGAAAATCAAATGCTCCCAAGTTTACAGGATTTTGGGGGGAGCCTCACTTCTATTCTCCAGCTCTGTATGTCTGCCTCACCACTGTCTGCTGCACCAAGTCAGAAATCAGGAACTGTGAACCATCTACTGAAACTTTAATTTTTCAAAACCTACTTTTAATAATGGTTCTTAAACACTTTAGCCTCCCTTCTAGCCCACCACCCATCAGAGGCAGTGGGAAAGAGGATACGGGGGAGGTGGACCTGTTTAGAAAGGTTCTTGGGAGCAACTCCCATCTGTGCTGTGTGGAAATCAGCTGTTCAGTTCACAGGTTAGCAGCGGCAGCTCGAACCACTTGCAAACACTTCAGGGCAGGTCAGCAGTCTAGTGTGGTACAGCTGGGTAGCAAATAGGCATCAGCAGCAGTGGTACTACCCGAGACAGCCAGGCCTCAGCTTTGGCTCCAGTGAGCAGCAGGGACCCTGAGTGACACCCGGAGAAATTCTCAGCTGCGCCACTCTCAAGGAAGCAAAGATCAAGCAAGCCAAGCTCAGCTCCTGTAACTGCCCATGAGTCCTTTCTGTTCCCTCCAAATGTCACGTGTCCTCAACATGTGCATCTGTCTCAGCACGCGTGTCTGACTCAGCTGACATCACTCTGCCAATCAGCCAAGGAAGTGGGGAGAAACTGCAGCACATCACCAGAAGTTTGTTTGTGTTTGTTTTTGTTTTGGGGGGTTGGGTTTTTTTGTTTTGTTTTGTTTTGTTTTGTGCGTTTTTCTCTATGGAGTCCCAACAAACGCAGCTCAACTATGCAATGTAAGATGAGCCAATACATGCGTTTTTTTAGCAAAGCTTGCTTGCTTTAGCAGAATATCCTTTCCCCGGTGTCTGCTTCAGCTAAACATTCCTCCGTGTGTTTGACTCTCCAAAGAACCCTTGAATCTGCACTTCAATCAGCCTTGATTTTCTGTTTAAATATGGTTGGGTGTTTCCTGCTGGTTACGGAGCCGATAAGCACCCTCTGTCCTGTTGATGGGACTGTAAACTAGTCCAGCCTCGAAGGAAAACAGTTTGGAGACTTCCTTTCAGAATTACCACGTGATCCAACAGTCATGCCAGTGGAAATACATCAGCATACCGAGCATACGTGTTCCATACATGTTTATTGCAGCATCTCGCTTATATGCCTACCAGTAGATGAACAGTTAAAGTATGGTTCATACACATAATGAAATATTACACATCTGTGAAAGAATGAAATCCTGTCATGGAGAGCAACATGGATGGAGCTTATGGTTAAGTTGAACAAACCAGACACAGGATGGTAAACATGTTTCTCTTTCGCTTATGGAAAGTGTTAATCTCAGAACTGAAGGAACAGCAGTGACTGGCTCCTGGGAGGGCACTGAGGGACAGAGGGGACTTAGTAAGGGGCTCTAAGACCCAGGGGAAGCAGTGTTCCTGTTTCCTACTGTAGCACAGCAGAGTAAACCAGCAGGTTCAAACAATCTGTGATATATTTCCAAAGGATAAGGAAATGTCCAAAATTTCCAACACAGAATGATAGATGTCTAGGTGGGTGGAAGGGCTAAGTCCCCCGGGTTATCAATAACACACAGTGTCCAGGTATTAAGCCACCTGACCTTATCTTATACTGATGTAAAACAGACTCAATAAGAAAGGAAGTTGGCTCTCCAGGATCCCTATGCCCTCTCCCTGTCCCCATAAGAACCTTACAATCTGTTTCTCAGTTTCTGCAAAGTAGGCAGCTGAGATATTACATACATCCCACCAAATCTGCAGATCATGTTGAAGTTACACCCATCTTGTATTGTGCGGTGTGCCAGGAAGTCCAAAAGACCACCAAGGAACTGTTTCTGATGTAATCACCTTAGGGTGTCTTTATTACAAACTCGAAATTGGGCTCTCTCACCACCAGCCCACAGGACTGCTTGGTGAAGCAGCCCCAACTCTCATCAGGGCAGGGTTTTATAGGAAATGGAAGTGTGGGGGTGGGGGTGGGGTGTCCAGCCTGGCAAGTATTTAATGAAATGTCTATTGTAAGCCAACAGGTGGGTGCTCTGAAACAAGACCATATACAATCACAAAGGGTCTGAAAGTACACCTGAAACAATTAGACTAATCTCTGATTAACTGTTGCTGAGAAGTAGCTAGGGAGTAACTCTGGCCAAAGACAAACTGTGGGGTGCTTCCTGGTACTTGGGTGTAACTTGGGTTCAACTGTGGGACAAGTTCTCAGCCCCCCCCCCTTTTTTTAAATGGAGGCCAGTTCTAAGATGAAGTAGGTTTGGCCTCTCAGTCAAGCCTCCTGACTCAATGAAGTAGGGCATCTTTCCCTTAATTTAGACCTTTAAAGGGAACACTGAAGGCAGGTCACCCCCCCTGCTGCTCCAGCTCCCTCTCAGCCTCTGAGGAGTCAATGATAAAGATAAGGAGGTCTTCCTGAGGCTGTGCCCAGGAGGAAGTGACTTAAGTCCAGCAGGAGGCTGGGTTTGGGAGTTGACAAAAGGGAGGTGCAGGATACAGTCTGCCCTAGGTGTTACTAAATTACATTCACATAAAACGTCTGGAGGAGAGAGACTGGAGATTTTGTAATGTTTTTCCTTTGTGCAACCCACTGGGCTTCCACCTCAGTGATACCACTCGCCCCTTGCATTTCTACTGCATGTGTAGAGGCAAAGGAAACCTCTTGCCTAGATATTTTGTCCCCCATCTTTTAGAAGACTGAATCTATTGCAAATGCTGTCTTAGTCAGGGTTTCTATTCCTGCACAAACATCACGACCAAGAAGCAAGTTGGGGAGGAAAGGATTTATTCAGCTCACACTTCCACATGGCAATTCATCAACAAAGGAAGTCAGGACTGGAACTCAAGCTGGTCAGGAAGCAGGAGCTGATGCAGAGGCCATGGAGGGATGTTACTTACTGGCTTGCTTCCCCTGGCTTGCTCAGCCTGCTTTCTTATAAAACCCAGGTCTACCAGCCCAGGGATGGCTCCACCCACAATGGGCTGGGCCAGGGATGGCTCCACCCACAATGGGCTGGGCCCTCCCCCCCTTGATCACTAGTTGAGAAAAAGCCTTACAGCTGGATCTCATGGAGGCATTTCCTCAACGGAGGCTCCTTTCTCTGTGATAACTCCAGCCTGTGTCAGGTTGACACAAACCAGCCAGGACAATGTGCCACATGGGCCATGTCCCTTTCAGTGTAGTATAGGTTGTGTACATGCTACATGTTCTCTTCTTAGGGGATCTGGTGACCTGTTCTGATGCCTCGACTTTGTGTGAACTTACCTGCCTAATAAGTCACTTCATCCTGGGCTTCTTCTGGGTGGTATTGAAGACCCATAACCTGGTGAACATTATTTGTCCACTCAGATTGGGCAGAACGAATGAACTCTTGAGAGATGTCATGAATTGTGTGTGTGTGTGTGTGTGTGTGTTTAACCTCAAATTTAATCTGATTTCTCATCCATCACTTCAAGTATGACTGCCCCCTCCTAAGTACGGTCACTGGAAAACAGCAGGTAATGGAGAGAATTTGTGCTTGTTGGTACACCCAAGGGGCAGGGAAGAATTGAGAAACTCTGTTATTCCTCTTAGCAATGGAAGAATAAGAGAAGGTCACTGTGCTCCTGGAGACTGGACAAGCACCATGTCAGGTCGGAGACTTCTTTAAAAGGTACTGAGTTGCCCACACATTGCATTAATGATAACACAGCACACAAACTAACACAGCCAAGAAGCTGAACGAGCTGGAAGCCAGCAGCTGGCTTGGGAGAACCGGAGCACCGCTGAAGATGCTCTCAGCTTCAAACCTGGAGAAGACCAGTCGAGTGATGCAGTTCTGGGTGAGAACTCTTCCAGGAGCCCCATTCTAACCCCCGCCAGAAGCCTGCTGTCTTGCTGTCAAATCAGTTACTATACGCATCTATAAAGTGGGTTCTTCACAGTTTTACCCCGCCCCTGTCAAGTTACTGTGTGTCCTTTTGAAAATTTGATTTTTTACTGTCTTCTGTTTTCTGACCACCACTAAAGGACATCAGACTTGGGATCTTTGATTATTCTCTTCAAGTAGCTTTGTGGGTTTCCTGGGTTTTTCTAGTGCTTCTTTTCAGCCAAGTATTTCCCCCACATCACAACATAAGATATTTCAGTAACTCCCACCCCCACACACCCAGGTTCCATTGTACCTGGGGGACGCTGTGCCCTCCCCACCCACCTCCCCACCTCCACCCACCCACCCTACTCCCCACTCCCATCCACCCTCCTCCCAACTCCCACCCACCCTCTTCCCCACCTCCACCCACCCTCCTCCCCCCTCCACTCACCCTCCTCTCCACTCCCACCCACCCAGGTTCCATCATACCTGGGGAGCACTTGGCCTTCCTACCGTCACACCACACTCTTGTGACATTCTCGGCCCTGGACTGGGAGGTGTGAGTCTCAGGATGGTGTCTATCTATGCAGAGGAGAACCTTATGATACTATTTTTGAAATCACCCCAGATCCTTATGGAGGGGTAGGTTTGTTTTGGCTCATAGTGTTGGAAGGTTGTGCAATGTGGTGAGCAGGTCGACTGCTCAGCTGACCGTACCACATAAATGTCTGTGCACCCTGAGCATGCCTGGTGCCCCCGAGGTCAAGGAGGGTGTCAGATCCCCTGGGACTGGAGTTTCAGGCAGCTGAGAACCACCTTGTGAGGGCTGGGAACTGAACCTGCATCCTCTGCAAAAGCAGCCGTGTTCTTAGCCCTGAGCCCTCCTTCCAGCCTCTGTCTTAAAAATATTTTAAACCTTTTTAGATCAGTGTCTTATTCACTATGCCATGAAGAGACACATAACCAAGGCAACTCCTAGTAAAGAGTATTTGATTGGAGGCCTGCTTACAGTTTCAGAGGCTCATTCCACTATCATGGCGGCACACATAGGGTGGCACCATAGTTGAGACCAACATCCTGATCCACAGTCCAAGAGACGGAACTAAGCATTCACACAGACGAGCTTATGGGGCCATTTCTATTGAAATCACCACAATTTGGAGAACAGTTAGGAGCTAAAAATAGGTTTACAGTGAGTCTTATGTCCAAGTGGGTTTACCTTTGCCTTGCTTTGTGGATCCAGCTCACATCCGGATTCGGGCTCACAAACAGTGCTGCTTACAGTCAGACTGAGGATTCTTTGGTGTTCATTATAAAGCAGGTCCACTATTGAGCAAGCCTCTGAGTTTCTGTTCATCTAAGAGAGTCTTAATGAGGGAGAATTTAATTTTTAATTTATTTTTAATTGATATGGAGGATTCGTACTCTTAGTAACAGAGACGATCTCTGATAGCGAGAAGAGCAGATCTGAGATATGGAACTGAAGTTCTCAGGGCCTGGGCTGGAACCCACGTGTTAGATGAGAGGCTGCTCAGATCTCAGTATCGCGGTCTGTGTGCTATCTTCCAGAGACTCCACCATTCCTACTGAGAGGTGGGAAAACGGAGCTATGCAGCAGAGAGCCCAGAAAGGCTCTGGGTGGTACTGTGGGGTGGGGATGAAATGTAGGGCTGGTGGGTTATTTCCGTTTGCCAAACATGAGACCACACTCCGGAGAACAGGTGAAAACCTCAGGATTATTCTAAAGGCAGAAACCAGCACCTCTGGTGTCCCAGTTCAACCTGGCACCTCTAAGGAAGGGCTTTGGGGAGCCAAGCACAGTGTATGACCTATAGGCGAATCAGATAAAAAGGAGCTCACAGCAAAGGCTGAAATCACTGATAAGTAATCAATAGTCTCTCTCCTTATTGACAAAACCTCCACGTCCCTTTCTTTGTTCTGTAACTGTCTTGTTTTGAAGATGGTGTCGGAGAGCCACAGATTATGCTGATAGACTAGAGTGTTGGAGTCAAACTCTGGCAGGCACAGAGGGTGTGACTGAAGAAGGCCCATCCAAGAGAGATTTGAGAGTGCTGTGTGTGTGTGTGTGTACATATATGTGTGTGCATGTGCATATATGTGTGTGCATTTATGTGTGTGTGCATGTGCATGTGTGTGTGCATTTATGTGCGTGTGCATGTGTATATGTGTGTGTGTGCATGTGTATATGTGTGTGTTCCTGAGTAGGAAAGCCAGAGGAATAACTTCAGGTGTCACTCCTTAGAGACTACCACCCTGTTAGGCCAGGCTTGTTGGTCAGCGAGCTTCAGGCAAGCTTGTTTGCACCAGGGATTAGAAGCTGAAATAGGGTTTGTTGGGGTTTGGGAATTGCCACACAAACCATCTGCTCACTGATCTCTGCTAAGTTATTGAACGCACACCTTAATACTGGTCAGACCAGGGATATTGCTCAGAACTATCTGAACTGTGACACCAAATCTCTTTCTCTGTCAGCTTACACAATGAGTTTATTCCCAGGTACAGGAAGTACTGCTCAGTGGTTAACTCTAACTCCAGCCATTTTGGGCACAGCAGTTGATAATGACTTTTGAGGTGATGAGTCCCACATAGAGCTTTGTGCAATTTTTTAAGATCAGCAAACCTCATACACAACATTCAGAACATACAGAACAAAACAGGGTGTGTGGTCAGCATGTCCTTGCTCTGAACCAGGTCACGTCTCTGTGTTAATGACTGGCAGGCGTGTTACAGCAACAATATGAAATAGCTGGCAAGCATGGGACAAAATGGCTGCAGCTAAAGCGGGGAGGGGTCAGACATAAAACTTTAAGTCTCAAAGAAATGAAGATCTTATCAGCGTATCAAAGTGGATGCTGGCCAGGGCTCCCAGCATCCCTTAGTACCTGAGGCTCCTTCCAGCACTTTCGAACTCTCTCCCCCTTCCCTAAGCCTCTCCCTCCCAGGTGTTAGGTTTACATCCCCCCCCCCCCCCGACCTCTTTTCCCTGAACAACTCAGCCATTTTGGTTTCCTTGAGATCTCGGGCTCATGGCTGGCTCCACTCCTGGATCTCCCTTGGTCCGCTTGCCCTGCCCCCACCCCCATGGCTGGGTTTATTCTGCAGGCCACGTTCAGTCTGGAATCTTCCAGATGCCTCTGCCTATGTCTTCTCTCATATCTACAATAACCTCCCTCAGCTCATACCTAGGCTTGGCTACGTGGTGCAGTTGCGTGGTGAGGTGCGGTCGCTTGGTATGGTCACGTGGAAATATCAAAAACCCAGAAAAGGTGCATCTGGCTGAGAATGAGGTGACAGGGGAACAACAGTGATGTGAGAGCCATGGAGGGAGTGAGACTGTGCAACCCCAAATTATCCTGACCAGGAGCCAAGAACAAGGCAGCCTGAGGTATCGGTCTCCTGCGCCGAGCCGTGCAGAGCAGAGAGCTTGGGTCCAGAGGCCAGTGGAAGAGAACAGTAGACAGGGCTGTGCCTGACCCAAGAAAGGAGAGAGGGGAGGGAGGAGAGCTGATCCTCGTTCATCTTTCTCCCTGGCTATTTGTTCCCCAGGCTCTGGGTCCACAATATCAAGTTAATGACTTAAAATAAATCAAGTTATCCCTGTCTGAGGAAAGGTAAGGATGTTTTATGGTTTTGTTTTTCCTTTAGGGTTTTGGTTTTTTGTTTGTTTGTTTGTTTTTGTTTTTTGGGACAGGGTTTCTCTGTGTAGCCCTGGCTGTCCTGGAACTCACCCTTAGACCAGACTGACCTCACACTCAAGAGTTCTGCCTGACTCTGCCTTCTGAGTGAGTGCCCACATGCCCAACAAAGACGAGCTTTGTGATAGACGATGCAGGTGAAGTAGGGTAGAAAGAAAAGCCCCATGGGAAGGGAGAGTCCTCTCCACCTTGGAGTCTGGCTGAAGCCTCTCGCCAGAGAGCAGGAACAGGAGTAAACCAGCAAAATTGATGTTTGCTATGAAGGCTGCTGACTCAGAATTACACTCCTTCCATAATGGGTACTTTATATTAATTTAAAGATGTATTGATTTATTTTGTGAATACAAGTACACTGTAGCTGTCTTCAGACACACCAGAAGAGGGCATCAGATCCCATTACAGATGGTTGTGAGCCACCGTGTGGCTGCTGGGAATTGAACTCAGGACCTCTGGAAGAGCAGTCAGTGCTGAGCCATCCCTCCAGCCCCAAGAGCCAGGCTTAAAGGCTGGGTGTTTGTGACCTCGGATGGGGACTCGTTGCTTCCCAAAGAGGTACTTAGGTAAGGATGTTATTTCCGTTTCATTTTCAGTGAGAATTTCTGAATCCTGGGCTCTTATGACTGTAATACTGTAACTGTTCCTGGGGAACCTGAATGAAAACAAGAAATCAACAGCAAAGGAACTGATTGCGGTTGCTCCTAGGTATGGTGAAGGGGAGGCAGAGACAGGGACCTCTGTGAGAGCCCAGAGTGGACGTGAGGAGACCGAGATGAACCATAAGGGAGGAGGAGGGGAGAGAGGAACCAGGTGCTGCACACAGGAGGCCTCAGGTACAAAAGAGAGAGGTAAGGGCATAACCAAAATGTCTGGATTATATAGGGAAGGGCCTGTGGAGGAAGAGGGCAGGATATGGCAGCCACACCCTGTAACAGAGGGACTGGGGGATGCTGGGAGAACCAGGCAGTCATCTCCACTGTGCTGTGTTAAATAGCACCTCAGCCTTAGTTCCAGGTTTGAAACTTAGCAGAACCTTCCCGTGATGGCTTCTAGAGCTCTTAGCTTTAAAAATAGTAAGTTCAAAGCCCACAAAAAGTCCTACATATCCCTGTTATGAAAGAAAACAGCAAAAACCAAACGAGCCATGCTCCCATGAAGAGCCCAGCCCCGTGCTCCAGTTTGACTTCCTGTGACTCTCAGAGACACCCACGCCCTGACGTCTGAGTGAGTCTTACTTGCTCTGCTTGCCTCCCTTTATCTTAGCCCTGTGCCCAAGCATCTTTATTAGTCCCAACATTGCTTCATACGCAGGCTAGTCCTGAAAGTCTTTTCTATGTTAAAGGTAGATATTCCAGTTGGGCCTTAACCTCCATGCCCTATAACAGCGGCACAGAGACATGGGAAAAGCCTGGAAATTTCCTGGAAGTGAGCCTCTACTTGATACAGAAACGGACTCCCAACAAGTCTGGCCAAAGCAAAAGACGGAGGTCCAAAGAAGGAGGTGGACCTTCTAAACCCCGCAAACAAAGGAACATAATTCTTTCCTGAAACACATAGAACAGCCCTAAGTCAAAACGTAAGTGACAAGGAAGGACGTTTGCAAATTACCTCTCAATGGGACAGGAACACAAAGAGTTCTTTCAAAGGGAGAGCTTCGTGCTGAAGGAAAAGATTCCTTTAATAAGACACTGGACTTTTCCTTCTCAGAATCCCTGCTGAAAACAAAGAGACCCGGAAAGATCACACAGCCTAAGTGTGAGCCTCTGACCCTGAGCAGCCTCACTTCTAGGAATCTATTCTGAAAACACATCACAGATAACCCGTTATTTGCAAAAGGTTGTGTAAGGCAACTCTGCTGTACCGAGGCACCAGCGATTCTGTAGGGCATACAGGTAGTCCTACAAGCACACAGGGAAATTGTCTGGAACCACAGCATCTCCGGAACTCATTCTTAGATTTAAGATGTGCTCATGTGGCAGGTCACGGAGGAGAAAAGGGTAAGATAAGAGCATACTTCGGTATTTCCACGAAAAAGAGTTCCCTGTGGAGGTGGGGGACACCAGGGAAGAGGATCGCCAAGGGAGACTTCTCTAAATATGGTTACCTTTTCTTACAGATTTTAAATTTAGTGCTGGGTAAACATTTCACATGTTCGAAACTTAAAAAGATAAAAATAAAATCCTAAAATGGAAAACAAATTGGGACAAATGAGCCTAATTTCATTTCAAACGTGGCAGCAGCAGCTAACAAAGGAATCACTTCAGAAGTGTCCGTATGTACCTCAGTAGGGGTGGTGTAAGGATAGGTAAAGGCCAGGGCATCTTTGTCATTAGTACAGCATTAAAGTTCTAAGATAGTAGACAAATGTGGGATTCAGAATTTTAAGAAATGTTACGTAGTTAGGAACCCAGAGATAAATGCCAAAAACAAAGAGCCGGGGGTCAGCAGGATGGCTCAGCGGGAGAAGGCACCTGCCACCAAAGCCAGAAGCTGAGTTCAGTCAAAGGGACCCACATGGAATCAATCCTCAAGCTGTCTTCTGACCGAAATCAATATGTGAAAAAGGCTTTTTTTGTTTGTTTTTCTAAGTCAAAGTTAATAAACTATTATAAGATGAAATTTGAATCAAGTCGTTGTACTCAGAACAATCTCTTTAAAAGGCCATTTGTGTTTCTCAGATCTGTCTGCCAGGAGGGCCTACAAGAACAATATTGCACTGTCTGTGAGCATGCCTCGCTGCAGACCTCAATATCAGCAGCATTCCTCCTCAGCGAGAAACATGTCCCTGCCTTTTGATGTGTATTGAGCCGTTTAGGATCAATTTCTTAGTGGTTCAGTTGCCCTGCGACTGTGGGTGAGCCGTGGGCAGATCAGCCCATGGGTTGTGCCTGTTGTAACCTGAGCCGGGACAGAATTACAGTTACACACGCTCTGTTGTACACATGCTTCCTTATAAAGGCAAAGCCAAGAGAACACTATTGCCTGGAACTGAGGTTACAGGGGTTGTGGGCTGCCAGGTGGAAGCTGAGACTCAAAACCCAAGTCCTCTGGAAGAGCAGCCAATGTTATTGAGAAGGTTAGGCTGATTTTATGACAGACTTCAAATTGGCAGTCCGGGAGATTAGGCCTAAAATCTCAGGCTTCAGGCAGCTAAGCAGAAACTGCCCCACCACCTGACTTGAAGCTAGGACAGTGGATCCCCAGTTTCCAGCTAGACCCCAAACCCCAGTAATGGCATGTCCTTAGAAATAGAGTAAAACAAAGCCCACCTCCCCCGGAATTCCCTTAACGCGCTATAAATCTGGCCTTCGAGCTCACTTTGTATCTCAATACCTTGGTAATGGAGAACCCAGCATGCCGGACGTCTGCAGAATTAAACAATCTTTGTGCTTACATACTGTTTAAGTCTGGACGCCGTTCTTTGGCGAATCATGGACCCCTACATTCTTAACCACTGAGCTACCTGTCGAGCCCTGAAATGCAGAGACCTTCAAGCGAGCAAAGTCGGGCACAAGCTTTGGCTAAAGGCTATTGGAATCCTTCTGAGTTATTTTTAACAAAGCAAGAAGTACTTTGGCCTGTTCAGTCGAATGCTTTATCAAAATTATAATTTCCCAACATTTTTCTTCTTTCGTTTCTCTGGCTGTGATGGGAGAAAATTCTGATTTGGCTTGGGCATGGCACAGGACTTTACACAAAGGTGTCTGCCCTGGAACCTGGAATCCTGGCTGTCATGTGACTGGCTAGCTATATAAGTTTAGGGCAAGTACTGTCACCTCTCTGGATTTTCTTCAATTGTCAGACATACATGTGTCTTAGTTACGGTTTTACTGCTGTGAGCAGACACCATGACCAAGGTAAGTTTTATAAGGACAATATTTAATTGGGGCTGGTTTACAGGGTCAGAGGTTCATTCCATTATTATCAAGGTGGGAACATGGCAGCATCCAGGCAGGCATGGAGCTGAGAGTTCTACATCTTCATCCGAAAGAAACCAGGAACATACTGGGCATTCTCAGGCAGCTAGGAGGAGGGTCTCCAAGCCCACCCCCAGAGTGACACACATCCTCCAACAAGGCCACACCTTCTAAAAGTGCCACTCCCTGAACCAAGCATATACAAACCATCACAACATGTGGGACTTGATTTTCTGCCTCTGTAAACAGTGATTTGAAATTTTCTCCAACATGTCGGCCAGTAACAGGAGCAGCAGGAGAGACTGTGAGAGGTGCCCACAGTAGTACAGGAGCCCTGCAGACCAGGTGAGCTCAACTCATGACTCCTTGATGTAAAGAACAATATTTGGAGGGAGAGGGGGCTGGGGAGGTGGCTCAGTGGTTAACAGCTCTTGCAGAGGACCTGAGTTCCGTTCGCAGCCCTCACATTGTAAGGCTCACAACCAGGGACCCAGTGCACTCCTCTGTATCCAGGGACCCAGTGCACTCCTCTGTATCCAGGGACCCAGTTCACTCCTCTGTATTCTAAGCCACCTGCGCTTATGTGCACATAGACACAGGTACTCCTGTACACAGAAATAGAAATGAAAGAACTTTTTAAAAGAACAATATTTTGATATGTAATCTATAGCTATCCTTAATTTTAATCACTAACTTATTTCAACTACTGTACTGGCTGGTTTTGTGTCAACTTGACACAAGCTGGAGTTATCACAGAGAAAGGAGCCTCAGTTGAGGAAATGCCTCCTTAAGATCCAGCTGTAAGGGATTTTCTCAACTAGTGATCAAGGGGGGAGGGCCCAGTCCACTGTGGGTGGAGCCATCCCTGGCCCAGCCCATTGTGGGTGGATCCATCCCTGGCCCAGCCCATTGTGGGTGGATCCATCCCTGGCCCAGCCCATTGTGGGTGGAGCCATCCCTGGGCTGGTAGACCTGGGTTCTATAAAAAAGCAGGCTGAGAAAGCCAGGGGAAGCAAGCCAGTAAGAAACATCCCTCCATGGCCTCTGCATCAGCTCCTGCTTCCTGACCTGCTTGAGTTCCAGTCCTGACTCCCTTTGGTGATGAACAGCAGTGTGGAAGTGTAAACTGAACAAACCCTTTCCTCCCCAACTTGTTTCTTGGTTGTGATGTTTGTGTAGGAATAGAAACCCTGACTAAGACAGTTTCTGACAGGCCTTCAAGATCATCACTTGGGCATTAATCACCATTGTAATGTGGCAATAGATAAACATTTGGGGAAAGTTCTGCTGGTGAACGCTGCTGGTGAAAGTCTTCACCCCTGTATTGGGTGGGTGTGGATTTAAGTTTGCTAAGTGGTGAGAAAAAGTGGGAAGTGAACCTTCCAGAGCCTTTTTGGCACTTGGAATCTATGCTGCTCTACAAAAATTCCTGTGCCTAAAGCTGGAGGGAGAGGTGCCTGCTGACTGGGGTGCTGGCACAGGATGGGGAACAAGCTGGAGCTATTGCAGACAGCCTTCTGACCCTCACCAGGTGATCACAGTGCCGGAATACCTCCATTTGTGTGTGTTTCATGTTGGTTTAGAAACAGTGCAGGAGAGAAACTACAGCAGATGGGGCAGCTTCCAGCAAGTTTTTCCCATTGTATAAATTAAGGTACACTTTATCTTACATTTTGTTTTTACTGTGTGTATGTGTGCATGTTTGTAGATGGGGTGTGATGGTTTGTATATTTCCTGCCCAGGTATGACACTATTAGGAGGTGTGGCCTTGTTGGAGTGGGTGTGGCTTTGTTGGAGTGGGTGTGGCCTTGTTGGAGTGGGTGTGTCTCTGTGGGTGTGGACTTTAAGACCCTCATCCTAGCTGCCTGGAAGTCAGTCTTCCACTAGCAGCCTTCGGATGAAGATGTAGAACTCTCAGCTCTTCCTGCACCGTGCCTGCCTGGATGCTGCCATGTTCCCGCTTTGATAATAATGGACTGACCCTCTGAACCTGTAAGCCAGCCCCAATTAAATGTTGTCCTATAAGAGTTGACTTGGCCATGGTGTCTGTTCACAGCAGTGAAACCCTAACTATGACAGGGGTTGGGAGTAATGTGGTTATGTTCTAGTTTACTTTCTGTTACTGTAATAAATACCATGACCAAGGGAACTTTCAGATGAGTTTATTTGATGGATATTATCAAGGGAAACCAAGGCAGGAACTGAGAGTAGAGAGTAGGAAGGAAGTCTGCTCAATTGTTTGGTTCTCCTGGTTTAGTGACTTTCTTCTATAACCCCAGCCCACCTGCCCAGGGATGGTACCATCCACATTAATCTTACACCTCCTATAGTAATCACCAGTTAAGAAAATTCTCCACAGGCATGCCTATGGTCTAATCCGATGGAGGCAAATCTTCGATTGAGGTTCCTTCTCAGGTCTCCCAGGTTACAACTAAGATTAGCTGTCCTACCCAAATGCCACAATAAATGCTGGAGGTCAGAGGATGACCTCAGGGTTTGACATTTCTTCTTGGTCACCAAAGCTTTCTCCAGTGGCTCATCTTGAGGTACAGTCCAGGAATGTTTACAGATCCCTGTAAATTCTCTCTCCCGGCCACTCTCCCTCTGCTCCCCAATTCACTTCCGCAAGCTCAGCTCTCAGCACAAGGCATGCTTAGGCCACTGACAGAGACGCAGCTCAACCAGCTCTGCCACCAATAACAACATAAATGTCCTCTATGGGAGAGGGGCTGTGGTCGCACATGGTTCCTGTTCCTGTGGGAATGGGGCTGCCGTTACAATGCCTCCTGTTCAAGAGAGCCCAGACACATCACACTGTACATTATGGAAAGCTGTATGTGTTGCCTGTGTCTTCATACACATGGATTCCTGGCTTCTTGGAGAAGCGTGGCCTTGGGGAAATCTGACATCAGAACCCATACACTGTGAACCCTGAAAGGGTTTAAATGGAGCCTGCTGAGACAGCTGTGTCTAGCTGTATTGCCTTTCAGCGTTGATTTAAAATGCCCGTCCCTTCAAAAACTGGAGCTCTGGAATGTGGGCTGGACTTAGTGTTTTTTCTAATAAAGGGAAAAAGGCAGAGGCGATGGTGTGTGGTTTGAGGATTAGCTGATTCAAAGCTGCTCCCTCTTCTCTGTCCTCTCCCTCTGCAGGCAGCCGGGGGCTATGTCGTGGGTATCCCGTGGCCACTCCGCAGAGCTGTCTGTGCGGATCCGAAACCTCCGCCAAGTCACGTGTGCCAGCCCTGTGGAATCGGACCTTCCAGCCTTCTGCCCCGGCAGAGTGGGAAAACCTCAGCCTGAAGCACCAGGCGGAGCCATCCTCAGTCCTGATTCTCCGAAACCCTGTAAGGCAATCCCTCTGCGTGCTTTTTAGTTACTGCTTTGTCTAGGAGTTTGTTAAGCCCTAGACACTGCGTGGAGTGACATTGCGTTCGCCCTTCCACTTGGGGGAGCTGTCGTACAGCAGCACAGCCTATGAATCTCTCCTGATGTGGCGGAGGAGAAACCCATCAGGCCCCTCATGCTGGGACTCAAACCCCACACATCATCAAGCTGTCACTGGACACTCGAGTCACGTACTTTTACCTTCTTAAATATACAGTTCAATGTTCACGAATAGCGAGATTTGTCACAATATCCCATTCATATCTCATCAAGCAGATTGAGTATCTCCCAGGACGTGTTAATTGCTTCGGTTTTTGACAGCTACAAATCACACAGTGGCATATGCTTTCAAAGGAGTACTTACAATTCAAAAATCTCCAATTTACATTCTTTTTATCAGTGTTGCATAAAAATATCACAAGCAAGCCTTCCCCTTAACTTTCTCAATTGTGATCAACAAAGGTTTACACTTTAAAAAAAAAAAAAAAAAGACAGGTTTCCACGTAGCAGTTTCCTGCTGGTGAAGGAGTGACTCTCAGTTCATCCCCTCTGTTGTGGTGAGAACTGGAAGGCTATGAATGAATACCTTGTAGTTCTGTTAGCCAAGGGTTACTTAAATATCTCGTTTTGAAAAAAAAACCATTCTCACCAAGGATAATTTGGAGCTTGAGTTCCGAATGTTACTTCATCAATAACTTTAAATGTATGATGTAATCAGAACAAATGGCCACTCCCAGGTTTACCATCCAATAATGCTAATTTTATATTATTTTATCTTATTCTTTAATTTTTGTTGACGCAAAGGATAAGAATCAGTAGGTGCAGGAGGCACCTGAGCTCCTTTGGTTCCATCTTTTATCTCTGCCACAGAGAGCTTCACGCTGAAGGAAACCGCTCCGCCCAGTGAGAACAAAATGCTGGACCTTTCACCTAACAGGCTGCCCTGGTTCTCCATCCGCTCTCTGGGCGCGGCCCTCTCAACACAGAAACCAGATAGCTGGGGAGGACTCAGGGCAGGAACGATCGCCCAACTGTTTTGAGTGCTTTGGTTTTTGGTTCAGATCTCAGTGAGGCTCAGTGGGGCAAGGGACGGGCCCCAGGGAGGTTGCCCAAATGCTGTGTAGCCGACCACACAGGGCGCCATCTGCCTCTCTTGCAGTAGGAGCATAGATCAGGTTGCGTACACAGCCCCGAGGAGCGCCACACAGCCCGAGGAGCATCACCAGCTTTGTACCCATTCTGAGGTCTGTCTTTCCTCACCCCCATCCATAGGTTCCTCCCTGGGGGCCCCTGCACACGGTGTCCTTCCTCTTTCTGGGATGTGTGTGCCTGTGCCCCAGACCCTAGCCTGGACCCAGCTGGTGATATGACTTTTGTCATTGAGTGGTCCGCAGCAGCAAATGAAGGAAATCTGAAAGGCCCTGACTGAAACAGATAGACCGCAATAGGAAAAAAGGTGACAGATTTCCTTTTCATGTCTTTTAATGACACACACACACACACATACAAATCTGAGACAGTTTATCAGTTACTTGTCTGGTTACTGAGATAAAATTCCTCCCACAAAAGCAACTTAAACTGCGATCTGTCCAAGAGACAGATCTCTATCACCCTGTCATACTGCCTTGCTGCTGAGCACTGTTCTATGGTTAAATTGTACATGTGTGTGGTTACATACATGATATATACACATATTATGTATCATATAATATATCATTTTTAGGAAACTTAAGCTTTGGCTCACAATTGAGGCTGGGATGTGATGGTAACAGGAATGTGAGGCACTGGTCACATGACACCAACACGACACCCACACTCAGGAACAGGAGGAGATGAGCTTTGTCCTATTCTTTTTATTCAGCCATAGGAGGTGCTCACCCACTTAGGCTGGGTGTTTCTACTTCAATTAATCTAATCTAGACAATCCCTTGAAGACACGCCCAGGGTCCGTCTTGTGTGTTATTGTATCCTGTTATTTCTTGAGCCCTTTCTGTTTTTAATAAGACCTTAACTCTGCTTCCCACTGACTAGCCCTGAAATCCTTTGCTGTTTCAAAGCAGAGCTCGGTTTGCATCCAGTTCCTAACAGAATCAGGAAATGCTTTCAGGCCACTGAAGACGATGACATGGGGCTGTGCATTTATTTCTTCACATCGAAGCCAACAGGGTGAATATCAGATGCCACCAAATCTCCTTGTGATCCCATGGGTAATACCAGGAACCAACACAATCACAAAGACGTGGTGATGGCCTCCAGCAAAGGTAGTGTCCTTTGTCTCTGACCTGGTTGCCTTTTGGCATCGTCCTTGACCCTACTGATGACAGACTCTGATGGCTAAGCTACCCATTGGGACTGAACCCAGCACTGACCAGGCGCGGTTCTCCTCAGATGAGCACTCCAACGACTGTCCCCACAATGTGTTAGACAACAGAAGTAACAAGAAAGATCTGTTAGACGTTTAGCCTGTTCCCTGCTAAGATGAGAAACTAAAAAGGCAACTGGAGCCAAACTGTGTCTCTGGGCAGTCCACAGATGCGGAAACAGCCTCGCTCTACACGACGGGCTTGCAATCAAAACACAGCGGAACTAAAGTAGCACATTTAGCCAGGTATTAAAAACACCTACGTGTTACATCCCCATCCTAACAAAGTAGGGTTTGCGGTCCACAGGACAGGGAGAAAACAAAGAATTTACATTATTCCTTTCCACACAGATGGAGCAGATCTTTAAAATATGAAAATAAGCCTTTTTCCATTCCTCAGTATCAACATGCAAAAACATCAAAAAATCTTAATGAAAATTTAAAGGTCATTCTCTTTCCCGTTTATTTCTATTTGATCTGTTGAGACATTTTAAACCCTGAGTAAAATATTTGACCATAATTGATTTGGTTTAAAGGTTACTGTCAGATGTTACATTTCAAATGCAAATTTGTATAATCAGAATAGTACTTCTCCACCAACAATTGCTATTTATATAGACTTTTCATCCATCTCTCTCTCTAGAACCTTATTTAGTTTTACATTGTGTGTTATCTGTGTGTTCCTGTGTCTGGGTGTTCATGTGTGCGTACAGATGCGTGTGTGTGTGTGTGTGTGTGTGTGTGTGTGTGTGTGTGTGTGTGTGTGTATGTGTGTGTGTGTGCATATGGAGGCCAGAGAACAATCTGTTGTTGTTCAAATGTTTCACTGTGGAGTGTTTTTTTGTTTGTTTGTTTGTTTTGGTGTTGTTTTTTTCTTTTTCTTTTTTTTAAGATGGTGTCTCTCACTTGCCTGGAACTCTGTCATGCTACACAGGGGTGACGGTCACACACAAACAGTGCCTGCTCTTTTCTTTTTCTATTTTTTTTTTTACATGTTTTTTAGATGTGAGTTATGGGAATGAACTGGGTACTCATACTTGAAAGGCAAGTGCTTTACTGACTGGACATGTCCTACTCCTAAGTTTTCAATTTAAAAAGTATGTCTCTTTAGGGGCTGGAGAGCTCAGTGGTTAAAAGCACCTCAGACCAGGGTTCAATTCCCAGAACTCCTATGGTAGCTCACAACTGTCTGTAACTCCAGTTCCAAGGGAATCCAGAGACACACAAGCAAAACACCAGTGCACATAAAATTAAAAGTAAATCAAAAACATAAAAATCGTTTTTTATTAGTTTTAAATGTATGTGTGTTTGTGTGCGCGTGTGCTAGAAGAGGAAATCACATTCCCTGAAGCTGGAGTGACCTGATTCAGGTGCTGAGAATCAAGCTTTGTCCCTCTGCAAGGGTATCAGGTGCTCTTAGTCACTGAGTCATCTCTCCAGCCCCAGTTTTTATTTTTTAAATATTCTCTTGATGCCATCCCAAGATTTTCAGACATGTAATTTTAAGTCACATCTAGGTCATGTTGGGAAGAGTTCAGCTCAGCAGAGCTAGTTGGGGGCAATAGAGGATATTCAGGGTAGTAAACATGGCCAGGACTTTCCCTTTGAGCAGAGTTTTATTTTCATTTATTTTTATTTAATATATAGGAGCACACTGTTGCTGTCTTCAGACACACCAGGAGAGGGCATCGGATTCCATTACAGATGGTTGTGAGACACCATGTAGTTGCTGAGAATAGAACTCAGGACCTCTGGAAGAGCAGTCAGTGCTCTTAACTACTGAGCCATCTCTCCAGCCCCTTGAGCAGACTTTTAAAGACACTTTTTCAAGCTGGGCAGAGGTGGCACACACCTTTAATACTAGCACTCAGGAGGCAGAGACAAGCAGATCTCCGAGTTTGAGGCCAGACTATAAAGTGAGTTCCAGGACAACCAAGGTTATACAGAGAGAACTGTCTCAAGAAAGAGAAGAAAGAAGGAGGAAAGGAGAGAAGGAAGGGAGAAAAAAAAAAAAAAAACAAAAGAGAAAAGACAATTCGGTTCCAAAAGGCATGGATGGAATGCAGGGAAACCGTATAGCATGAATTAGGTGTAGTGGTTTGAATAAGAATGGCCTGTAGGCTCATACATTTGAATGCTTAATCACCAGGGACTTGGGGTAAAAAGGAATTAAAAGGATTTGGAGGTGTAGGTGTGTCCTTGTTGGAGGAAGTGTCCCTGGGGTTGGGTTTTGAGGTTTCAAATGTTCAAGCTTCTGGATATAGAACTCTCACCTACCTTTAGCACCTTGTCTGCCTGCCTGCTACCATGCCCCCCCCCACCCCATGACGATGAACTGCCCCCTGTAACTGTAAGCAAGCTCCAGTCAAATCCAGCCAGATGCTTTCTTTTGTAAGAGTTGTGGTGGTCATAACGTCTTATCACAGCAACAGAGCACTAACCAGATACTAGTGACCACCGTGGTAGGTCTAGAGTCAGGAAGAAGAGTTACTCAACCGTATGAAGGCTTCCTGGTGCTTCCTGGTCACAACTACAGCTTTCTGTGGATGGCACAACCGACTTTGCTAGCCTGCAGTGACTCAGCACAGAGAGAGGCAAGCCATAAAACCTATGACCTCGTCTTCCATCCAAGCTCCTGCCCACGCCCCAACAACCAAATGCACCCAGAGGCAGAGAACCAGGGAGCTCACTGCTGTGGTCTATGGGCTGGACCAGCTTCCTGGAACAAGTTGGGGGGGGGGCTGAAAGAAATCAAGGGCTTTCTATGAGGGCTGAGGTAAGCTGGAGACAACCAGAGGTTATCTAGTGAGTCATTCTCACACGATGAAAATATTTTAAAATAACTCTTAAGGGAAAAAATAACTTATTGCAGTGTGTATGCCAAGTACTTCTACTAAGCCAGAATTCCTGCCTCAACTTTGTTAGTAAATCCTCAGTTTGTAGAACTGGAAATGCTAGAGAAAGAAGGACATTAGACAACTTTTCTTCATTTTGTTTCTTTTTGATTTTTTTTTAAAGGCATCCAGAAAGAATGAGCTCACTGAGAAACAGAAAAGCAAACCCCGCCTCTGACATCACAGGTGAACCGTAAACCTCAGGCACTGCAGGGGGAGTGGTTTGCTTCCCAGTGGGTAGGCTGGCAGAGAGAGGCTTGCTTACAGTTGCTGATCTGAGATGTGAAAGAGCTCGGAAGGGACAGTGAGGACCCATATCCTGGACAGAGGGCAGGGTGCAGAGGCTGGAGGTGGGAGAGATGAGGGCTGAAGAAAGTCAACCACACTCTGTAGGTTGGTCTCAGTCGCCTGCAAGGAAACCTGTAACCTTGCATAGTCTAGGGTTTGGCTTTAGATGATAGAAGCTAAGGCAATTCACCATCTGACCTGCAAGAGAGGAGGAGGGAAAGGAAGAGAGCAGGAGGACAGGAATGGGTCTGGGACATGTGGACCTTTCAAAGATATGTCCCCAATGACCTGCTTCTTCCAACTAGTCTACACCTCCTAATTGTCTCTCTCCCAATAATGCACCAAATTTCGAATGCACCATTAGATGAGTCAGAATGTCATGACACAGTAGCTTCCCTAAGGTTCTTCCCCTGAACACTGCTACATGCACACACATGCACACACAAATGCACTCATGAGCTCAATCACACACATGCACACACATACCTCCTTACACAATGCACACATGAACTTACATGTGCACACACACATACACATATACATGCATGCACTCACATTCACCCAAACTCACACACATGCACACACATACCCACTCATACACATATACACATGTATACATGCATACAAACACATACACGCAAATGCACTCTTGAATACACATATGTGCACACACATGTACTCATGAACTCATACACATGTGCACACACACACCCACACACCCACACATACATGCACATACACAAATGCACTCTTGAACACACATTCGTGCACACAAATACCCACTCACACACATACACATGCACACATAAGTGTACTCATGAACTCACACACATGTGCACATACATACACAAACACACACATGCCTTTCTAAGTGGACCAGTAGGAGGAAGTGACATAAACTGGTAAGATGAACTAGTTAAAAATGGATCTGCATGCAGAAGAAACAATAAATGCTCAAACAAAAAGCATAAGGAAACTCAATACTGGAGCTCGAGACCAGAGTAAAGACTGACATTTATATTTAGGAGAAAGGAATTTTCACTCTTACATAGAATATACTCTTATATATTCTTATATAAGAACTTCCATAGAAGAAAACTGGGTACACTATGTGGAAAGTTCACAGAAAATGAAATACAGATGTCTCCACATTAGGAGATGCTATTAACCCGAAATAAGAGAAAGGCAACTTAAAACATATCTGCATTTTTATTTCTATATTTTTATGAACACACGTGTGTGTGAGTGCATTCTTGTCTGTGTACTCTGTGTGTGTGTGTGAAGGTCAGAGGTCAACATCACTCACCTTCTACCTTATTTTTTGAGACAGTCTCTCATTGAACCTCAAATTTCTCATCCGGCTGACAAGCTCCAGGGTCCCCTGTCTTTGCCTCCCTGTGCTGAGGTTACATTCATGTCCTGCTTCCCCTGTTCTCTGATTATATGCAGGTACTGAGATTACAAGCAGGTGCTACACCCTCAGCTTTTCCTGTGGTGAAGAAGATTAACTCAAGTCCTTAGGCTTGCACGGCAAAACACCCCACAAGCTGAGGTCTCCTCAGCCCCTAAAACCTTTAATTGGATTGATAGGTTCCATTTCTAACCAAACTAGAGGAAGTCCTCTACAGTCTATGTCTCACTCCTGATTTGCCAAAACATCTGGCAAAATATGACAGCAACGAAGTGAATGACAGTGGTGGACAGGACAGGGGACTAGAAAGTGACATTCCTCTCGGTTTTTGTTTTGTGCTTTTCCTTTCTCTCTGCTACCTGCTGGCTTTGATCTGAAGCCGGCTGAAGTGGGAACTAGCCATCAGAAAGGGCCAGGAAACAAGCCTTAGCTTCCAAATACAATGAGCAAGATGAAGCGATTCGAAGTACCGGCTGCTTTCCTTCCTGAGACTAGTGTGTTCGGGAGGCTGACACCTCAGACAGGGAGAGAAAAACTGTCCTTTTAGAGCAGAGACTCCTCACCTTCCTAGCATCCTTTAATACAGCTCCTCCTCTGTGGTGACCCCAACCATAAAAGTGTTTTATTGCTACTTCACAACTGTAATTCTGCTACTGTCATGAATCATAATGTAAATATCTGTGTTTTCCAATGGCCTTAGGTGACTCCTCTGAAAGGTCATTTGACCCCCTACAAAAGGGGTCACAACCCACAACCCAGATTGAAGACCACTGTTCTAGAGGGAGCAACTGGAAAGAGGGACCCTTGGGAGCAGGAGAGCATGGAGTCTTGCAAAGGGTGTTACACAGTGAAGGATAACTAAGGCATGCTTGTCCTAGCCTGCTTCTTTTGTTGTTCCAATAAAACGCAGACCAGAACTAACTTGAGGAGGAAAGGGTTTAATTGGCTTGTAGTCCATCGTCAAGGGAAGCCAGGGCACAAGCTCAAGCAGGATCCTGGAGACAGGACCTGAAGCAGAGACTACAGAAGAACGCTGCCTGCTGTCTTACACAGCCAGGTTTTGATCTCTTAGGATGGTGCCGCCCATAGTGGGCTGCCCCACCCCCAGCCCACAGGCCAGTCTGATGGAGGCCATTCCTTAATGTTATTTCTTCCCAGGTGACTATGGGTTGCGTCAGGTTCATAAAACCTAAGCAACATGGCACCATGACTCAGGCTCACTTCTGTGTGCGTGGGAGCTTGTACTTTTAGTTCCGAGATGGGGTTTCACTACATCGCTCAGGCTGGTCTCTAGCTCCTTGGTTCAAGTGATCTTCCAGCCTCCGCCTGCTCTGAGTGGCTGAGACTACAAAAGTGTGAGCCACCAACACAGCTTAACTCAGTTTTGTTAATTTGTCTGTGATAAGAATACTCCCATGAGGGCTGGGATACACAAGGCCCTGGGTTCAATCTCCAGTATAAAGGTCATCAGAGAAAAAAGAATTTTAAAAACTTCAAACAATTTTTTTTCAAAAAATTTCAAACATCTCCAATCAAATACCAAAAAATGAGGTTATATGCAAGGATGGATGTAAGTTTGGGGGCTGAGAAAATAGGAACGCTGCAACTAAAATCCCCAAGTCTACTGAGTTGTCAACAGACTCTTAGTTTTTAATGTTCCTGAAAGATTTGCCTTGGTTTTCAAAGAGAACGGAGCTTCAGGACCCTGCTAAAAAAACAAAAAAACAAAACAACAACAACAACAACAAAAAAAAAAAAACAGCCAAGAATTGCTCCTTAAGACAGAGAGAGAGCTAGGAGGACAACCTCCAAATTAGGGTGAAAGCCTTGTCCTCCTGAGGCAGGGTGTGCAGGGTGGAGGCCAGAGGGTAGAGGTGGTGTGTGTGCGTGCGTGTGTGTGTGTGTGTGCGTGTGTGTGTGTGTGTGCCTGTGTGCGTGTGTGTGTGCATGGTGAGTTCTAGGAAGCCAAAGGGGATGAGAACACTATGGACCACAGCAAGGGAGGTTTCAGTAATAAATCTGACCTGAGCTTCTCATCACCTGGAAGTCGGGTACAACTAAAACGAAGCTGGTGCTCAAACTGGATTCCGGTCTAAAGAGATTAAGAAAAGGGAGGCGTAAGGAGCCTAGTCCTGGGCTGGAGAGATGGCTCAGCGGTTAAGAGCACTAACTACTCTTCCAAAGGTCCTGAGTTCAATTCCTAGCAACCCTGAGGCTCACAACCATCTCTATATAATGGGATCCAACACCTCTTCTGGTGTGTCTGAAGACAGCGACAATGTACACATATAAACAAAAATAATAAAAAAAGCAGGATCCTCTTTCATTAAGGCGCCTAGTCCTTTCCATTCCCTACCCCGCCAGGCACGAGAACTATCCCGCACTCCTCCCGACGACGCTTCCTTTCTGCCACGAGTGACCGCAGGCCTAGAGTCCCACCCCACTCGCCACAGCCACGCCTCCAACACGGCCCACCACGATGACAGCTGTGAGGCCCCGCCCCTGCAGCTCCGCCACATCCCACCAAAATGACAGCCCTCAGGGCCCCGCCCCCCGCAGAGGCCCCGCCTCCTTCAGAGCGACAGCCAGTGAAGTTTCGCTCTGGCTCCTCCGCTTCTCTTCCTCCGGAATTATAACTGCTAAGGCACCGCCCCTTTCACTCTGATCCCGCCCCCCCAGGCCGAGTGACAGCCGGAAGACCCCGCCCCACCCGGTCGTTTACGCCTCCTGTCGGCCTAAAGCGCCACGCCCCGGTCGCGCACCCGGTCCACTCTGCCTTACCGCCGCGGGCCTGGTTCTCCCGGCTCGGGCCGCCCCTGAGGACGCCGCGTGGGCGGCCGGTGAGTGGGGAGGGGCGCAGCCCGTGCGGTGGGCCAGCACCCCCAACTGGGAAAAGACGTGGCAGCGCTGGGTGGGGCTGGAGATACGCAAGGGTGTGGGAGCCGGCGGAGGCAGGGGGATGTCGGCCTACTCTGGACTTGCGTCAGGCCTGGGGCGGGGTCAGTTCTGACTGACGCGTGGGGTCCCAGGGTGCCGGGCTGCTCTGATTGACACTTCGGGGAGGGCGCCTGGTGGCCTTGATTGAGTCACACACACCTCGCGGTCTCTGAGGTTTCCCACCCGGCCCATTGTGCGCTTTCCGTGATAGGTGACGGGGAAAAAGTCCAGTCCCCACTTGAAACCCTGTTTATCCCCATAGCTGAGGCGGTGCGTAGACGTCCTGACTTAAGCAGTTCCTTCCCACTCCACCGTTGAAGCGCATTCCCTTAAGCTCTGGAGGTGTAATCGAATCCGGGAGTTTTAAAAGTCTCAGGTGCTCAGTGAGTTGTCTTGTTTCCACTTAAAGTCACAGGAACCTCAGAGGACTAGATGTTTCTAAGGACTCTTTCTGCCTTTAAACAATGTTAAATGCAACCATGCATCCCTTAGCCGGGATAATCTGGGAGCGCGAACGTCCGAGGGCACTCACGTAGACAAAAGAGGCTGGGACTTTACCAGGCATATCGTTTTGGTTTGGTTGTGTGTGTGTGTGTGTTTTTTAATGTTGAGTGTGTGATCGTGTTAACGTGTGAGTGGATACACACAGGCTTGTACAGGACAGAGGACACAGGTGTGTCTGTTTCTTTTCATTGTTACTGCTGGGCTGCCCAGTCTAGTCCACTCAGCCCTACTTAGGGTTCTACTGGCTCCGCCTCCCGTGTCTCCTGGAGTTGGGATTACAGAAGCACTGTACTGTGTGGCTTAAGGTGCATTCTGGAGTCCAAATTTAGGTCCTCTTGATGAGAAATGAGAGAGCCAAAATAACGGACAAGCGTGGACAAGCGTAGACAAGACGTGGTAAACTGTAACGTGTGTGTAGTCTGTGCACATTTGGGTAGATTGTAGTGTAGGTGCGTGTGTGTATGAGTGTGTAAAGAGGAAGGCTAGAACAGTTGGGACACAGAAAAGAGGGTAAAGTTGAACATAAAAATGCCCCGTAGGAACGCTCTGTAGAAATACTCTGAACTCTATGACCTCTCTTTCATTTTCTTTCTTCCTAATGCGTGCATTTACTTATTGTGCGTGAATGTAGGTGTACACATACCATGGAATGTGTGTAGGGGTCAGAGGTCAAATTTTGGGAACCAGTTCTCTCCTTTTGTGTATATAAATGCACATATTATGTAATTAATGGACTAGTATTCCAATATTTGTGACTTTTTCCAACTTAACATTTTCTCATATATCATTTTCCTTGATCACTAAAAATTCACACTGAAAAAAAAAAAAAGAAAATTCACACTGAACAACCAGCAACTCATTTCTAAAATAATATTAGTATTTTAGTTATGTGCTTAATACATGTTCGTAGGTGACAAATTAGGGCTGATCAAGGCAATTATTTTGAGGAGTGTTTAAATACCCTCTATACTACTGAAAACCAGTCCCTCTCAGTATATCCATGGGTTATCTGTAACTCTCTGTGTTTACACAGCAACACCTGCTTTCAGAAAATGCCAGCTCAGAATGCTGAGTGTTTGTCTTAGTTGTTTTTTTTTGTTTGTTTGTTTGTTTTCAACTTGACACAAAGTATCCTCTTCTAAACAAATGCCTTCATCAAATTGATAGGTGCTCAGTCAAATCTGTGGGAGCATTTTCTTGATTAGTGATTGATGGGAGGGGTGCAGTCCACCACCAGTGGTACCATCCCTAGGCAGGTGGCCCTGGGTTATATAAGAAAGCAGGTGAGCAAGCCAGTAAACAGCACCTTCCATGGCCTCTGCTTCAGTTCCTGCTTTGAGTTCCTGTCTTGGCTTCTCCAGTGATGGAAGCCAAACAAACCCTTTTCTCTCCAAGTTGCTTTTGGTTTCAGTGCTTATCAGAGCAATAGAAACTCTAAAACAGTGATCATGTGATCAGAAGCTAGTGTTTTGAAGGCACAGAAGTTTTTTATGCATACTTATTGGAAAGGGGAAAATAAAGGATTTGGTGGGGGGAGATTTTTATTTTGAAATAAAATTTTGAAATGATTTTTTTAAGTATCTGCAAAGACATTAGAGTTTTGATGTGCCAGCTTCCCTGATCCCTGTTGAACACAGGAAAGCAGCCTGAGACAGATCCATTAACTGACCTGTATAGCTTAGTAGAGCACACCAGTCTCACACTCACATTAGGACCCAGTGTTATACTTAGCTATGGAATGTCCTTAACATTTAACGAAGGCGTCCTCCCAGACAGGATGACCACTGCGTACAGAGTTTGTGAGGTAGAACAAGCTTGCTAGGTAGCAACATCTTCCTTAAATTCATCTCTTGAATGCTGTGTATTAGGAAGGATGCTTATTTTTCTTCCCTGTGCACACAAGCTGCTTTTTGAGTAACTTGCACACTAAAAAGGGTACCCTACCTTTATGTATACAGGGCTGAAGTTGGTTACTCTCCACCTTGTGGTTTTAAGTCAGGGTCCCTCCCTGGTCCAGAAATCATCAGTTGGGCTAGGCTGGCTGACTGGGGCCCAGCCTGCTCAGCACCTGGAATCCAAGCTTATGCTCTGATCCCCAGTATAATAATGTGAGTTCTGAGGATTGAACCAAGTCCTTATGCTCGAAGGGCAAGCGGTCTACTGACTGAGCCATCTCTGCAGCTGAATAGCTTTGTTACACTTAGTCTCAAGCCTGTCACCTCTCTCAAATATTTATTTATTTTATGTGAGTGCACTGTAGCTGTTTTCAGACACACCAGAAGAGGGGGTTGTGAGCCACCATGTGGCTGCTGGGATTTGAACTCAGGACCTCTGGAAGAGCAGTTAGAGCTCTTAACCACTGAGCCATCTCTCCAGCCCCAGGAATGTCTCTTAAAGCAGAGTGACAAGTGACCCATGACAACTCCTTACTCAGGCTGTGCTGGGACCCTCTGTGGTCTGGGCTGGCCTCAAACTTTCCATCAACCTCTTGCTTTAGCCCCCAGAGTGTTGGGACCAGATTTGTGCCACCACTTCCAGCTTAATAAGATGGTTAATAAAAACACTCTTGTGTGTGGTTTCCTTTGTAGTTGAGCATTTGTGAGTGTTCCCTTGACTAGTTTAAATTCACAAAGAGCACACTCCCAGAACACAATACCCTCATTCTTTTCTTGGTTTTAGAAAATCCATTCCATGCACAAGTATTCCCCCACCTCCTCCCAGTGAACTCAACATCTTTCTCTGTCATCTTAAGGACCATTCAAATCTACCTCTTCTGAGCCGGTGGCTAATGTGAAAAACCTGTGCATCTACAAGTAGGTGTTGGTAATTCAACACATGGTGAAAGAGAACACAGCCCTCTACAGCTTTCTGGAGCCTGTGCAGGGCCCCTGAGAAACCTTTCTGGTAACTCTGACTGTTGTCCTGACCAGGAGAAAACCATCCTACCCCTTGGTGCCCTGAGGTTGGTCTGTCGCCCCTGCCTCAGCCAAGCCTGCTGCACACTGAAGCCCACACTGTCTAGTGTCTTGGCTCCTCCTCTCTGTGTGGCAGTGGCAGAGCAAATGCCCATTGCAACCCCTGGCAAAAGTGAGTCACAGTTTAGGCCAAGGGTGCTTTCACCACACACCTCTTACTCAAGTTGTCAGGGCTGCCAGTGAGCCAGGTAAAACCAGGGCGGACCAGCGCCCTATTGCCAGTTACTATAATGAGAAAGTCTGCCACACCATACCTGCTGCATGCAGAGCACAGAGCGGTATGGGACCCCCCCCCCACAGGGCCACCCAAGAAGTATCATTATATGAAGAAGAGGATCAGGAGAGAACACTTCAGTGCTGTTGCTGTGGGGAGACAAATGCTCTGAGCGGAGGAGGAAGGAGTGGGTCTGCACTATAGGTAACCTGTTCTGGTCTGCTGCAGCTCAGCGGATGACACGGTTGCTGTGTAACTGAGCATAGGTACCGACAAGCAGCTGATCCACACAGGCTGTGATCCCCAGGCCTTGCCTGCTTCCCTTCCCTGCTCACGTGGTTTGTATTGCTCACAGTGGAACCTAAGCAATTCTGGGGATGTGAGAGAACTGAAAGTGCGTGTTTGTGGTGTATGTGCACATGTATAGCAGGTGTGCATTCCTGTGCACTCCCTTTCTGAGGCCAGAGGAGGAATTGGGATTCTAACCTTATCCTTCTTTGCCTATTCCTTTGAGACAGGTCTCTCTCTGGAATTAAGATGGAGGCCAGCAAGCCCCAGAGATGCCCCTGTCTCTGTTTTCCCATAGCTCTGGGGTCATAGATGTCTGCGTTTGGGTTTTTATGTGGGTCCTGGGAATTTAAACTGAGTTCATCTGTTATTATTGCATATTTAGTGTATATTTAACATGGAGTCATAAGTACAGTTTTCTTAAAACATTGGGAGGAGTTAGTATCTATTAATAAGTGTAACTTCTTAAATTATTTATCTATTTGTTTATTGTATGTATGAGAGTGCTCTGTCTTTACACACACCAGAGGAGGACATCAGATCCCACTGATGGTCATGAGCCACCATGTGGATGCTGGGAATCCAACTCAGGACTCTGGAAGAGCAGTCAGTGCTCTAACCGATGAGCCATCTCTCCAGCCCCCTAATACAATTTTTAATGAACATAGTTGGTTGTTTCCTTTTGTGAGTAGTCCTGTAATACTACACCATATTAGGTTGTCTTTGTTATTTTTTCTTTGCATATGTACACAGATAAATACAATACAATAATGAACTTTTATATTCACATTTGCTTTAAATATCCTTTAGAGACAATTTTCAATAAAAGTGGCAATGAATGTCTAAATATATTTTATTTAATTTTCTTCTCGGGGTAAATTTATGGAAACAAGACTGTTACTATGTAGATATTGATATTTCTTATTCTGGTTTGCTTTGGCAAATTGGAAATAGGGATATATCTTGTTACTATTTATTTTATTAGTGACCTTGAATGTCTTTTCAGAGTGGTTGGCATGTTCTTTTGACAGTTGTATTTTTGTGTTTAGTGTGTAGGTGTTGTTGTTGTTGTTGTTGTTGTTGTTGTTGTTGTCCTCTTCTTCCTGTTAATGTCTAGGAGCTCTGTGATGAGGCACATAGCGCTTGCCATGTATCGCCAAAACTGTTAAGGGTCTGCCTTGGGTGGTGAGAATCAGCAGGAAGCAGTGCCCGTCATGGGTTTCTAGAAGTCTGTTCTGGTTTTTCTCAGCAAGCTTGTTTTAGTATCTGGTGATTGTGAACAAGGTACATTATTCACCAGATGAGACACTGGGGAATGTTCAGAGAGCTGACCTTTGATGTCTGTCCTCTGAACCCTCTGTTGTCTCTCCTCTAGAGTTCTCATTCACCCCAGCTGGAAGCCATGTCTTGTGTGTGACACATAGGTTGTCACTCCCCAGCCACCATTAACAGGGCAAGCAGGTTCCTTTTCAGTCCTCCTGGCCCCTGGCTCCTCTTCCTGCGCCCACTCGTGATGACTTGACAGGAGGATGTCTACTGCTAGACTGGGTGCTTCTCTAGGCAAGCGAATGCTCTGTTCTCCCTTGCTGTTGGCTTAGCACCTGTACTAGGCTCTATCATGGCATGGTTGTAGCAAACACATAACACATGTTTACTGATATTATTTATGCTGTGGAGGCCATAGGCTTAGCCTCTGCCTTCCCTTAGTAGACGTCTGTCTTTAAACTCACCGTGCAGCTCAGCTGACTTCAAGCTCATGGTCCTTTTCCTTCGGCCTCAGCAGTGCAGACACCACAGAGATGCACCACAGCGCTCTGTGCCCCGGCCCCCTGCTGTGAAAGACACAGTCCACAGTTTATAGGACAGGGGTCTCCTGCTAGGGTCAGTTGAAGGTGCATCGGGAAGAAGGCCAGCCTTCTGGTTTTGGTCTGTGTCAGGCAGACTGAGACCTGTTGCTGCTGAGCAGGTGTTTTCTAGCACTGTTGTCTTGAAGCTGCTCATAGAGCATAGTCCGGAGTCTCCTGATGCCACAGGAGCTCCTCCCATCTAGAAAATCGCTTCCTGCCAAGAACATGAGACACACTGAGTGAAGGCTATGAAGCTAAGCCGTGGCCCTTTTGAGGTAATTAACTGTTGCAAAGAAACCACTAACTGTTTGGAACACTAGTTGATATCTTCGTAGAACTTAGCCTGTTGGTCTACAGCTAAACCTCTCCTAACCCAGTACATCCTGCCTAGTCTTAGAAGTTGAACAGGTCCAGGCTTAGGTGAAGAACTCAGCACAGTGACCTGTGGTTCCTGATCATCTTCACACAGCATCGGATTTTCTTTCTGCTGCTGGAATAACATACCCTGACCAGAAGGAATTTAGGGGAGGAAGGGCTTATTTTGGTAACAATTCTAGGTTATAACCCCATCATGGAGGGGAAGCCAGAGGCAGGAGCTTGAGATGGCTGGTCACATGACATTCATAGAGCCAAGAGCAGAGAGAAACAGATGCACCCAAGCGGCTTGCCTGCTTGCTGTTTAAGCTCAGCTATCTTTCTTCACATTTGCACATTCATGGCCCAGCCTAGGTGCCACCCTCAATGGTCTGCAGCTTCTACACCAATAAACCACCAAGGCCACCTCCCACATCATAGCCATAAGCCAACGGATACCTTTCGAGTTTCTGATTTGTCCCCACAGCCTTGACTAACTTTTGGGTTACATGAGAGATAAAGGCAGATCCATTGTCTGACTCCAGGCATATAAGGAGCCCACACCTCGGGATGATGTCTTCTAACAGCTTCTTGGCTACCACCAAGGAGGTCTCTTGTTTGGTGGGATAGGCATCTGTCCATCCTGAAAAAAAAAAGTATAAACCAACACTAGCAAGTGCCTGTACCCGTACAACCCAGGCTTGACTTCTATGAAGTCAATCTCCCAGTTTACTCTGACTGGAGTTCCTCCCTCCCTGGACCTCGATCCGGAGGTCCCCCCATTCGTCTTGTTGACTATATAGCAGGTAGGGTACTGGGGATGGGTTCCTCTGTTTCTTGCTTTAAGTCAAAGACTTTAAGGTGCACTCTTCGGAGTAGGGCCTCAAGCTTTCTTTCCCTAGGTGGGTGCTCTGATGTATCTGCTGGATTAACTAGGTAGCAGAGTCTGACGGGGGGCTAATTCTTTCTTGGGGGTCCTAGAACATCCCTCTTCCTTGTAGGCTGCCAAGAAGGTTTGGGTCCTCTGTAATCCCTTGTTGGTGTAAGTTGAGACCTCAGGCAATGTGGGTGTCACCATCTGGGGCAGCTGGGTCATTAGGGTAGTGGTGACCTGGAGTGCTACCTCCTGGGTTGTAATATGAACCCAGTTGTTTCCTCTAGGGGTGGCTCCATCTTCCTTTTGGTTTCTAGGGCACTGTGTGACTGCTATTCTCTTGGGAAGCCACACTGTGTGCAGGAAGTTTAGGATTTTCTGCTCATTTTAGACAGTTTTTTTCTTCTTAGGTGAGAAGCCCACTTTCCTTGTAGATGGAACATGCATGGTTGCAAAGGCATACTGGTTATCCATGTAGATACTGAGTCTTTTTTCTTCGCCTAGTTGTAGGGCCATAGTCAGAGCTATTAATTCATCTTTCTGGGCTTTTGCCCATATAGTTTTCTCCTTGGTGGTCACTGTGGCCCCTGCTTATCAGATGCCATCTTTGACAAAACTGCTGCCTTCTGTGTACCATATTAATTTTGCTTCCTTAAGGGGAATGTCCTTAAAGTCCAGTCTTGTCCCTCGTAGGTGGCTCTTAGCAGTCATGTGATGCTAGTTTAACCTCCTTGGTTATTAGCTGATTGTGTTAGTTACTAGCTGCTGTGTTCACAGGTGACCTGTAAAGATGGTTCGCTACTCCCTTGACCCAGAAAACCCCACAAAATCATGCAAATCCAGAGGTTCAAACCTTCGTGTTCATTTTAAGAACACCCGGGAAACTGCCCAGGCAATCAAGGGTATGCATATCCGTAAAGCCACCAAGTATCTGACGAATGTCACTTTAAAGAAGCAATGTGTGCCATTCCGGTGTTATAATGGTGGCATTGGTAGGTGCACCCAGGCCAAACAGTGGGGCTGGACACAGGGATGGTGGCCAAAAAAGAGTGCTGAGTTTTTGCTGCACATGCTTAAGAATGCAGAGAGCAACGCTGAACTTAAGGGTTTAGATGTAGATTCTCTAGTCATTGAACACATCCAGGTGAACAAGGCACCTAAGATGTGCCGGTGAACCTACAGAGCTCATGGCAGGATTAACCCATACATGAGCTCCCCCTGCCACATTGAGATGATCCTCATTAAAAGAACAGACTGTTCCAAAGCCAGAAGAGGAGGTTGCACAGAAGAAAAAGATATCCCAGAAGAAAAGGACCATCAAGGCCTGGGTCAGGGATCAGGATTGTTGGGTTAAGGACACTGGTGGTGATGAACTTGATTTGGGGAGGGTTCAAGAGCAGAGCCTGGTAATAGGCTAACCTGGCATTGGTCAGCCAGCTGTCAGATGGACGCTTGAGGACCCTTCAATGGCACAGAGGGCAGTCACCTCAAGGGTCTGGCCCAGAGTTAGCTTGTCTGAGTCTTTGACCAGCAAGGCAGTGGGCACTATTATCTAAAGGCATGGGGGCCATTCAGTCTCCACTGGGCCAAGTCATTTTGACAAATATGCCACTGGTCTTTTCCAGGGCCTACGAGACTGGGTAAGGACCCCTTTTGCTACTTCTTATTTTTCTTCCATGTATAAGTGGACCAGTTTGGTGACATCTGGCAAAGCCAACAGCTTTGACCCAGCTGAATGCCTCCTCCTTTTTCTCAGTGCATTCCAGTGGAGCTTTTCCTCTACTCATACAGAGTGGACAAGTTCAACAAACCCAGGGATCCAGAGCCTACAAAACCGGCCCACTCCAGGACTTCCCTTACCTTCTGAGATTGGTGGGCCAGGGGAGCCTTTGAATTGTCTCTTTCCTTGTAATTGACAGCCATCTTTTCATCCCCCTTGAGTATGTATCCTAGGTAGGTTACCTGGAACTGGCAGAGTGGAGCTTTCTAGGCAGATGGACGATACCCCGGTCTTCCCAGTGTTGTGGAGAGTTCCTTTCTGGCCGCTTTATAGGCCGCCTTCGTCAGCAGCAATTAGCAAGTGTCTACACACTGCATCAGCTGGCATTTGGGTGGGTTTGCTGTACTCATCCAAATCCTCATGGAGGGCCTTGTCGAAGAAGCTAGGGGAGCTCTTGAGCCCTCGGAGAGCTGTGTCCAGGTCAGCTGTCTGCCGTATCCTTCATCCGGGCCTAGTTACTCAAAGGAAAAGAGGGCTGGCTGTCGGCTGCCAGTGGTTAGCTGAAGCCATGTCCTGAGATCCAGGGTGGTAGAGCATCACTGTCCAGGAGGAAGAGTGCTGAGGAGGATGTCCCCAACCCACTTGTTTACCTCTTGGTGGTCCTGCACTGGCCTACAGTCAGTAGAATTGGGTTTCCTAACCAGTAGCAGGGGGTATTCAAGACCATCTGGGAAGGAATGAGGATGCCTAAGTCCCTTAAACACCTGACATGGGGGAAAATCTCAGCTTGGCTTCCTTGGGCATCAGGTACTGTTTGATGGGGGCTGGCATTGCACTGACTGTTTCTGCTGTTCTAGCTTGGGCGGTGGTGCTTGGCCAGTCCATGTTCTCGGCTTCTGCCCGGGCTTCCGGGATCTCTTTGCTCCAATGTTGCAACCGGCTCCCCTGCTTCCCTCCTTCCCAGAGGTGGGAGGGGTCTGTGAATAGTTTGTAGTCATCTACCAAGGCCATCGGAGCACACGTGTGGCTTTTCCTTCCCAGTGGGTCACAGAGACCCTGGTTGGACTGAAGTGGATATGGTCTCCCACTTTAGTCAGTAAGTCTTCCCAGCAAGGGGCATTCAGCGCTGATTATGAAAGAGTGGGTACCTGTTAGAGTCTGGAGGTAGACCTTTAATCTCTCCCTATCTGCCACTGTGTTGAGGCCTGATCAGGCCGGGTCAGGGTCAAGGGGAACTCCTTTTGATGTGGCCAGGTTTAAAGTTGTCCTGTCTGGGTCCAGAACCAATTTCCAGGCTCAGTCAGGATGCTCTCTTTTTCTTCAGTGGTGAAGAGGATCTGGAACAATTGTTAACAGTCATCCCATGTAGACTGGAAAAAACAGAATCTAACAATAAGTTTTGCAGGCTTTGCAGAGAATTCGGGATTTTGTAACTTCCAACTGTAGAGGTCTCTAGTGGAGAAAGGCCAGTGAACATGCTGCTACCTTCCCTGTGCATGGTGTGGGGGAGGGAGGGATGGGCACAGAGAAGTGCAGTGGAGTGGGCTTGGGGGCTGTTCCTCAGGCCCCAGTGTGTGGTGGACTGCCATTTCCCCCAGCTTCTCTCTCTCTCTGGCTTTTTTCTCCACCACAACCCCCAGCCGCTTCCCTCCTGCCCTAGATTTCCACATATAGCAGTTTTGTGATGGTGAAAAGAAGTGAAGGGTGGAGAGAGAACTTCCTTCTCAAAAATCTCCTGAGGGGGCAGGGTGGGAGAGAGTGGGAGCTGCCTCCCCAAAACCTTCTGAGGGGGCAGGATGGGAGAGCGGAGATGGTAGCCCAGCCCTTTCTTCTTTTCTGTTTTCTCAGCAATGACAGCCCCCAGGGGAAGGAAGGAAGGGTTTTAACCAGGCAGGAGGCTCTTCCTGGGTCTGCCAGGTACTTATAGAGGCAACCTGACCCCAGTGGCCTGGCTTCCCATAGACAACATCCCTATCCCTGTAGATGGTGGGGCGGCCATAGGTTTCTTCTTCTGGCCTTCTTACATTGAAGGTGGGCCAGTCATTTCTGTAAAAGACAGACATCTTTTTCCTTTCCACATGAAGTCCTTGTGTGGTGCTAATTTACAGACCTCTTTGAAATGATGTAACACAAGTCTCAAAGGGGTGGAACTGGTTTGGCCCAACTCTAGAATTAAGACAGTTACAAACAGAGACACAAATGGACAATACAAACGGAAATGTACCAGTACAGTGTGAGGGGAAAAAAACTGGAACGAAGGCCTGTCCTACAAGTGGGTTCTGTATGCAGGAGAGAATTGCCATGTGGTATCAGAATGACCAGTGGGATCAAAGATCAAGTCCCCTCCAAGTCCCCTTCAGGTAGGTCAGAGACTTTTCTTCACCTACGTGGCACAGGTTCCACCAGTACAGCCACTTGAATCAGGAGCCTCCAGAAATTGGCTTCAGTCAGTCACAGACTCAGATTGTCTAGGCATACAGGGGCTCAGACAACACAGAGACTCAGCACTCACCGGCCGGTGGTCAAACACTCAATGTGACAAGGGTCTCAGGCACCTCCTGGCAATGCAACAGAAGGTTAAGACTAAGAACACCTCACAGAGACCACCACTCACATATGCAGTTGACAAGGGTGCTTTTATTTTACAAAAGCAGAAAGCCTGCATGCAGGGGTCGGCCACTTACAAAGATGGTGACAATGACAGACAAAGGTGGGCAGCCTTTCGATGGGGAACGAGGAGAATTTCAGCTGGGGTTCAGTAACCTGAAGCCTCCTTGCTATGTGCTGGGGACGCATGGGTTAGTTAATGATTGGCCTGTGCCCAGGCAGTCAGTGAACTGCATTCCTGTGTCATGAAAGTCTAATCACAGATGGCTCGTCCCCAGATAAGGTATTTCCCCATCTTTATGGTTATCTGTTCTTCAGATGAGTGAATTTATGGCTTTGTTCCTGTAATGTATGGTCTGTCATTTCCTGGAGTTGGTGACTTGGGGGGTTAGGGTCAGTTCCTGGAGATGGTGACTTGGGGGTTAGGGTCAGTTCCTGGAGTTGGTGACTTGGGGGGTTAGGGTCAGTTCCTGAAGCTGGTGACTTGGGGGTTAGGGTCAGTTCCCAGACGAGATGACTTTCCTTTTGGAGTCAGGCCTGGGCCTAAAATGGAATCTGTGTCAGCCTCTCATTTCCTTTTGATCATTTCAGTGACATGTACACCTTTCCTAATTGTATGTGTGAAGACACACAGTGCACACGTTAATCCTAGTACTCAGGAAGCATCGAGGCAGGTAGATCTATGTGAGTGTGAGGCAAGCCTGGGCTATCGATATAGCAAGTTCCAAGCCAGCCAGGAATATAAGCTACGTAATAAGACCTTGTCTCAAAATAATAATAATAATAATAATAATAATAACAACAACAATGATAATGATAACAATACATGTATATGTGCATGTGCATGTGTGTGCATGTACATGTGTGTTGTCATCTTCAGCAGGAGGGTTTGTCTGAATCCCTCATCTGCTGTCCTAGAAGTAGACATCCTGGCTTATGTCTTACTTTGTGTGTCACTGTGGCTTGTGTAGTTTGAGAAGTTTCTGTAGTGGCTCTGCTCAGCCGGGACAGCAGAGTAAGTAGTATATGCTCTCCCCCCACCCCAGAATAACTGGATTTTGCTTTCTGTTTTAATTTCAGTAAGCTTGCCAAAGATGAGAGTGTCTTTATCAACTTTGGATACTTGTGAGAGCTCCTTCACACCTCTAGTGGTTATAGAACTCGCCCAGGACGTCAAAGAAGAAACCAAAGAATGGCTCAAAAACAGAATCATCGCCCAAAAGAAAGATGGAGGTTAGTGAAAACATTACTCTCCCAGGTTGGTCATTCATGATAGTGGCTGATGTGTGTCCACATGTGTTTTACATGCTATCTCTGGGCTCTGTGTTTATTACCTGTCAGGGCTTGAAAAGAGATTTTCAGTCAACACGAGGTCATGAACCCTGTAAATGGCTTTTTACATGTTTCTAAAGGCCATGCCTAACATGGTGCCCAGAGGAAGCATCACCAATATGTCTCATGTCAGTAGACACGACCTGCTGAGCACCTGGGCTATGATGCTGTAGAAGGGACACGTCTGATCTCTGCCTGTGAACACTGTCCAGGCGGGGAAAACGGACAGTGACCTCTGGACACCGAGTGACAATCCAGTTAGCTGATGAACTGTCAGGGCAGTATGCAGTACACACATGTGAAGTGTACAGTTACACATATGTGAAGTGTGCAGCACACACACGTGAGGTGTGCAGTACATACATGTGAGCCATAATTATTAATAAAGGGAGGGAAAGGAAAGGGTTGGTGACACTTTGACACCATGTTGTAGAATGCTGGCGGCAACTTGACACACCGTGGCTTAGTCCTCCGTTGAGGAGCAACAGGAGAAGAGCCGGTGCAAAGCTGAGGGGCTGTGGATGAGCAGACAGCCCCTAGAACATCGAGCCACGTGCCAGCTGAGGCCTGAAGGCAGTGGTGGTGACTGTGAATTGATGCCTTAAGAACAGATTTTCAGATAAAAGTAAAAATAAACTGTTTTTTTAAAGTAATTGAGCCAAAGGGAAAGAATATTTGCTTTCTGAAATTTGAGATATTTTCAAGTGGACGGGGCCTCCTCTTCATGTTCCTGTGATTTAAGAGTAACTGCGGGGAGTCTTCAGCTTCCTTTTTTCTGGTCCTGTGTCTTTAGGGATACTGGGGAGGGGGAGGGGATAGTTGCTCTGTCAGACTTGGGCAACTGTAGCACTTTGGACCCCAGGGAAGGGTGTGTATTTACTTGGCCACTTTTTATTTTATTGTCTCTAACCTTGGGTTGAAACCTTGGTGAATGAAACAAAGCAAATAAGAAAACCACCAACCAACCAAGACAAAAACACCAACCAAACAAACAAAACCCAAAAACCAGAAGTATTTTCTACAAAATACAAAATCCTATAGGAACGAGATGGCTGAGAAGCAGGCTGGCACCCTAGAGACCCCAGGATGGGACCTGCAGGGTCTGCACAGCTTCCGCAAGGCGCTGCCACCCAGGAACCTCAGGTTCACTCCTGCTTCTGTGGGAAGCCGGAGGGAGAGTCTGCTGGGAAGGAAGACCCCATTCTCCTTCTCCACCCCAGCCTCACATCTGACTCAGTTTCCAAAATGCAAAAGCAAGACTTTCAACAACCCAGAAGACATTGAGTTTCTCAGGCACGTCCCCTCAAGACAAAAGCGTGAGTCAGAGAAACCAGGGGACCATCCAGGAGTCGACCTCCTGAGGCCTCTGTCCCGTTGAAGGACACGTGGATGAGCCCGCCTCAGCACTCAGGATGTCAGTCCCTTGGGGTCCCTTTCTTAAAGACAGCCAACATAAGAAGAGTGCCACATGTCTGACACAGGGAGACAGAGAAGCCACCCACAAGTGAAGAATGTGATGGAAGACAGTCTCGTGGGAAAAGCAGCTTTTACAAAGCGAAACATAAAATCCCACGTGAAGACTCACACCGGCAAGGCCTCCAAGAACAGAGCAAAGCTGGAGGGTAAGGAGAGGAAGAAGCAGCTCAGAGGCACACAGCAGTCAGAGCAGGGGACGAGAACCCAGCAAACAGACTCTCAGGGAAAGCTGGACCCTGTGACCAGCTGCACCACTGTAAGAAAGTTCCAGAACCCTAGGGATTAAGCGCAACAGACCTTCCAGGAAAAAGAAAACAAAACTAGGTCCAGTGCAGAGGATCAGACATCTCAGAAGCATCCAGTGAAGCAGTGGACCCTCTTTCTGCCGGAAGGGCTGTGGTCTAGAACTCTGGACACACCTAGCCAACAGGGGAAAGGCAGAATACGGAAAAGCTCGTAGTAACGCTATGGACAGGGTTTCCCTCGTGCCAGTGTTAAAGAGGAGACTTCGCCAGAGCTCGGAGAGTAGAACTGCTAAGAGTAGACTAGGCAACGGTGATGAGACAGAAACTTCGGTGAACGAAAGCAAGGGATGAGAATCAGCTGCCACGCGGTGCTTTTTAAAACACGGCGTTGGCATCACATTCTCCTGGACGTTACACCAGGTCTCGTCCTATACTGTGGCCTTCCTCACACTCAGAGGGACAGGTTTGGTTTCCCTTGGTTTCCCCATCTTCACAGCTCCTACTTTGAGCAGCACTGAGTTGGAGGTGGAGAGTGAGGCCATCCCTCTGAGCAGGGTCCTCTGCCGGATGCTTTTGTAGAGTGGGCTGTGTTCTAGGCTGTTCCTGCAGCTTCCCACACATTCTGCTAGGCTGTGTCCCTTCCCAGCACAGCTCTTATGCTTCAGTCTCAGTAGATGGGTCAGTGGGGGAGGGGAGATGGTCAGTGGGGGAGGGGAGATGGTCAGTGGGGGAGGGGAGATAGGTCAGTGGGGGAGGGGAGATGGTCAGTGGGGGAGGGGAGATGGTCAGTGAGGGTGGGGAGATGGTCAGTGAGGGAGGGGAGATGGTCAGTGGGGGAGGGGAGATAGGTCAGTGAGGGGGTGGAGAGATAGGTCAGTGGGGGTGGGGAGATGGTCAGTGAGTGGGGAGATGGTCAGTGAGGGTGGGGAGATGGTCAGTGGGGGAGGAGAGATGGTCAGTGAGTGGGGAGATGGTCAGTGGGGGAGGGGAGATGGTCAGTGAGTGGGGAGATGGTCAGTGGGGGTGGGGAGATGGGTCAGTGAGTGGGGAGATGGTCAGTGGGGGTGGGGAGATGGTCAGTGAGGGAGGGGAGATGGTCAGTGGGGGAGGGGAGATGGGTCAGTGGGGGTGGGGAGATGGTCAGTGGGGGAGGGGAGATGGTCAGTGGGGGAGGGGAGATGGGTCAGTGGGGGTGGGGAGATGGTCAGTGGGGGAGGGGAGATGGTCAGTGGGGGAGGGGAGATGGGTCAGTGGGGGTGGGGAGATGGTCAGTGAGTGGGGAGATGGTCAGTGGGGGTGGGGAGATGGGTCAGTGGGGGAGGGGAGATGGTCAGTGAGGGAGGGGAGATGGTCAGTGGGGGAGGGGAGATGGTCAGTGAGTGGGGAGATGGTCAGTGAGGGGATAGGGAGGTGGGTCAGTGGGGGTGGGGAGATGGTCAGTGGGGGAGGGGAGATGGTCAGTGAGGGAGGGGAGATGGTCAGTGAGGGGATAGGGAGGTAGGTCAGTGGGGGTGGGGAGATGGTCAGTGAGGGAGGGGAGATGGCCAGTGAGGGGATAGGGAGGTGGGTCAGTGGGGGTGGGGAGATGGTCAGTGGGGGAGGGGAGATGGTCAGTGGGGGAGGAGTGATGGTCAGTGGGGGTGGGGAGATGGGCAGTGGGGGTGGGGAGATGGTCAGTGAGGGGATAGGGAGGTGGGTCAGTGAGGGGGTGGGGAGATGGTTAGTGGAGGTGGGGAGATGGGTCAGTGGGGGTGGGGAGATGGGCAGTGAGGGGATAGGGAGGTGGGTCAGTGAGGGGGTAGGGAGATGGTTAGTGGAGGTGGGGAGATGGGTCAGTGGGGGTGGGGAGTGATTGTCATGTAAGCAGGAGGACTTCTTTTTATCTCTTGTACCCATGTTAAAAGCTAGGCACAATAGTATACATCTGTATTTCCAGACTGACTCTAGAAGCTGCTGGCCAGCCAGCCTAGCTAAATTGGTGAGTTACAGGTTCAGGGAGAGACCATGTCTCAGAAAATAAGGAGAACAACTGAAGAAGACAGTGGGCATCAACATGCACACGTGCACAAATTCCCATGTGTACATTTCCACATATGCACATATCCACATGTGCATATATCCACATGTGCACATATCCACATACATCTACATATACAATAATTTACTTCTATTCCCAACTTCCTTATATTTCTTTTCACTTCGATCATAGACTTAAATTATTTATACAATATAAACATTGTATTTGTATAGATTTTGATTTTCTGAAAGCTTGTCTGTTTTGTTCTGTACTTCACTATCTGTGTTTGACAGGTGCCCAGCTGTTGTTTAGACCACTGCTAAATAAGTATGAGAAAGAAACGCTAGAAAACCAGAATTTATACCTTGTTGGTGCCTCAAACATCCGACTGTTGCTGGGGGCAGAAGCAGTCGGTCTGGTGAAGGAATGTACGGATGCCGCCATGCGGGCCTTCACCTACAGAACCCGCCACAACTTCAAAGGTTTCCATGGTAAGCAGCAGATTTTCTTACCCAGATGTGTTTGCCACAGAGCAGAGTCTGGTTCCTGCATCAGGGGCTGCACAGCACCAAACAGTCAATATCTCGGCTCCGTGGGCCTCAGTCTCTACTTAATCACTCAGTTCTGCCGTTTAGAGCACAACAGTAGCCCCTGACCATAGGTACATGAATGGACAGGTTGTAGAGTGTCCTCGGGCCACAACCTCACCCTCCCTGGAGTAGATGAACCCAGTGTGTACTGTATTTACATTGTTCTAATTTCAGTAAGGAATGTAAGAGTTTAGTAACTTGAAACCTCACTTTCTAAGTTTTCTGCTTCCTTCTGATGTGGTGGGATGGTGGGTGTGTCCTTGAATTTGCAGGCATCTCACAGAGAGTATTCTGGAGAGCATAGGGCCCTGGAGTCTCCAAAGGAAGACACCTGTTCAAGTGCACAGGTTCCTGGCAGAGCTTTTGGAATTAGGCCTCTTGGTACTAACTCACTGTCCAGTGCGTCCCCTCAGTGACATGGTGATCTAGGTGACATTTTCCTCAGTAAAAAGGATTTGTCTGTCAGAGCTGCTGTTTTCTTGCAGACTTTATTCTCCAGGATACTTGGTTCCAGTCGGTAGTGCCCCGTGGGACAGTTTGGAGGGTCTTCCCTTTTAAGTCCTTGCCCAGCAGGCTAGAAACACTGGTAGAGGTCTAGGATGTGCAAGCTCACACAGTATCACCCACCATCTTACCTGCCCATTGAAACACCCTGTACTTAAGGAGTGCAGCCTATGGGCACGGGCTCTAAGTAAAGCCAGGACAGTGTGCTGACGGCCTGCTGGGGCCCGGGAAGGCAGAGTTAGAATTCAGGGAGGAACCCCATCCTAAAGCGCTCTGCCACCTGTTAATTTTCCAGCTTGGACTTTCACCGCTCCGTAGGTTGTTCCTATTTATGGCGTTTCTATAACCATAAGCAAAACTATTTAAGTATCACCGACACCGTATTGCTATTCAGAACGTAACCGGACAGTTTTGTTGTATTTCAGATAACAATGACGACTTCCTCACCATGGCTGAGTGTCAGTTCATTATCAAACACGAACTCGAGAATCTTAGAGCTAGAGATGAGAAGATGATCCCTGGCTACCCACAGGCCAAACTGTACCCCGGGAAGTCACTGAGTAAGTCACCGTCAGCTTGCATGTTTGAGCCCACTCCTAACACTCTTTATTACCCATAAATCAGGACTGCTCAGCAAGTCTGCCCCTCCCCCACCCGTATGTTGTGCCTTTCCGCCAACTGCTGTTTGTGAGTCATCGAGTCATTGGGCTCTTGCAGCGTCCAGTCATCTTGAAGTTCTGTGTAAACCTAGGCTGTGAGCAAGTTCACTTTATGCCTGGGCACATACCCTGGGGAAACTCAGCATGGAGGGGGGCTTAAAAGGCTGGGTAAGAGTTTGTCCAGGAATCCTGCTCAGAGTGACTTAGGACAGCTTAGCAACATGTGTAATGTGGACAAGCATTGGTGTAACAATATCTGGATAGGGATAGAAGTGCACCAGTGTGTACAGCTGCAGGGCCTAGTGCACCAGTGTGTACAGCTGCAGGGCCTAGTGCACCAGTGTGTACAGCTGCAGGGCCTAGTGCACCAGTGTGTACAGCTGCAGGGCCTAGTGCACCAGTGTGTACAGCTGCAGGGCCTAGTGCACCAGTGTGTACAACTGATGGGCCTAGTGCACCAGTGTGTACAGCTGCAGGGCCTAGTACACCAGTGTGTACAGCTGCAGGGCCTAGTGCACCAGTGTGTTCAGCTGCAGGGCCTAGTGCACCAGTGTGTACAGCTGCAGGGCCTAGTGCACCAGTGTGTACAGCTGCAGGGCCTAGTGCACCAGTGTGTACAGCTGCAGGGCCTAGTGCACCAGTGTGTACAACTGATGGGCCTAGTGCACCAGTGTGTACAGCTGCAGGGCCTAGTACACCAGTGTGTACAGCTGCAGGGCCTAGTGCACCAGTGTGTTCAGCTGCAGGGCCTAGTGCACCAGTGTGTACAGCAGCAGGGCCTGAACTCTGGTCCCAGCCTCCTAGGTCTGGGTCTCTGCATCTGGTTTTCTGTTCTTTACACACACACACTCTTTCCCAACACAGAGTTTCAGTATGTACACTAAGCTGGCCTCTGCTTCACCGAGCGGGGACTACAAGTGTGTGTCATTACACCTGGCCTGGTTTCAGCCTCCATGCAGGAGGACAGTGCTTCAAGAACCATTTCCTAGTTACCACCCTGTGTGCTCAAAGCAAGGTGCAGACCGAGGCTGTCCACTGTGTGCTGTTGTGAGCCTGCAGGCTGGCTGCCCACTGTGTGCTGTTGTGAGCCTGCAGGCTGGCTGCCCACTGTGTGCTGTGTGTGCCTTTGTGATCTTTGGATAGGACAGTTTCTCATTTGCATTTTTCCACAGTAGTGATTTTTTTGGACACCTTTCGCCTTTCATCCATGTGTGATAATCCTGTCTCAGGTGCCGAGTCTCTGCCTCCCCCTCGGTCTCTGTTTCTGAACACATGGCTCTGTCTCCAACCTGTCTGTGGGATGCAGATTTGCCTTGGTTTGATGGCATTTTTTCCAAAGTTTAACCTTTTTTGACCTTTTGTTTTAAATATTGGAGTACTTTCTTAGGATAAATTATCTTGACTTCGTTTTAGAAACCTTCTCCCCATCATCCCCCGAAGCCAGTGCAACAGTTGTTTTTGTGTCTTGCAAACTGTACTCTAGATCAACGGGGGCTTTTACTTTTTACTACAGTTTTAACACATCATGCTCAGGTGAGGGGCACTTTAATTCCTGCACAGGAGGCAGTGGCAGAGGCAGGAGGATCTCTGTGAGTTTGAGTCCAGCCTGGTCTACACGGCAAGTTCCAGGACAGCCAAAGCTACACATAGAGGAGCCCTGTCTTGAAAAACGAACAAACAAAATCATTTTTTACACACCATAAGGCAGGAAGACACTTACTCCCCTGGGGCAGTGTGCACAGTCCACGTTTACTTTCTAGAGGAGAATCACGAGAAGGGAGACATTCCTCTTCAGAATCTGACTCTGCGGACTGGTCCGGGTTTCGTTGGACCTCCTTCCTGTCCCAGCTGCAGTCTCTCCAGCACGTCTCGTCTGAGAGACATCGGACAGTGGCTGTGTGTAGACACTTAACTGTTGTTGCAGGATGCTCTGCGTATCCTCACTTCTGAGTTAACTGGAGTGTGTTCCTTTCCGCCGCTTGCTGTCCCACCATGAGTCTGTCTTCATGTCTCCTCCATTGCTTTAGTCATTGAGAAAGTAGGAGTGGCTGTCAGATCGCAGGGGTCTGTGTCTCTGGGGATGGACACACCAAGCTGGCTTTGCATGAGGTCATCTTTTTCGGGGTCAGAAAAGCACCCACTGTGCTGCTTGGTTTCGACTGTATGTTTGTGAGTTTGTCGGAGTCTACAGTGCCTGACAGGTTGTGAGGTTTTGGCTGTGTCATCAGCGTGTAGAGATGGTGTTCTAGTGTGAGTCTATTACCGCCTGCTGGAGAATTCTACCTGTCTTATTAGGTCCTGACCAACACCATTTACTGCTTTTCTAAATGACAGGAGTATTTATTTATTTATTTCTAGTGTGTTTCTGACCGTTTATTAATGTTTGTCCTACAACTTAATTTTGCCATTTACTTTAAAAAAAATCATTCGTATTTTGTTTTATTTCCTTAATCAGTCATAATCCTAGAGATTACTAACTATGGAGATTTCATCATGTTTCCGACAATTTGCTCTGTAAGGTGTGCTGTCTGCTTGCTTTTCACCTTGTAGCTTTAGTATCAGCTGCATGAAGACTTTTGGCAGGATTCCAGTGTCTTTCACAGTTGCTAATTATTATCCCTTTCCTTGTTTAGTGTTGTTGGATAAGGTTGAACTCACTCTGTGAGTTCTTATTTACCCTTTTGCTTTTGGCCCCGCTTAGGGTCATTTTAGCTGCATCTGGTGTTAGAATTTATGTTTTGATGCAGCCCAATCTGAAGATTGTTTTTCCTTAAAGAGTATTTCCTAGTTGATGCCATTTCAGTCCTGTGGCTCTCGTGGTCAAGTCCTGGGCTCCCCAGGCAAGCCTGCTCCCACTGAACTGTAGTCTGGGTGTATACTGTTTGTTAATGACTGACGTTTTTCTCACTTTTGTTTTTGTCTTTACTTCTTTGTAATTTTGTTAATTTGGAATCTCTAGCCATTTCGTGCTTTCTCACATTGCTTTTGGAGCCATTCTTTTAGTTATCTCAGCTTCTGTTTGAATTTTAATTTTGGAGATGTGTTTGCCAGGATCTCTTCACTATATTGGCTTTTCCTTGCAAGACACTCAGCACTGAGACTTCTGACACTGAAACTTCTGGACACTGAGACTTCCTGACACTGTGACTTCCTGACACTGTGACTTCCTGACACTGAGACTTCCTGACACTGACTTCCTGACACTGAGACTTCCTGACACTGTGACTTCCTGACACTGTGACTTCCTGACACTGAGACTTCCTGACACTGTGACTTCCTGACACTGAGACTTCCTGACACTGAGACTTCCTGACACTGTGACTTCCTGACACTGTGACTTCCTGACACTGAGACTTCCTGACACTGACTTCCTGACACTGAGACTTCTTGACACTGTGACTTCCTGACACTGTGACTTCCTGACACTGAGACTTCCTGACACTGTGACTTCCTGACACTGAGACTTCCTGACACTGACTTCCTGACACTGAGACTTCCTGACACTGAGACTTCCTGACACTGTGACTTCCTGACACTGTGACTTCCTGACACTGAGACTTCCTGACACTGTGACTTCCTGACACTGAGACTTCCTGACACTGACTTCCTGACACTGAGACTTCCTGACACTGAGACTTCCTGACACTGTGACTTCCTGACACTGTGACTTCCTGACACTGAGACTTCCTAACACTAAGACTTCCTGACACTATGCCTTCCTGACACTGACTTCCTGGCACTGTGACTTCCTGACACTGACTTCCTGACACTGACTTCCTAACACTGACTTCCTGCTATTTTCTCTGCTGTTTTTTTTGTTTGTTTGTTTGTTTGTTTGTTTTGTTTATTTTTTTTGGCTTTGATTTATCGGTGCTTTCGGTTTCCTTGTCATATATCTTTATTAGTTTCTTTGTGATTAGTACTTATTATTGTTTTTGAGTCAGGAGCTCAATCTATAGTCCAGGCTGGACTCACATTTGCAACAATCCTCCTGCTTCAGCCTCCCTAATGCTGGGATTACAAGTATGAGCCACTGTTTGTTTATTTAAAATGAAGCCCTGTTTTTCCCAGATTGGCAGTTTTGGGAAGTAGGCGAGGGAGGAAGGGGACAGAGTCTCCAGCAAGAAGCAGTGGTAGTGAGAGGTTCATGCTTTGTTCTGCAGTGAATTCCCATGAGGCAGCTATATTCTGTAGAGAGCTTTGGGGAGTGCTGTTCTTACAAGCCTTGGGCTTGACTCAGCACCAAAGTGATGGCCTTCCTCCTGGTGTTAGCTAGCAAGGCACTACAGATGTGCACCAGGTCCTGAAGGCTCGTCCCTGTTCCACTTGGTGCCAGGATCTGCACAAGACCACTGTCTGCCTGCTCCATCCGGTTCATAGACTTCTCCTCTCTGTCGACCTTAAAGACTGTTTCATACTTGAGTTTTACATCTGTAAATTTTGGTTTCGTAAAACTTTTTTAAAAAATGTTTCTGGGTTTTGTTTTTGTTTTTAATTTGGTCTCAGGAACAAGTGAGTGTTGGTGTCTTCGGTGTCCCACATTCTGTTCACCAGCATGTTGACTGATGCATTTCCAAGAGGGTACGTGTAGTCGTCCTCATTCACATGGGTGTGAGGCGTGTTGCAGACACTTAGGCGGTGCTCCAATGCAGCGCAGACACCCTGTATAAAACAGAAGCAAGGTCCTGGTGCTGCTGGAAGCCCCTTCTCTCTCTGTTCCCCTGTACCAATCAGCTGCCCACGTAGACATGACCAGGTCTACCTGGAGCTTCCACAGCTCCTCTGCTCACTGGGAGTGTGCTCTTCCCTTTATGAGCTCTCGCTGTTAGAGCTGAGAGTTGGTACTGTTCCTGAGATACTCCATGACTTCGATGTGAAGAAACCCTGTTTCCTGTAAAGTTCACCCAGCTCAGGTCCTCTGCTACAGTAACAAAAGAACAGGCTAATGTGCTCTAACCCATCTGGCCTCTTCAGCATCACATGGTGCGCTTTAGAAGACAGCAGCATCCTCTGTGTAAAGATAGACAAGGTGGAATAGGGGGAGTCTGCTCCTAAAACCCCAAATACCATAATCAGGAATGTGTGTGAGAGTATTCAACCACTGAAATATGTGTATATTAGATAACACGTAACACACATGCACACACAAACACACACACACTATGTTTGCTCACATGGATTTGCATGGGTGTAGCCCTCTTCCAGATGGGGAAAGCCTGCTTACCATGATCTCCAGCAGCCACAGGGAGTGAGAGAGGCTGGGCTGTGGAGCCCTCTCTCCCTCAGCTTCCTGCTGTCTGGGCAGATCCAGGAGGAATGGCCAGCTGCTCCACATTGCATGGAGCCTGTCAGGAGCCCTGAGGTCCTTCCTCCCCTTCTGAGGTGAGCACCTCAGTCAGCCAGGGCAGCTGAGCTGTCTGCGTTACCACTTGCTACCACAGTGCCCTCCAGAACAGGCCGCCCCGGCTTCCCTTGGACAAGGCGGTCATTGGTTTGCTATCGTCCGGTGGCTCTCGGTCACTCCAGCTGGAGTGGCTGCTGATGTGGGCTTGTCAGCACTCTGCAAGGAGGGAGGCTGGCTCAAGTTGCTGCCTCCTTTCGTTAGGCCCAAGCACCTTCCTGTCTTCTCTCAAGGTAAGAGTCCGTCCTTGTAATTACAGCCAGAGCTGACATGAGGGGGCTGGAGGTTTTTAAAGAAGCCAGCCTCTATTTTTAGAGCTGAAACCAGAACCATGCTCTGGCCTTGGTGGTGACGAGAAGCTGGTAATTTAGACTGAAGCCTCTCTAGAGGCTCCCTTCACTGCCCTATTTTTGGAGACATACAAACAGGTCTTTGAGCCTGCTGGAGGCCTTCCACAGTGAAGTCACCTTGTGTAGAAGAACCTGAATCTTCGGAGCTACAAGCCGGCTCAGACTTTAAACACTGGTGCAGCAGTAGACAGCTCCGTGACGGGAAAGACCCCCGCAGCTCTGCACCCCTACACCAAGGGCCAGACTCGGGTTGTGGGTGGTTGAGTTGAGTCATGTCAGCCAAAGAAAAGTCCTCAGAAATCCTAGCCTGACAGCCTGGAGCTGAGAGACCTCAGACTGCGTGTGTTTTCCAGTGCCCTGAGAGCTGGTTCCTTCCCAGTCACCAAGAAGGGGGGACCCTTCACAGAACCCCACCCTTTAAGTCCTCTCTTCTGTGTAGTCTGTTTGAGTGATGGTTGTAAGAGGACTCATGGCAAGGAGTTCTCTTTTCTCCAGTTAGCAGAGCTGAGATTCCATCAGGGTGTGAAAGTAATAGCCCTGCCTTTTTTGATGCAAATTTCATTGTATGAACTGCCATGCTCTGTAGTAAGAGTCCATCCCAGAGACTCCCGGGAGAAGTACCCCAGCTCCCCAGCATGGCCTTAGGACTGAAGAACCCTCTACTCTAGTGGGTGGCTCTCAGTGCCCACCCAGAGATGCTGGGTCCATTGCGTGTGGTGAGGAGGCACTAGTCCACTGTGTTTCTTTTCCATATTGTGTGTGGATGTTCCAGCCATACTTGTATCCCAACTGCGTGGAGGAGGGAGTGCTGTGGGCCTGAGGTTCCTGTTTGTGAATACATCTTGTCATCAGGTTGCAGAGTTAGAAGTGACTGAGAAGACTGAAGTCACAGAAGCATCTCACCTGCCTCAGGAGAGGTGGGGCAGCCAGATCAGAGTACTGGGGTGGGGACAAGTTTGTATTCAGATTTAATTTACAATTTTCCATTGGTCCTGGAAATTCTATTTTAAGTGTGTCCAGTGAGGCAGGGGTGAGGAGGTGGGATAACATGTGTACTAATTTCAGGATTTGGGGGCTGGGGGTGGAGAGATGGCTCAGCGGTTACAGAAGACCTGGGTTGAGTTTCCAGCACCCACTGGGTGGCTCACCATCTGTAACTTCAGTCCCAGGGACTCCAATACCCTGTTCTGACCTCTGTGCATACCAGATGCACGGGATGCGCATATGTATACATGGGCAGAATGTTCATACGTGTGAAACAGATAAGTCTAAAAGACAAAAGAACTTCAGTATTATTCATAATGGCTAAAAAACAACGTGAAACAATTATTCTTCAACACAGACTTATCACTGCAGAGACATGCTACGTCTGTACAAGGAGAGTCCCTTTAAACTCACAGTGACACTGAAAGGTTTTAGAGGAGCTGGAGAGCTCAGTGGTTAGAAGTACTGTCTACCCTTCCAGAGGCTCCACAGTAAAGGGATCCGATGCCCTCATCTCTCATTCAGGCATATAGAGCACTCATGTGTATAAATAAATAAATCTTTAAAAATGTTTTATATACTGCAGCTCAAATGATCAAGAGCACTGTAAGGCACATAAGACGGCTCCTGTTTTGTGTTTAAACATCAGTATATGTGTGCATAGATTTGTCTGTATTTTGACATCTGGTTTACACATTACGTTGCACTGTTTGCGGAAGGCGTCCTAAGCCAGGCTTGTGTCTCAGGCAGTTCTTACCTTCCTCCGCAGTGAGACGATTGCTCACGTCTGGCATCGTGACCCAGGTGTTTCCGCTGCATGACACTGAGGCCCTGAAGAAACTCGAGGACACCTGGTACACTCGATTTGCTCTCAAGTATCAGCCCATAGGTATGTGCCCACGGATGAAACCACTGTCTGCTCAGCGCTTTCCTGCTAGCGCTTAGCAGCTGCGTGGGCAAGAGGTGTCTTGGTGTCTTTGTTCCTTTAAAATCTCATGTAGGCTTTGGCTAGTTTAGTCTACAGCACATGCAGTCTGGAGCAGCCTTTGTGAATATATATCTTTTAATAAGACCGCATCAGTTTTTAGTGTGTGTGTACAGTGGTGTGGCTGGGCTGTCCATGTGCATGTAGGTGCCTGCAAAGGCCAGAAGAGGGCGTCAGGTCTGAGCTGCTTCATGTAGTGTGGGCATGGGTCCCGCGCATGAGCAGCAAGCACCCTTAATTCCCTGGCTGTCACTCCCGACAGGGGTGAGCCGTGTCTTCATATGAGGATAGCTAGACTGTGAATACTTTGTATTTGAAATTTTCTATCCCCAGGGAGGTGGCCAAGCTATGCTTGAGTCGAGTCAGACTCAATGAGAGATCCTCTATTTTCTCTGATTAAGATCACTTTTTCTGGTGTATATTCAATATTACTTTATGGAAGGCTACAGCAATATTAATGTTCAAACATTAAGGCTGGTTATGTGTTTTGTCAGTGCTGGACATTAAGCCTTGAGCACACTAGGCAAGTGCTCTGCCGTAGAGCATGCCGGGCCTTTGCTAAGATGTTAAACATGGAGACAGTGTTCACGTTGGAGCTTCACCAAGCATCACTGTCGTCTCTTTTCCTTTTTTATTGTAAGAGAAGCCTTCTTTCTTTATTTACTTCTAATCTTCATTTCCACAAACAACTGTTTTCAGTGTTGAGCCAGAAGGAAGAGGCTAGTGAGATAGTGAGATGGCCCCAGGCTAGGAGACCTTGCCGCTCTTACAGGGAACATGACTGGCTCACAACCACCTACAGCTCCAGCTTCAGGGAGACCTGGCACCCTCTTCCTGCGTCCGAGGGCATCTGTACTGTAACTCCAGTTCCAAGGGATCTGTGACACCTCATTGTGACTTCTGTGGGCACTGCATGCATGTAGTGAACATATATCCAGACATACACATAAAGTAAATAAATTAAAAACTAAACCTAATCAAATCCACCCCCTTGTTCCATTCTTGTCCCTGCTCAGCTGCTCTGATTCCCCATATGACCAAGGTTAGCAGAGGTGCTGTATGAACGACCTCTTTGGTTTGTCAGCAGGCTGTCCAGGCTGTCTCCTGACCAGTGCTCATATGAAGGTGTACACAAACATCCTTGTCTCAATTTGGGAAGAAAGTATCTGTTAGATGAAGGGGAAGTAAGGGAGAAACTGAGGCAAGGTCCCTGACAGTCACTTCAGCAACTGATGCCTGAGCTATGAACTTGGGAAATGCAACGCTTGTCACACTGATAGGTGGGTGTTTGCTGCATGCAGGACAGAGTTAGCACCCCACACGGAATGGGAATGGAGGTGTAAAGGCTCTCCAACCACTGAAAATACACACTTGCCTGTGCTGTAGTCTTTGGTGGCCTGTTCCTCAGTTTTTTCCTGCTTTCCACTGCAGACAGCATTCGTGGCTACTTCGGGGAGACAATTGCTCTGTACTTTGGGTTCCTGGAGTACTTCACCTTTGCCTTAATTCCTATGGCCATCATCGGACTACCTTACTACCTGTTTGTGTGGGAAGACTACGACAAGTATGTCGTCTTTGCTTCCTTCAACCTCATCTGGTCCACCGTGATCCTGGAGGTGTGGAAACGTGGCTGTGCCAACATGACCTATCGCTGGGGGACATTGGTCATGAAGAGGCAGTTTGAGGAGCCCCGGCCAGGGTTTCACGGCGTCCTTGGCATCAATTCGGTCACTGGCAGGGAGGAGCCACTCTACTCCAGCTACAAGAGACAGCTGCGCATCTACCTGGTCTCTATGCCGTTTGTGTGCCTTTGCCTTTATTTCTCTCTCTATGTCATGATGATCTACTTTGACATGGAAGACTGGGCCTTGAGTCTCCATGAGGACAGCGGGTCTGAGTGGACCAGCCTCCTGCTGTATGTGCCCAGTATTGTGTACGCCATTGTGATTGAGATTATGAACCGCCTCTACCGATACGCGGCTGAGTTCCTAACATCTTGGGGTAAGCCTCCATATTTTGTCCCATGTTCAGCTGGTAAAGGCCCTGTCCCCCATCCTGAGAACTGAGTTTTATCTATGAGACCTACATAGCAGAAGGAGAGAACCAGCCCTGACCTACACACACACACACACAAACACACACACACACACACACACACACACACACACCTATACACTCATGGACACATACGCAGCACTCATACATGCTACATAAAATAAAAATAAAAGATAATTCATTGCTTAATGTTTGGACTCACATGACTATATGAGTTATGTGACAAATGTGGCCCTCTGGGCTTGCTATGGAGACCTGAGACATAGCTCAGCTGTGACACCCACTCACCTCCAGACTGTGGCTCCATAGTGCTCCTATCCAACGTGACATGCCAGGTCCTGGGCGCCCCTCTGAGCATTAGCTTCTCATCTTCACCTTCTGTACTGTGAATCAGCAGCTCTTCTATGCTTTTATAGATAAGGAGGTATTGATGATTGATTACCAATGATGGTAAGCACCATACAGTGTGTTCAGGGTACGTGAGACACACCCATGTAAAGCCTGTTCAATACCATGACATTGTGTTTCACGCCAAGGGTAAAATAAAATGTCTCCAGAGCAACTGAGATCTGCGTTCTCCTGCCATTGATGGCAGCTCAAAGGTGGTGCCCACGTGCACGCGTCTCTGGAAAAGAGACCTGCATAGAGTTTAAAAGTACAGGTCACAGGTCATTCCGTACTTGTCCATTGAAGACAACGCATTGTGTTATCCTGTGGGCAGACGTCTGGGCCTTAACTTGAAGGACCCAATGCTGTAAGTTTCTGACTGTTCTCTAGTAACAGCAGCCAGTTTTCCCGGGGCTTTCTTTGTACTGGGCCATGTGTTCTGATGGCCACAGCCACACAGGAAGCAGCCAGTCCCTGCGGTAAGACAGGAGGTAGCAAGGATGGCCTGAGTCAGGTAGTGGGAGCTAGGGAAGGACAGTCCTCACCCAGGAGTCCTCAAGATGTTTTCTGTTCTTGCTTCTGTTGTCTTGGGGCCACTCTACAATCTGTTAGTCCTGTCCAAGGCCCCATACAGAGCTGTGTCCCTTCCTCTTACTATCACAGTACAGGCTCCTCTTTGGGTGTCTGGGTGTAGACTCATTTGCCGACACTTCCCAGATTTCTTTTTCTCATATTTAGAAAAACACTCATCCCCAATCACACTGACATTTTGATGGGTGAGACTGTGCCCTCACTGATGCTCTTGGATGGCTGTGACTGACAGTCGAAGGCGCCCAGGGCCCTGAGCACAGTCCTACTAATTCGCTCCATAGCTACACACCTGCATTGCTTCTTGTCTGAGACAGTCTTCTTTCCTCTTCACATTATAGAGAACCACAGATTGGAATCTGCCTACCAGAATCATCTTGTTCTGAAAGTGTTGGTGGTAAGTGGCATCTTACAGGCCACGGAGTCTCTGAGCCAGTGCTACCCTGCTACCTCCTGGTGTGGGATGAGAATTCAAGTCTGTGCACAAAGTAACTCCCAGGTCTGAGCTACTCAGCCTAGTAGGGTCTTTCTGCCATGGTTGCCTGGATCCCAGCATCTCCGCAGGGCAGACAGCCTTGAGCTCCAGGAAAAGGAGAGCCTGCCCTGCAGGTGCTGCTGGCCTGGAGGATGCTGGGTAAGAGCAGGCTTTGAACATAGCAGCAGGGAGCCTGGCTGTCCCTATGTGGGGCAGGGCCCTGATCTCCCCGTGGGGTCTGTGGGACGTGTGGGATTCTGTGCCGTTCCTCCTCTCTTCTCTGCTCTTGCCCTTAGCTCTGTGTTTCCAGCTCCTCTCACCTCCAGAGTTGATAGTTGAGTGCAGGCTGAAAAGAGGGAAGCACCCAAAGTCCTCTTCGGCAGCGGTTTTCAGTGGGGTTTGTGGTTGCTGTGTGTGTGTCTCTTCACATTGTCGTCTTCTTTGGCAGTTCAACTTCCTGAATTGCTTCGCCTCGCTCTTCTACATTGCCTTTGTCCTGCAGGACATGAAGCTTTTGCGCCAGGTGAGTGTAGTGCGGGAGGCTGTGGGGGAGGGTGTGCTTTGTACTTTTGTTTTATCTATTTTTTCAATATTTATTTATTTATTTAATGTACATGAGTACACGGTAGCTGTCTTCAGACACACCAGAAGAGGGCATCAGATCCCATTACAGATGGTTGTGAGCCACCATGTGGTTGCTGGGATTTGAACTCAGGACCTCTGGAAGAGCAGTATTTTGTCTATTTTGATTCCCCTTTAAATAATAAGCAGTAGCACCTGCTCAGTGCATTGTTCAACAGAGTGGTTAGTTAAGTCTAAACGAGCCGTTCGAGGCCGCAGAGCTGACCAACCAAGGCCGTTCTGAAGCGCAGGTGTCCAGAGTCTGTGCTCTGTGGGCAGTGATGTGGGTGGTTAGGATAACCTCTAACAGGTCTTGCAGATTTCAGTCTTACATTAATAATGTGTTACACATGAGAGAGATATGCTGTTTCATGTCCAAAATGTTTGAGAAAGTTCTCCCTTCATTTATAGTATCATAGTTTTTGGATCATATAAATCCAGTGACTAATAAATTAAATTCAAAAATCTTGATTTTTTTTTCTTAAAAATTTGTACTTTGTTTGTATGAGTTTCTGGGCCACATGTATGTCTATATGCCAAGTACCTGATACCAAGGGGGGGGGGGACAGAAGAGGGGACAGATCCCCTGGAGCTGGAATTACAGATGACTGTGAGCTACCATGTCTGCCATGTGGGTGCTGGGAATCGGAACCCTCGTCCTCCCGAAGAACCACCAGTGCTCTTACCAGTGGCCTTCTCTGCAGTCCTTCAGAGCACTGATTTCTTCTGCACGTGTGTACACATGTGCATGCACAGGCATGTCTAATGTTGTGTGTCTTTCTTGATTACTTTCCACTTTATTTTCTTGAGATGCAGTCTCTCACTAAATCTGGGGCTTGTCAGTTAAGCAGGACTAGCTGCTCAGCGAGCCCCAAGGATCTTCTGTGTCTGCCTCCCTCCCCGGCACTGGGATGCTGGTTCTAACCTCATGCCATCTCTTCACTCAGAGGCTCTGAACTCAGGTCCTCATATTTGCATGGCAGGCATGTTACTGATGGGTCATCTCCACAGCTCACAGTAGAATATTTTAGTCAACAGTGGTCCTCACCCTGTGAAGCCTGGCATTTGTAGTAACATGCGATAGTTGGGTAAGATGACAAAGGTCACAGTCAGGCTAACTTACTTTTCTAAGAATTCTGGATTGGCTGGCCATCCGTCCGTCTGTCCATCCATCATCCATCCATCCATTCATCCATCCATCCATCATCCATCCATCACTGATAGTGTATCACTGTGTAGGATCCTGGGTGGCCTAGAACTCGACATGTAGACATGTAGACCAAGCCTCTGCTCCCAGACTGCCGGGGTTAAAGTCATGTCCTACCACACCCAGCCCAGCTGGCTTTCTCTGATATTATTCATGATTAGAAACATTATATTCACAGCCAGCTTTGTAAGGCTCACGTTGTGACATCACAGGATGCGCAGAGTGTGAGGACTGTGAATGCGGTGGTTTTGTTCTGTTCCTGCTGAGCTGACACTCACTCTTCCCCTTAGAGCTTGGCCACCCTCCTCATCACCTCCCAGATCCTGAACCAAGTTGTAGAATCTCTTCTTCCTTACTGGCTGCAGCGGAAGTACTGTGCGCGGGTGAAGAGGAAGGTGCAGGCTTTAAAGGCAGATGTCGACACAACCTTGTACGAGCAAGTCCTCCTGGAGAAGGAAATGGGAGCTTACCTGGTAAGGTGCCGTGCTGCTGAGTCACACTTTAGTGAATGTGTGTGGTAGTCACACACGTTCATGAGCGTGTGCAGTGTGCGCATTGTCTAACGTGCTGTGTTTCCTTCTCAGCTCTGCAGTGGGTCCCCTCAGCAGGAGCCACTTTGGCATTAGAAGGACATTAGCCTGGCTGTTTCACAGAGGGGTGTGGGACAGTGCACAGGGGACGTGGTCCCAGAAGCAGCAGACTTGCTCACCCATGAGTGTTAGGGCATCAGACTAGTGCCGTTACAGGTTTTAATGTATGTGTATGTGAGAGAGCTGTGCACATGGAGTCAGAGAGCAACTTCTGGAAGTCACACTCATATTCACACTTACTCACCCTCGTACTCACACAGTCAACACACACTCATTTATTCACACTCACACACTCACTGAACACACACTCACTTGTACACTCACACACTCATTTACTCAAGCACTCACACTCTCTCACTCTTACACTCTCACACACTCTCACACTCTTACACTCTCTCACTCACACACTCTCACACTCACACACTGAACTCAGTTCTTCCTCATATGAGAATGAGTGGCCCTGGACACACCCGAATGTTCACTCTGGTCTCTCCTGTGCTCTCACATCTTCCTTTATGAAGCATGAGAGACATCAGCGTGACCAAAGTCCACTCCTGTGTGTGACAGCACAAGCTCTGGAATTATCCTGAGCAGAAATAGACAGTGCAGTTCTAGTAACCAAACTAGAAGGTGGGTTCTGAGCTCTGCTTCCCCAGTCCAGAGTGTGTGTGTTGTTAGCCTTGACGCATCTGCGCCTCGCTCAAGTCTTGGAATCAGGTGCTCCCTGGCTGCCACGCAGGAGTCTGAAGTATTGCTGTGAGTTAGAAAAAGGCAGTCTGTCAGAGTCTACAACTGTTGTGAAACACGGCTTCCCCCTCACTGTAGAAAACCGGAGAAATTGCAGACAGAGAAGGCAAGGAAAATGTCTCTTCAGCCGTGGCAGCCGTGGGTGACTGGACCCCACCTGCTCAGAGCTGCTGGTCCACTGTGGCCGTCCCCTGCACCCAGTGCTTTGTATCCTTGTAGCTGTGGGAGGAGGGACTTCGTCCCCACTACCCCAGCCCCACCTATCAGAGAGCCATCTCCCAGCACGCAGACTGAAAAGGCATGCAGGGTTGTGCCTGGGTGTCGCTCTTGCACTTAAAACATTTTCTCACTTGGAAAATGCACTTATTTTTAAGGGTACTTTATTTATGTTAATATAGTGTTATTTCAGCCAATCGATGAGACATTTTTCATTCTTAAGTCCTAACAGAACTCATGTCAGATAGCCTTAGACTCTGCAGTAACACTTGAGTTGGGGCCAGAACGCTGGAGAAGGCAGGTGGAACCACCCCTCGCCTCATTCCCATGGCTTTAGGCTCTGTGTGTTACTCGGTGTGACTTTGCTGATGTGCTCGTGTTGGACCACGCTCAGCTGGGTTGTCCGGTGGCAGGTGGAGTCCTCTTGCTTACATTGGTGGCAGATTTTAAAGTGACAGGGCTTCTGTGGGCACATGCTCTGAAGCTGAGCCCTGCCACTCGCTGGTCTGGCTCTGGCTCTGAGGTTGCTGCACGTGGACGGTGTCAGACGCCGTCTCTCCCCAGCAGGTCTGAACTTCCCACAGTTCCCAGCGCTTCCCACGGGTCTTGCTGGACAGTCATGTCCATTTTCCTCCTCGCCCCGCCTTGTCCCTGTTGACCCCGCCTTGTCACTGTGGACCCCCGCCTTGCCACTGTGGACCCCACCTTGTCCCTGTTGACCCCGCCTTGTCCCTGTTGACCCCGTTTTGTCCCTGTTGACCCTGCCTTGTCCCTGTGGATTCCGCCTTGTCACTGTAGTCTCTTATGCTTGTTTTGTGTTGGAGACGCATTTCTCACTTTAAAATGTTTTGTGGGAGTTTTAAATCCTGAACAATATTGAGCTTTATTGAGTTTTCTTTCTGTTGTGATTCTTGTCGCCTTAATTGTCTCACCGAGTTCCTACACTGCTCAGCGGGATACGCTAAGACTATGTATTGTATAGAGACCATAAGCTACTCATCTTCCTTTCTCCATCATGGAGGCTGAGACCCATTTGATTTGCCACGAGCGTGGCATTCAGCAGGCAGTACATACAATGTCTTATAACGAGCAATCCCATGGTCCCTCCTGTTGCCTTCATCTGTGCCCAATTTCCTGACATTTGCTTTGGCACTGGGTACAAACACTCTGCAGGGAACTCGAGGCAAGAGAGGAGCAGATGAGACGGGCCTGGAACCTGGACTCATCTTCAGATATTAATGACAGGAATGTGAGGTGACGAGTTTGACTGACAGCCGCTCTACAGGGCAGCTCTTAAGGCTGCCATCAGGGGTCTTTGCTGGCCTTCACCTAAGAGTCAAGGGTGTCTTGTGTTTGCTTTGCTAAATGTGTATTTTTCTCCTCTTGCTCTGGGGTTTTACCTGGAGATGAATAAGTCTGGAAGTTCACAGTCTCTCCAGTGGACCAACAGTGAGCATGTGGGTACCTAAAATCACCTACAGCTCTAAGGGCTCCCTATCTGCCCTTTGGGGTATGAGGAAGGGCTTCTTGAAATGGACTCTCACGTGCCAGGGCCACCCAGCCCACTGTGGCATGAGGAGGGGGTTTCTGAGCAAGAGGCCCTAACATTCCAGAAGCCACCTAATTGGTTCTTTCTGAGAGAAACTGCACATCTATGTGATCATAAACAGCATGATTCCAAGTGTGAAAATAGAACATATATACACACACATTCACATACTCACACACACATACATACTCACAATATATACACACATTCATACACACACTCACATACACTCACTCATGCACACTCATATACACACTCACACACATATGCATATACATTCATACATACACTCACTCATACACACTCATACATACAGAGAGGTGTGTTGCAGTGCCAGTAGTTGAGTTACTAGTGAAGTGTGTTGTCTTTGTTTGCTTGGGGCTTTCTGTGCTCACTCGGCAAGCTGACAGCTCTTCCTCAGCCTTCCTGTGAGCAAAGGTCAGATGCAGGACTGTAGAGTGTGCACATGTGTATGTGTGTATGCGTGCAGAGGACGACTTACAGGAGTTGGTCCTCCTTCCACCATATGGATTTTGGAAGCAAATTCAGGTCTCCGGGCCTAGCATCAGGTTCCTTTATCCAGTGTGACATCTTCTCAGCTCCTTGCCACTTTCTAGGTAAGATCTGGGCATCTTGAGCACCTGTGGATAAGGATCCTCTCCTCCCTCTTGAGTGTGTATCTGTGTAGCTTTGGCTGTGCTTGAACTCAGAGATCTGCCTGCCTCTGCCTGCTGAGTGCTGGGATAGATAAGAACAGCATGTTCACACTGGGTGTTGCTTGTCTGGTGTTGTGTGAGTTGGTACCATCAGTTCATAATTATATGTGAGGAAATAGGCAACTAAAGAATTTTTATTCTTCATCAACTTAGTGCAAACTCACTTTTAAATTTGTATGAATTTGTGTTTGAGAAGAAAGGATTGGAGTAGATCCTGAGTCCTTTCGTAGCTAGATACTGCCCCCCCACCACTCGCATTGCAGCGGTTGTTCCTATGTGACACTGAGCAATGCCTGCTGTCTCTCTACATTGCAGGGAACCTTTGATGATTACTTGGAGTTGTTCCTGCAATTTGGCTACGTGAGCCTTTTTTCTTGTGTCTACCCGTTAGCAGCTGCCTTTGCTGTGTTAAATAACTTCACTGAAGTCAACTCAGATGCCTTGAAAATGTGCAGGGTCTTCAAACGACCGTTTTCAGAACCTTCGGCCAGTATTGGTGTATGGCAGGTAACTATGTGAAAAACAATGTGAAAAGCTGAGTCATTTTTGGGGAAAGAAAAACTCTAAAAACAGAAAATGTATAATACCCAGAACACCACTAAATACCAGAATATAGGCTCAATAATAATATTGATAACTCAGGAAAGAAACACAAACAGTGAAAACAGGGATCAGCTAGAAAACAAGTATCTGACTTAAATCCCAACATACCAATGGTTACACTAACTATAAATGGCCTAAAAATACAGATTAAAGACTGAGATTATTTATTAGAAATAAACGGGGTGAAAGTGAAAGAATAACGAAAAAATTACCAAGAAGAAAAGAGAGCAAGTGCAAACAGAAGCTGCTGTGATACTGTCTGAGGGGAAAGGCACCAGAGAGGAACATTCCGCCATGAAAAGGGAGACACATTCTCAGAAGAACATCAAACTGATGTGTATGTGCATCAAGAAACAGTTTTAAAATAGAAGAGAGAAAAGAACTTGAACAGAAAGGAGAAATAGGTGAACCCACATTGTACTTAGTGAGGAGGAACGCAAGAGTGGAGGAGGCTCAGTGGCGCCATCAGCAGGCAATGTCTGACAGAACACCAGTTATCTCAGCAGAAAGCACTTCGGAGTTAGAACTGTACACAGTGTGCCTGTGACAATAAACTCAAACCAGAATTAGGGACAGAAGATAACAGCAGGATCTCCACTGGAAAACCAGACAGCACAAAATGCCCGTGGAAAGAAACTCTCAGATGAGAGAAGCTAGACCAGAAGAAAAGTGTGGGGGACATCACTGATGAGGGAGGGGCCGGCAGGAACTCACAGCACAGGCGTTTATGCTGAAAAGAATCTCAGTAGAAGAAAGGAAACGAGGAAGAGCAAGGTCAGTAGAAGTGAAGGCAGGAATTTGTTCAGTGAGGAGACACAAGGTGGCAGGAGTGGACTGAGGTCAGAGTCTGCAGACCTGCTGCTGCTGGGGTGCCATGGCGTGGCCACAGGAGCTTGACAACTAGTAGAGGGGACCTTCCCTTCAAAGTCAGAGCCTCCTGCTGGAGCTCAGCCAATGAGTGGGGCAGGAGGAGGAGATGGCTCTGTGACTGTGAAGGAAGCCAAGTCTAGAGCCCACGTCTCCAGAAAAAAAAGATCTGGCTTAGATGACTACACCACAGATTCCACTCCTCAGAAAGAAGTCACACCTGTTTCATACAGTTTGAGAAGTGGAGTAAGAGGCGTGTTCCCAGATCATCCTATGAGACCAGGACCAGGGGGTCATTCTTCAGTGAGAGGCTCTGAAGAGGAAGGGCCAGGACATCGGAGATGAAGAAGATAGAGCAGGTGGGCTCAGGGGGGCTTGCTTATGCACACACACAGCGCATATGCAATAGCGTCTCATGCCAAGCAAGCTTATTAGATAGGAAGTGCAGCACCTTACATACTATTTCCAGGAACATACATTTCTAGCAGAAACTGCCACACGGTGGGGCAGAGTCAGTCACAGGCTAATCAAGCTGCTCTGGGGAGCAAGGGCCATGAACATCACAGCCCTAACACACAGCAGCCCTGGTACTGATAGGCCAGGATTTCTGAGGTGGGAAGAGTTGGGTTCTCAGGACCCAGAGCTGCAGCTCTCCTAAGGCCCTGGCCCCAGACCATTACTGGCCTTGCCAAACATATTTCTGGTTTAGAGAGGGAGCTATGTTCCTTCCCCACACACTGGAACCTCAGGGGAAGCCTAGGGTCAGTCTAGCCCTCAATGCGTAAGGAGCCAGAATTAATGTGATGGCAAAACCAGACATAGAGTTAAGAAGCAAATATCCCTCATGTGTAGCAGAAAACACGAAACCATTTGTGTTCTAAAACTGGAACGGCACAAGTAAAGCTGAGATGGGTGTGGTGCTGTGTTCTCACTGCCTGTGTACTGTACTGATGCCCAGGCACGTTTCCTGTGTGAGAAAGACATGAAGATGTGTAAGACTTTCGTAAAGATGCATAGGCCCTGTGCGTGAGCCTACACACTATGAAGATATAAATTCACAAAGTATAGATCAGTTTTACAACATCAGTGACAAAAGGCCAAGCAGCCGAAACCAGCCAGTGGATAAGGGCTGAGCAAAAGCACTCCTGCGCGCAGTAGGGCTGCACTTACCATCTGAACCAACCAGAGGAGACAAAGAATTATAAACATAAAGCAGAAGGGACTCATGTTACGGTTTGGAGGAAATATGGCTTCAGAATGGTGTCCTTGGGAGAGCCCAGAGAATCAACCAGAATATTGCTAAAGTAACAAAAAGCACAACAGCTCAGCAAAGCAGTGTAAGGAGTGAGAGGCTATTTCTGTGCCCATGGCTGTTGGAAGGGGTGATGGAAGTGCAGCCTGTGCTCCTGAGACGGAGTGGCCTCAGTTATCAGAAAGCAGCCATCAAGAGCTTTAGTTAGAAACAAAGTAGCACAGAGGTTCTCCACAGTTACCCCAGTTACCCGGACAACCACCATAGGAGTCAGTGATCTGCAAGTGCTACGGCAGCCTGGCTTCTGGGTTTGCTAAAGCCCTACAAGGACTTTGGGTCCTATCCCCAGGAAGGGACCACATCGACAATGAGCTTGGCTGTAGCTAAGCCAGGTAGAGTGCAGGCTGTGAAGCAGCTTCTTTCCAGATATGGCCTGCCTTTGGGAGCCCGGTGCTTTCCTGGGATGTCTTACATCACTCAGAGACAAGCAACATCAGCAGAGCCGGATCTGTCCACTCCAAGGCAGGACACACTGCTTAGGGGAGTCAAGTCAAAAGAATCTAAAATGCCCACTGACACACAGCTTTCCTAAGCAAAGAGAACCCTACCAAGATGGATGGAGGTGTAAATGTGTGTAGACTGTGTAGAACCTAGGGAAGGGCTTGTCCTTGGGGTTCAGATAACATGCTCCTTATGCCAACCGTCTTCCCTTTCAGTTGGCTTTTGAAACGATGAGCGTTATATCCGTGGTCACTAACTGTGCTCTGATCGGAATGTCACCACAAGTGAATGCGGTCTTCCCAGATTCCAAGACAGACCTTGTTCTGATCGTGGTGGCTGTGGAGGTAAGTGAAAGTGTCCCCCCCCCCCCCGTCCTCCCGCAGACTAGAGAAGCAGGCTGTGTGCTGCCCCCTGCCCCGCTCAGAGGAACAGACGTCCGTGGACTTGACATGTGTCTCCCGTCTCGCTTTACACCTGGTCTGCTACAGCGGCATTCACTGTAACACCCCCTGGCTCTGCGGTATCTTGTGTGTAACACCCCCTGGCTCTGCGGTATCTTGTGTGTAACACCCCCAGGCTCTTCGGTATCTTGTGTAAAGGACACACGGTCTCACACACAAGAGACAGGTGTTTCACATCTCTGTGTATCATGTTTTGGAATATGAGGTCCCACTGTGTCTGGAAAATTAAGCAGGGACTAAACATGAGCAAGAAGTCCTCAGAGCTGCCTTTACTGCTGTTACAAATGTTATTTGACACCAAAGAACATTCGGCCCTTTCGTGACTAGTTAGAAATGTGATGCTTGTGGAAGTGTACAGGAATAGAACTTGGTAGACCTGTGGAGTGGCACACCCAAGGCTTCTGGGTCCATTGCCCCACTTGGAGGCTAAAGAGATCCATCTCCATCCTGATGGTCCCTTTTTTTCTGTCCTATGCTGTGTGTTCACTGTGAGCTCAGTGTGTGAACTCACCGCGTGTGAACTCACCGTGTGTGAGCTCACTGTGTGTGTGCTCACCGTGCAAGCTCAGTATGTGCTCGCTGTGAGTGCGTGTGACCACTGTGAATGCCACGTGTACAATGTGCATTTAAGAGAACAATTTTTAAACACCACTGAGTAGGAAGGGAGAAAGATGGCCCTGGTGAGTGCCAGTATGTTGATGTTGAATTTGGGGTGTAAAACAGGATTTTGAAGAGCCATTTTGAGACTTGTTACCTGTAGAAGAGAGGCTTTAACTACCGCAGTGCAGATGGTCGGCTGGGTGCTGGAGGACAGTTTGCACGGAGGATGCTTTCCCAGCCACTGTGATCTTAGTGCCACAGAAAAGGTGGCCTGGCTGTCAGCTGGTTTCTTGGTTGGCAAGTGCTACACAAGAGTAAGGAGAGGTGAGTCCTGAGAGACACAGCAGAGCAGAGTTGGAGGACGTGAGCGTGGCCGTTGCTGCTCTGTCTGTCTTCCCTTCTCCGATCTTCCGTGCTGCCGCTTTCCTGGTTAGATGCTGCTCTCAGACCCAGGCCCTGCCCCTCCCATGGCTGATGACTTAAGTGTCTTCTGTGTCAGTACAAACTCAACCTTGGAAAAGTGTTAGATCTAACATGACAACAATAAAAACGCAAGATAGCCAGTTTTCCTCCAGCGTTACTGAGACAGCCATGTGGCCTCTCAATAAAAACGAAGCATTTAGAAATAAATTAGAAAACATAGGTTTGGGCTGTGTGAGCACGGCAGTTTATAAAGTCAGGCTAAGATCAGGTTCAGACTTAGAAGGCCACTGTTCGATGGTGTGTCTGCTGGTCAGCTCAGCTGTGCTAACTCCTGTGTAATGTGCGTACGATTCACATTGGCCCTCAAGTGTGCACAGCTTTTGTCAGTGCTAATGCAGAACTACCACTGGGTCAAGCTAACTATTTTAAAGAAAGAAGTAAAGTAATGCATTTTCTATACAGCAAAATCATTGATTTGTATAATTTTCTTTTTCTCCCTGGAGTCTAGATAATTTTAATATTTTCTGAGATTTTTGTTGCTGTTTGGTTCTTTGGGACAGGGTCCCATGTAGCCCAGGCTCTCCTCAAAGTGTCCACATAGCTGAGGATGCCTTGAACCCTGATCCTTCTTCCTCTACGTCCAGGTTCTGGGATCACAATGGAGCCTCACCATTGGCTTTTAGTAGCTTTTGAAAATGTCTTTCTCACAGATAAATGGCATGTTTCACTTTATTTATTCATGGTCTCTAAGTAAAATTTTGCTAATTCAAAAAGCCACAGTAAATTATAATTATACATAAATTATGTTTTAAATAAAAATTTAACATATTGATGAAAAAAAGCAATTTAAAATGTTAGATTTCTCTTCAAAGTCATTAGCATCTAAGTATTTATGTGATTAAGATTTGTCACAGGACAAAAACCTTTTAGAAACTAGTCCCTGTGATAAAGTTGGGGCTGTGCTTGTCTCTTGGTTGCACACCTCCAACCTCAGATAACTTTCATGCGTTTATTTCTTTCTGATGCTTGGCTGTTTTTTAAGAGTTGGATTTACTGCACCTGCCAATCAAGGGCCAAAAATGAAGGCTCCTGGCATTTGTGTGTTTACTGCCACCTAGTGCCGTCCTTAGAGACACGGCTTGTGACACACTTGTACACTAGATTTACTGCGAATGGACCATAGACTGACACATGAGGGGAGAGCAGGCTGGATGTGACGGTTCTGTGGGTTACATTTCATACTGGAAATACCACAAACGTCAGCCCACAGATCACGCTGATATTCAACCTCACGTCTGAGACCTCCCTTCGTCTCTGACACCGGTTCCAGCAGAGAGCTGCGTCCGTAAGTGCAGATCATAGTGAAAGTGCAGCCCCCGAGACAGCAGTGGGCCACGAAGTCCAGGTCCCTGTGCTGAATGATGTCCGCCGTGTGCTTCTGTCAGAGGCCAGCCCGACGTGCCGAATGCCAACCATTTTCCTTCTGCACCGGAGGTTCTCCTAAGGCAAAAGTGAGCCAACAGTTCAGGGAGCTTGGCTGCATTTTAGGTTCTAGTGACTAGTGAATTCATTGTCTCTGTTCATGTTTAATTACTAGTTTAAAAAATACCCCCTAAAAAGTTTCTTGTGGGTGTGGGGGAAGTAAATTATATGATGTACTCGCCCCCTACTGGCTAGAAACAGAACTGCGGGTCATCTGTGTGTAGTATTGAAGGCCAGTAAGAGGATGGGGTTTTCCTAGTTTCAGACATAAAATTGTAAGCTCACTGAAGATGACTGTTCAGGATTTACTTCAACTTTTTTGTTGAATGTGTTCCTCCTCTCTGGAGTGGGATGGACCACGGTGACAAATTGCTGTTGCTGTGGTTACTGTATAATCCGTCACTGAGCCACCTCTGAGATCACTCACCCTGCCCTCAGCAGGATCGTAATACCTGCAGGGACAAGTATTTGGGGTGAGCAGGGCTTGCTGCCACTTGTAGTGGTGAGATCGAGGGGGACTGCTTCTGTGAGAGTGAGCACACAGAGTGAGGAGACAGGTGTGCTCTGACTGGTGTGGTGATGCCATCCCTGCCCCATCACTTCCACAAGTCCTCACAGAGGTGTCCGAGTGTAGAGAAGTGAGCACCTCAGTTCCCTTGTCTGATCTCTGTGGGTCTCATTGCTGAGCACTAGTGCCCATGCCCCCCAGCCTCGGGCCTTCATGGTGGGCTGTGTCAGTTCGCTCCTCATGTTAGTCCCCTGCTCCTCTCCTTCTCCATCCTTCCCAGGTTTGCTTCCACCCTTCAGTCCTTCCTTCCCTGCCCCTCCACCCTTCAGTCCTTCCTTCCCTGCCCCTCCACCCTTCAGTCCTTCCTTCCCTGCCCCCTCCACCCTTCAGTCCTTCCTTCCCTGCCCCCTCCACCCTTCAGTCCTTCCTTCCCTGCCCCTCCACCCTTCAGTCCTTCCTTCCCTGTCCCCTCCACCCTTCAGTCCGTCCTTCCCTGCCCCCTCCACCGCTCCTTGTTGCTGACTCTGACTCTGCCCAAGCCCTGCTGTAAACAGTAGGTTTGTAATGGAATGGCATTATTGGGTAGTGGTGAAAGGTTGGAAATGAGGCCAATTAGTGCAAATAGGTTCCTGGGGTCATGTGGTAGGATGTTCTAGTTTTTTCCTGAGTGACCCTGCTCTCTGCTTCCTGTTCATCAAGAAGTGGAGAATAGCTTTGGCCTCCTGTTCCTGCTACCAGGGTGTTCTCTCCAAGCAGTTACAATGTGGCTCTGGGTTCCGTGGCTGGCTTGAGAATATTAAAGGCAGGCAGGGTGGGTTCTTCCACCGGATGTAGATTTATTTTATGTTTAAAACATACCAACTATTAATCCTATATGGTCCTAGCTTTGGGAACATCTACAGACTTGCCTAGGAGAGAAATTCCAGTGTGGTAGGAGGCCTCTTCCTAACCTCGTTCTCAGGCGGCCGTGCCCGCTGGAGCGGGGCTGGTACCGGCTCTTCTAGGCTCAACCTTGGGATGTAGGCTCTCGGGACAGCATCCGCTTGGTAAGCGCTTATGAAACGAGATTCCCCATCACCAACACCACCAAGAAAAAAATTGTTTTTGCATGGCATTCTTGTTACTTTAGTAGACATAATTGAATTAAATGAAATGAAAACTGATGAAAAGCATATGTTAAAGCAGAAGAGCCGTTGCTGCAGTGGGAGCCTGTGGGTAACATAGTTAGAGCTGTCACTGCAGTGAGGGCCTGTGGGTAACTTAGAGCCATCGCTGCAGTGAGGACCTTTGAAAGGACTCCACAGGGACAAATTGCTATTAGATGGGATAAGGAAAAGACAGTTAAGGTGATGAGAGAGAAACCATAAACATCTGGGCACACTCTATTGTGGCTTCACTCCAGCCAAATGTCTGTCAAGGTTTTACTTTTGAAGCCTGGGAAACCCAGTTGCCATCTTGGGGGCTGTAATGGTTAATGCCGATTGCCTGCCGGGGATTTAGAATCACCTCTGGTTTCCAGGAAGGTACAAAGGAGGACTTCCCCAAGTGTGGGTGGCGCCATCGAGGGCTAGGGTCTCAGACTGAATAAAAAGAGGAAAAGGAGGCAGCCCCTGAGCATTTCTCCAGCTGCCAGTCAATCCTACCGCCATGGCTTTCCTGCAGGATGAGCTGCACCTCCAAACTCAACAAGACACCCCACAATGCTGAGGGTACACAGGTCTGTGGTTCTCATCTGCGTAAGCTGAAGAATTGCTTGTTTCCTTGTGTCTGAATGGGCTTCCTGGGGACTGCTCTTTTGAGGGTTGACCTTTCGTCCCTGCATGAATGACAGGTATTTGTTGATCACCCACAGACCTAAAAACTTATGGTTAATGCACACTATTTTAAAGAATGATTTTGATGACAATCTTTTTTAAAAGATTAATTTGCATTTAAGGTATTATGGTGGTTAACGTATTTCTTGCCCTAAAATACAGGCAAAGGAAAGCCCCTCACTTCAGAAGTGATAGTTTCTCATTCACAGGAGCACGGTTTCAGAAAATATACAAAGGTGGGGTAAGAATGTAAGACCTGGGAAGCTCACTGCCCAGTGTCAGAGCCCTGCTGTGAGGCAGGAGAGCAGGCTGTCTCGCTCTGAGGACACTCACTAGTCACTGCCTCTTCTCAGCCTGCCTAGGCACAGTTGTCTGTCTGTCTGTCTACCTCCCTCTTTCCCTCCCCTCTCCTTGTGCACCTGCTCTCAGTCCCTGCTGGGCTTCCCTGTTCACATAAGGGTTCTAGGCCACATGCTGCAAATGTTAAAATATATTGGTTGGGGTGTGGTCAGGCAGTGCTTCAGTAGCTCCCGCTGCTCCTGTTCCTTTAACACGTTAGATCTGCCTGGCTTTGCTGAGCCTCTGTCACTCTGTTCCTTCAGCAGATCCATTGCTTAGTAGCTTCAGAGAGGCTTTGGCTTTGTTTGTGGGCCCCAAGGTGCCATGATGCAGACAGAACCAGCCCAGAAGTTAGTGGAGTGGAGGTGGCGTGTCAAATGCTGCTGCCGTTATATGTCCCTGGCTAATCAGGCACTTTCCCAGAACCGAGCAAAATGGATTATAGCTTCCTGATGTTATTAAGTACCAGGAGAAGCAAAATGTCTGAATTTCTCAATTTACATATATTGGATAAAAGGAAAAAAATGGATGTTTCAATTGAAGGTGCATGCATATGTGTGTGCCTTTGTGTGTATGTGTCACTTGTGTGTGTGTGAGATTTGTGTGCGTGCGTGTGTATGTGTGTGCGCATGTGTGTGTTGTAAGTTGGGCTCCAGCTGAGTCTGAGAGTGAAGACTGCCTTCTGTCAGACCGAGCACAGGTGGATGACGAGCTGCGGAAGACAAAGACACTGCTGTCCCTGAGCTGCTGGCACTCGTGCCTGGATGACCACACAGGCTTCCGTTGCTCTTTCCAGATCAAAGCCTCACGCAGAAGCTAATTGGCACCATCTGTGCTGATAATGAAGTCCATGATGTGGCTACTGGTGCGAGGAACTTGCTGAAGGAGTTCACAGTGAGGGTGAGGTGGGAGCAAGGAGAACAGTCTTGTGGGTGTTCATTGCTTACCAGCCATAGAAAGAGAACAGAAAGCAAGATCAGCCAGGCGCCGCCCCACGCCTGCTCAGTAAGGTGTGTGGCTGGGCTCAGTCAGCAGAGTGCTCCCATCTGATGTTCCCGCGTGTTAGAGCTGCCCCGAGATCACTCCAGTAGCCATCCTGCCTGAACTGGGTGCCGCTTCTTCCAGAGCTTCTGCCTCTGCCTCTCTGTCTCTCTGTCTCTGTCTCTGTCTCTGTCTCTGTCTCTCTGTATCTCTGTCTCTCTCTGTCTCTGTCTCTCTCTCTTAGTCTCTCTCTTTCTTAGTGTCTCTATCTCTGTCTCTCAGTCTCTCTCTTTCTGTCTCTCTCTCTTAGTCTCTCTCTTTCTTAGTGTCTCTCTCTCTGTCTCTCAGTCTCTCTCTCTCTCTCAGTCTCTCTCTCTCAGTCTCTCTCAGTCTCTCTCTGTCTCCCTCTGTCTCTCTCTGTCTCTCTCTGTCTCCCTCTCTGTCTCCCTCTCTGTCTCTCTCTCTCTCTCTCTCTCTGTCTCTCTCTCTGTCTCTCTCTGTCTCTCTCAGTCTCTCTCTGTCTCTCTCTGTCTCTCTCTCTCTCTGTCTCTCTCTGTCTCTCTCTGTCTCTTACCACGGACAGTCTGACCCACTCAGGCCACCTGTAATGATGTCACTGAGTAACTTATCCTTGGGTCTTTAGTTCCTAGACTTGGAATCTGCTGTGTCACTCTCACTCCCAGCCCTCCTTCAGAGAACAGAGAGCTCATTCACACTCACACACACTCATACACACATTCACCAACACACTCATACACACTGACATATACCATATACACGCTCACACATACACTTACATACACCATACACACATTCAGCAACATACTCATACTGACATGTACCATATACATGCTCACACATATACTTACATACACCATACACACATTCAGCAACACACTCATATACACTGACATATATTATACACACACTCACAGATACACTTACATATACCATACACACATTCAGCAACACACTCATACTGACATGTACCATATACACGCTCACACATATACTTACATACACCACACACACACATACACATACATACACACACAGAATCATTCACACATGTATACTAACTCACAAGTGAAAATAATAGAAGGTGTCAGTTGGTCATTTTACACTGAGAAGAAGGACCATTCCCAGACATTTGTCCCTCAACTCTCTTGTATTACACACCTCTTAGTCAACCCTCTTGTATTACACACCTCTTAGTCAACCCTCTTGTATTACACACCTCTTAGTCAACCCTCTTGTATTACACACATCTTAGTCAACCCTCTTGTATTACACACATCTTAGTCAACCCTTCAGTATTACACACATCTTAGTCAACCCTTCAGTATTACACACATCTTAGTCAACCCTCTTATATTACACACATTGTATCTAGGTTTTTAGAGAAGCTGTGCCCCTCGAGGAGAATCTGCCTGTGAAAGTGCAAGCACATGCATGACACAGTCACAGGTGACACTCCTCACCTTTCACCTCATTTGGGACACTCTTGTTTGTTGCTGTGTACCCCAGGTTTGCTGATCTGTTCATTCAGTAGCTTACTTGTATCTGTTGACAGGATTCGGGGATTACAGGTGTGTGGTCCCACATGTGTCTTAGGATTTAAACTCTTTGCCCACTGAGTCAGCTCCAGCCGCTGTTTTCACATGGCTGCCAGTAGGAAGCTTCGTCCCATGTTTCTTGGGATCTGTCCTTTGACACCATTTCATTCTGATTTCAGTCAAGAGCATATGGAAACCGGAGAGGCATTTCTGGACAGGAGTGTGCTTTCTTTAATCCATACATGTCATCTTTGAATAGTAATGCAGTCACATGATTCAGAATTTAGAAGGGTCAAGGTCCCCCACTCTGGTGCGGCAGCCACGGCCTCCCTGTCAGTGCTTCTGTGGGTAAGGCGCCCACGGCAGGCACAGTGGCCGGAGAGCAGGCTGGAGAGCATTGCTTTGTACTTGATTATCTGGCACAGATGAGAATCTCACTGACACATTTAGGGCATTTTATGTAAAAGAATGCACATGTCAGCTGACCTGATGCCATTAGGCTTCGGAATGTGCAGCCTGTGGTGTTGCACAAAGCAGGTTTGACCTTTTCTAAGGAATTCTTGTACCATGAATGATTGACAGGCTGAGGAAGGTGATTAGCACACCTGATGCCTCGTGTCTGGGTCAGTGTCACCAGCAGTTTGACAAGAGCAAAACCTGAAAACTGCTTATGGATGACAACAGGCATTCCGCCTTGTTCTGTAATGGACAACAGGCATTCCGCCTTGCTCTGTAATGGACAACAGGCATTCCGCCTTGCTCTGTAATGGACAACAGGCATTCCGCCTTGCTCTAATGGACAACAGGCATTTCGCCTTGTTCTGTAATGGACAACAGGCATTCTGCCTTGCTCTAATGGACAACAGGCATTTCGCCTTGTTCTATAATGGACAACAGGCATTCCGCCTTGTTCTGTAATGGACAACGGGCATTCCACCTTGCTTTTACCTTAGGAGTGAGCAGTCTATTTGTGGATTTATTAGGTTTTAAAATAAGAACAGATTCTTTAGACCTGTTCTAAGGCTAGCAGCTTTTCTTCCATCTGCTTTGTCTCCTGGTGCACATAAGCTGTCTTCTCACACCTAATGTAAGATCAGTCCTATACTGATGTATAGGTGAGGGTGGTAAGGCAGTGATGGTTCCTGAGCTTTCTAACTCCTTGGTAGAGTATGAGGCCTAAATGCTGGTGTTAGAGCAAGGGCAAGTGTGGGCAGCTGAGCCCTTTCCCTCTGGGGTCTGCTGATCTGGTCTGAGCCTGGACGCAGCTCTGACACTCTGACCTTGATTGGTCGAGCTGCTGTTCCTGTCCTTGCCAAAGCATGGGCGTCTCAGGGCTGGCAGATGAACTGACAGTACAGACAGGGCCACATCCATGGCGACTCTTGGGGACATTTCTGCATACTGGGTGAAACAGCACCAGACTTGGACAGCCGTAGACTCCTTCATTATGTTTTAATTACCATGGAAACGACAGAATTGTGAGATCACACGTTATATTTTTATTTTTGGGAACTGCTATATATATTTATACAAATTAGAAAGCAGAAATATCATACAGTAGCTTTCTTTTCTTATTTTAAAATATTAATGTAAGAAGCAGCCTTTAGAATGCACATCAAAAGATAAGTGTTTCTGAACCATGAAAGCCCTTTCTCACCTTCGTTCTCATTAAACAACACCTTGGTCTATGTGACCCATAGACTAACATTTGGATGATGTGGGTTTTGCTGTAGCCTTAGAATAAAATAAACCAAGGCTTGGAATTTAAAGAAGGTTAAGACCAGGCCTGCCAGCTTGCACACTACTGCTGAGCCCAGGAGACCGGAGGCTGAGGCTGAGCATTGTGAGATCAAGGCTTGGTCTAGACAGCCCCAGGTCGGCTTGGGCTGCATAGCGAGTTTCTGTCTCAAAGAAGAAGAAAAGTAGGTTGAAACAGTTTGTTCCATGTAGGGATTTAGTTTGCTGCAGAGGTTGGTTCTTGCGAATCTGTCTTCTTGTTTTTTTCTTCAAAATACTGTTATATGGTGGGTATAATCAGAAGTTAAGAGTGCCTATATTTTGGTGTGTGTGTATGTGTGTGTGTGTGTGCACATGTGTGTGTGTGTGTGTGTGTGTGTGTGTGTGTACATGAAAGAAACAGACAGACAGAGACAGAGATTAAGATAGTACATGTATTTGTGTGTCTTTTCTCCCAGAGCTGGCAGTCCAAGCACTCAATCTCCAGGAGGCTGTGTCCCATGGCTTCCCAGTGGCTCCTCACTGGGGATGAATCATTGGGGTACTGTTACTCCTACAACTGTTGATATCAGATTTGAGTTCCCATTTAAATGTAGGCTCAGGGCTGTTCCTGCTGGATTTGGGCATTCATTGCCATTCTCCATGGTGCCAAAGTTCGAGGCCACCATGTGTCTCTTAATTGTGTGCAGGGCAGAGGTCGGGGCCGTCTCATCAGCCCTTCACCGGGGGTCTGGTTGCTGGTTTCTGAGATTTTATTCTTAGAGGTCGTCCTAGGAGTGGTGTGGTTGGTTCTATTACCATACGACAGCCCAGAGCTCTGAGACAATATCTTCATGTCCAGAAAAAGGCATCTATTTCAGTGGTTTTGGACAATTTTGATTTCAACAAAATATATTCACTAATGAACTATGAGAAGTGCTTCATTTTCTGTTTAGTTTATGATATTTTTAATACTATATGAATTTCTATTACTCTGTTTTATAACTAGGTCTCCTCAAAATCTGTTCTGGTTAATGTCATAATAACTCTGGATGTATCATCCACAGTGCACATGCCAGACATGGTGCAGTAATTTGAATGAATAAAGGGAATTCTGAAATTAAATTTTTATAAATATACAGTCATTGACAAATGTAAAATCCTTCCTGTAAAACTCATCACACAGACTTGTCCCTAAGCCACTGAAGAGCAGTATTGAGTGTGTACACACATGCATGTGTGTATACTTGTGTGTCCAGTCAGGGGTACAGGACAGTGCACACTACAAAGCAGTGACCTCAGAGGGCAGACAGCCCTAAGTGATCCAGTAAGAAGCAGTTGGAGCATGTCAGGAAGGTCACGGACTCTGGGAACGGGAACTGTGGCTCTCTGTGGCATCCAACAAAGCCATGAGTGAGGTAAAGAGCACAGGTCCAGGGCTGGGGATGTGGTCAGTGTCTAAAAGCCTGGGCCACTTTTCCAGAGGACCCAGGTTCAGTTCCTAGCACCCACATGGAGGCTGACAACGACCTGTAACTCCGGTTTCAGAGGAGCCATCTGGTTTCTTATTGCTTGTTCTGGAGTTACAGATCTCACACCAGGACGACTAAAATGGCTTTGTTTGTCTGACCACGGCCATGTCTAAGGCCGTGTTCTCAACCTGTGGGTCATGACGCCTGTGTGTTAATGGTTGCATGCTAGGTATTTGTATTATTTATATTAAAATTTGTAACAATAGCAAAATTACAGTTATAAAATAATGACAAAGTAATTTTATGGTTGGGGTCAACACAAAAAGGAACTGTATAAAGGGTTGCAGCATTAGGAAGGTTGAGACCCACTGCCCTAAGGGAATCTGTTTTATGAGTTCAGCAGATATTCTCGACTGATGGAGAAGTAATTGTCCAGTTCTGAGTTTGTAATCCAATTGCCTGTGGCTGTCATTACTGAGCCTGCTGGAGGGGCTGAAGGGAAACAGAGCCATGCATGCCATAGACAAGGCTGCTGATCCTCTACTGTGTCCTGGAGGGTCCTTTGGTGCTGAGTAGACCCCGACTACTGCCCCGACCCCACCGTGTGCGTCTGTTTGCTTGTGTTTGAAATGAACATCTTAATTTAGAGTTGTGTTCAATACCGAGTAGTGCTTTTTTCTAAGACACCCATGGACTGTGAGCCCTCTTTGCAGCAGGTGCAGGCTGCAGACTGGTTCAAAAGCACAGCACGTGTTTGTTTCCAGCACTAAGCGTTGGAAGCTTTTGATGTCTGATGCTGCTGTGGGACTTAACCAACAGGAAGTTATCCACCTGCCATTCCAGGGACTTAACTGTCTTTCTCACATGACTCAGAGCAGGGATCCCCAAAGTGAAGTCAGTCAAGAGTTGATGAAGCTCTGCACTATTGTTCCCACAGACTCATTGCCGTCACCATAGTCACACAGCACTATTGCTTCCACAAACTCACTGCCATCACACAGCACTATTGTTCCCACAGACTCACTGCCGTCACCATAGTAACATAGTACCATCTTATCAGTCTTCCATAAGCTCCACGGGACAGTTGCTGGTTTTGCTTTGAGGCTGGTGTGATTGTGTTGACTATAAATACAACTGCTCCTACCGTGAGAGAGATGACTGTTGTATATCTCGGTCTACCTAGAGGACTACATTGGCAGGTTTTTGTGTAATCTGATGGTTTTCCACTAAGCATTTGCTGAAACACATACAGGTTTTTTTTTTTTTTTTTTTTTTTTTTTTGTTTTTGTTTTTGTTTTTAACTTTCCTGTTTCCAGTGGCACATCAAGGATTGGGGAAAAGACATCTCCTACCTCCAAGTCAGTGAGTTTGAGTTTGTTATTATAATTATAGACTCACACATGATTGTAATTATATGTGCAAGATTTCATGGACTGCTTATCCAGTTTTCTTTAGAGGGGATGTTTATAGAACTGACTGTGAACTGTCAGACAGTCATAGAATCCACCAATCTTGTACTCTGTGTGCGTGTCTGTGAGTCTCTGTGTGTGTTTGTGTGTGTGTCTGTGGGTGTGAATCTGTGTGTTGTGTGTGTATTGTTCTCTGCTGTGTCATTGCATGTGTGGGTCCACATGCCCATAGCCAAGGTGGAGATTCAGCAGGGTTCCATTGCCACAGGGTCCCACTTTAACTCTGTCCCTAGTCTCTTTGTCAGGTGACAGATGTAGCCTTCATGACCCTTTGGGAATCAGGGCCAGTTCAGGTTGTATATCCTAAAATCAAGGTGTGTGTTGGCTACTTCTTCATCGATGTGGTGAGGTGCCCAACAGCCCAAGTGGGAAAGGTTTGCTTGGTTCATGGTCTGAGGTTCATGGTCTGAGCTTTGGTGCTCTTAGACTGAGACCAGGCAGAGATGACAAGATCATGTGCCTGTGGTGGAAGAAACCTGTGGTGAAAGAAGCTGCGTCCCACCTAGTGGCCGTAGATCAGGGTTATGGGACTAAGGGACTAAGATAAGACACATTCTTCAGAGCACACCCACAAGATACACATCCTCTAGCGAGATCCTGCCAACTAATCGTCTGTTTGGTTATGAACTCATCCACAGCCTCATCCAGGGTGAAGCTGACCCTCCTGACTGTTCCCGCTCCAGGACCCAGCTCTGGTGCCCGACAGTCACATTTCCCATCACAGTGTGGGGCTGGTGCCTGACAGTCACATTTCCCATCACAGTGGCTGGGGCTGGTGCCCGACAGTCACATTTCCCATCACAGTGGCTGGGGCTGGTGCCCGACAGTCACATTTCCCATCACAGTGGCTGGGGCTGGTGCCCAACAGTCACATTTCCCATCACAGTGGCTGGGGCTGGTGCCCGATAGTCACATTTCCCATCACAGTGTGGGGCTGGTGCCTAACAGTCACATTTCCCATCACAGTGGCTGGGGCTGGTGCCTAACAGTTACATTTCCCATCACAGTGGCTGGGGCTGGTGCCCAACAGTCACATTTCCCATCACAGTAGCTGGGGCTGGTACCTGACAGTCACATTTCCCATCACAGTGGCTGGGGCTGGTGCCCAACAGTCACATTTCCCATCACAGTGTGGGGCTGGTGCCCGACAGTCACATTTCCCATCACAGTGTGGGGCTGGTGCCCGACAGTCACATTTCTTATCACAGTGTGGGGCTGGTGCCCAACAGTCACATTTCCCATCACAGTGTGGGGCTGGTGCCCGACAGTCACATTTCCCATCACAGTGGCTGGGGCTGGTGCCCGACAGTCACATTTCCCATCACAGTGGCTGGGGCTGGTGCCCAACAGTCACATTTCCCATCACAGTGGCTGGGGCTGGTGCCTAACAGTCACATTTCCCATCACAGTGGCTGGGGCTGGTGCCCAACAGTCACATTTCCCATCACAGTGGCTGGGGCTGGTGCCCGACAGTCACATTTCCCATCACAGTGTGGGGCTGGTGCCCGACAGTCACATTTCCCATCACAGTGTGGGGCTGGTGCCCGACAGTCACATTTCTTATCACAGTGTGGGGCTGGTGCCCAACAGTCACATTTCCCATCACAGTGTGGGGCTGGTGCCCGACAGTCACATTTCCCATCACAGTGGCTGGGGCTGGTGCCTAACAGTCACATTTCCCATCACAGTGGCTGGGGCTGGTGCCCGACAGTCACATTTCCCATCACAGTGTGGGGCTGGTGCCCGACAGTCACATTTCTTATCACAGTGTGGGGCTGGTGCCCGACAGTCACATTTCCCATCACAGTGGCTGGGGCTGGTGCCCGACAGTCACATTTCCCATCACAGTGGCTGGGGCTGGTGCCCAACAGTCACATTTCCCATCACAGTGGCTGGGGCTGGTGCCTAACAGTCACATTTCCCATCACAGTGGCTGGGGCTGGTGCCCAACAGTCACATTTCCCATCACAGTGTGGGGCTGGTGCCCGACAGTCACATTTCCCATCACAGTGTGGGGCTGGTGCCCGACAGTCACATTTCTTATCACAGTGTGGGGCTGGTGCCCAACAGTCACATTTCCCATCACAGTGTGGGGCTGGTGCCCGACAGTCACATTTCCCATCACAGTGGCTGGGGCTGGTGCCTAACAGTCACATTTCCCATCACAGTGGCTGGGGCTGGTGCCCGACAGTCACATTTCCCATCACAGTGGCTGGGGCTGGTGCCCAACAGTCACATTTCCCATCACAGTGTGGGGCTGTATCACAGTGTGGGGCTGGTGCCCGACAGTCACATTTCCCATCACAGTGGCTGGGGCTGGTGCCCGACAGTCACATTTCCCATCACAGTGGCTGGGGCTGGTGCCCAACAGTCACATTTCCCATCACAGTGGCTGGGGCTGGTGCCCGACAGTCACATTTCCCATCACAGTGTGGGGCTGGTGCCCGACAGTCACATTTCTTATCACAGTGTGGGGCTGGTGCCCGACAGTCACATTTCTTATCACAGTGTGGGGCTGGTGCCCAACAGTCACATTTCCCATCACAGTGTGGGGCTGGTGCCTAACAGTCACATTTCCCATCACAGTGTGGGGCTGGTGGCCTCCTCTCAGGCGTTTGCCATTAGAAAGCTCTTCGGTAGCATGTCTGTCTTCCCGGCCATTTCTAACTGGGTTTCTTTAGCCCTGTGTTTGAAGAGCTCTGGGGTAGCAGTTCTATGCAGGGTGGGTAGTCGGTCAGCTGCAGATTCAAGCTGCGGAAGTTGTGAGTTTTGCTGAAATCCTTCCTCTTCATGGCTTGTTAGTGTTTGATTGTTTGTGAAACACGGGAGAATTACCGTTGATAAAATAGAAGCCATTCAGTTGTTGTTTAGCCTCGTATTTCTTCATACTTGCTCCCTTTCTCCCTCTTACTCGCTCTTCTTGGTTGTGAAAAGTATTAATGATTATTCAAATTACAATTAATTTCCAGGTTCTTCAGCAAGTGCCCTGCCTTCCCTTCCTTTCATGTAGAACCTGTGCCTTACTCCACACGACTCCAGAGTAGCTTTGGTAATGTTTTCTCTCTTCAGCACTTGAACCTCCATGTCCAGAACCGCATGTGGGTGGCATTATATTTGTCAGTCATCGGTAGCAACGTGTTTCCTAGAGACCATATAGGATTCCTCTGACACGTGTATTCGTGTTCTCTGGGGTCCTCACCTGTCAGTGTGTCACGTCTGTCTTTGCTGAGTGTCCTTGTCTCGGTGCCTCCTGAGCTCCCATGCTGTGAGGAGGTTCCCCTTCTCCCTCTGTCCCTCTGTGACCGGCCAGCCTCAGCAGTGAAGCATCGTGGCTGGCGCAGCGCTGAGCCCCGGCATCAGAAGCTGCTGGTCAGGGGGAGGGAGGAGACCAGGCAGCTCCGAGCTCCGCCCACAAGTCGCCTGTCTTCCTCTAAAGAAGGGGTTGGGAAGAATAAGGCCCAGCCTGCTCCCTTCAAGAGCACTGTAGAAACATTTCCACATATCCTTCCCTCTGTGTGGAAGAAAAGGCCATACTGGTGATTTCCTGCTGCACACATGCATGTCACACGTGCGTGCGTGCGTGCGTGCGTGCGTGTGTGTGTGTGTGTGTGTGTGTGTGTGTGTGTGTCTTGCTTTGTGAATGGAATCGCTCTGATAGCACAGAGACTGTGGGGGATGAGAATGTTCATTGCTGAGGTGACATGACTAAGTCAGGTGCGGTCTGGAGTGTGCCGGGAGCCTGCTGGACCAGTTCTGAAAGTTGGAGATTATAGGGCATCACATACATCAAGGTGCTCACTGACGGCTTTCATGAGCACTAGGCCTCAAATATGTTTACTACCAATATTTGAAAATGTCTTTTTTTTTTACTTTTTTTTTTTTTGATTACTGACACTTAAATTTCCTAACACGCGCGTGTGCCTACATATTCAGAGAAGAGTGGTTCTGTGGCCCTCAGTCATTCCCTGCCTTCTTGAGAGAGAGCCTCCCTCTGACCCGGGTAGATCAGCTGGCTAACCAGCCCCCAGGATCTGCCTGCCCTACTCAGTGTGGGGTTATGGATGCTCACAGCAGCACATGGGTTTTATGTGGGTTCTGGGGGTTTGAACTCTGGTCCCTGTGTTTGCATAGCAGGTGGTGCACCTTAGTTCACATCTTAAAGACATGGATTTGACAATGATTTTCTGTCTCCTTATAAATGGACAGAAGTAAGGTGGTTTAAGAAAACAAACCTCTGTGAATGACAGTTAAAATAGACATTTCACCACAGCCATAGCTGGGGCTAGTTCGGGACCTGTCACACTGCCTGTCTGTCACCACTGTTTGCAGTTTCAGTGACACTGATCCACCCTTCTCCTTGGTGCTGCTGCCCTGGCCGGATCATGTTCACCGTCAGTCCCCGGTGCTTGATCACAGCTTGCCGGAACAGACTCAGCTAGCCGCACTGTGGACAGCCATGGGATCATCTGGGCAGACACAGTTTAGACAGGACGGGTGACTGATGCTGTGACATTTTAATGGGTCCTCACTGGGAGAGCAAACTCTGGCTGTCCAGAATCCCAGGCTGAGCTGGGCTCAAACTGCTTGAGTCTAATTGCCGTTGTCTCTGGAAAGCAGTTTCACACAGGCAAGGAGATTAATTACTTGCATTGGGTTTGAGGCTCACTTCTCCTCCGGACACCTGGGTCACTGGCTGGCCTAGTCTGTCCCCAGCCTTATATTCTGTCCTTGCTGGGTGAGATTTCCATGCCTCTTACAGAAGCAGGTTTGCTGACTCTGCCTTCACAGATGAGTCTCTGCCCATCCTTGGGTGTGGGGATGGATGTTAGAGGAGAGGCCTCTGTACTGCTTTGTTTCCCAGGAGGAAACAACCAGACCAGCACCAAAAGTGAGAGCATGTTCCTTTAAAACACAGGAGATGGCAGGAGTATTTGTTGGTGTGTTGTACACCACTAGAGGGAGCCCTGTTCCGATTTCTTAACCCTGAACCCTAATGCCTATGGCTGTGGTATAGTAGTCCCCTAAGTACCTGCTGAGCTCCCTCTGCTCGCCCTGTCACTAGATACTGCGTGTAACATTGTTGGAAGTATGAAGACACACATATGAAGAGCTAGCTTCCTAGGCCAGGGGAGTCTGGGGGAGTCAGAGCTGCTTCCTGCTCCACCTCTGCTGTCAGGTCAGCCTCTAACTCCAGACAGAGGTCAGAATTTCCCCCAACATCCAGACCGTTGCATAGTTAGATGGTGCGTGAGCACCCCTGTGTGTGCACGTGTCGCTGTGGTATGGGCTACAAGTACAGGTCTCACATACATGTAACAAGGATTAAATACTACATGGGAATGAGTACAAGATGGAAAACCACAGCGTGTTCCAAATAGCCTGATTTGGGTGTTGACCGATTTTCCTGTCCCTCTCCCTGGAGACGGTGAGAGCAAGGATTGAAAGTCAGGAATGGCATTAGCAGACACTACTTTTCTAATGTCATATAGTCCAGACAGCCAGTCTGCCTCTGTGCCACACCATCAGCCTGGAATTTTGCAGGCATAGTGTATGTCCCTCACCTACCCTCCCTATGCACCTGCAGGAGCTCTCTTGCTCCTCCTCTTCTTCCTCCCATCTTCCTCCTCCCCCCTCCTCCTTCCTGGGACTTGTAGGAGCAGGTCTCCTGCTGGCATTGCACAGATGTCCTTCCTCTTGGGAAAGCCACCTTTTTCACCATATGCTTTCCTTTTATCGGTTGGGTTTGGAGAGGTAGGTTAGCCTTTTGCAGGGGCATTGGACATGCCCCGTGGCCAGCACGCCTGGTGGCTTCCTTGTAAGGAAGAAGGAAAGCTCCTGTCATCTCCCCCTTGTACACATCAAAGTCAGTGGTGGCCCATCCTCCATGCCTTCCCCAGTTCACATGCAGAATGAGGCCACCACACTTCATGCCTTGTGGAAATACATGAGTGGAGGACTTTGCACTTCCTAAGCCCTGTACAGTAATTACAGGGATTAATTAAAAATCCTCTGGGATTTCCTCCCCTTCCCAGGTGGGAGACGGGAGGTTTCTGTTTTGGAACATCGGGAATCTTTCCTAGCTGCAGCCCTTCTACCTCCTGACTCCCCCCTCCCAGGGCAGCAGCAGAGTCTGGGCTCTATCAAAGGCTGGAACTTCCGGAAGGTTTTAGGAAGGTGGGAACCGGGAAACATGCACACTGGGAGGAAGGGTCAGCACTGGAGCAAGCTTCTGTTTCTGTAAACTCCTTTTCCTATGTTTTGAAGTGTAAACTTTTCCTGCTCACTGCAGTGACAGACCTCCGCTGTGCCTGCACATGTGGACACACACACACCTCACACATGTACTGTAGGTTTATTGTCTCCACTTCACTTACTCATGGAAACCCTTTGGCGTATAATAGAATTCTAAACAATGAAGCTAAAGGCTTATGTGCATTCTTACATGCCACCTACCAAAGAAAAGCTGCCCACCGGCCACTGGAGCAGAGTGAAGCTGCCTCAGGATGCAGTCTCAGCTCCCACTGTGAAGGAAGTGGGGTTCTTCTTTGACTTTGATGATGCTAGAATAAAGAAGGGGGTGTGGTCTGCAGAACCCAGGGAGATAGGAGGGGAACCTGTGAGTCCTGTGTCTTTAGATGCAGGGAGAGGAGGGAGGGCAGATCCCAGGACTGGGCTGGGTTTTGGTTGGGCCTGGTTTTGCCAGATGCTGCTTTGATTGATGGCAGAGAGAGAAAGGGAATTTGGATGGATGGGGAGGAGGGGGTGGGCAGTCATCAATACCCGGGACATGGTAATAAGGGCAGAACTGCTCAGGAGTTGTGTTTGCTTTCTGTTCTGTGCTTCTGAAGTTTGGCACCTCTCAGGGACAGACCGATGAGGAGCTGTGTTATGGCTAAGGCTGGGCCATGCATGTCAGACCTCACAGGGCACAGACACCCTCCTCACAACTACAGCACACCCCACAGGGCACAGACACCCTCCTCACAACTACAGCACACCCCACAGGGCACAGACACCCTCCTCACAACTACAGCACACCCCACAGGGCACAGACACCCTCCTCACAACTACAGCACACCCCACAGGGCACAGACACCCTCCTCACAACTACAGCACACCCCACAGGGCACAGATACCCTCCTCACAACTACAGCACACCCCACAGGGCACAGACACCCTCCTTACAACTACAGCACACCCCACAGGGCACAGACACCCTCCTCACAACTACAGCACACCCCAGAGGGCACAGACACCCTCCTCACAACTACAGCACACCCCACAGGGCACCTTTCCTTGTTGCCAGGCGTTCAGTTATTTCCAGGTATTTTGAATTATCACCAATGTTAACTTTGCTAATAGTTAATATTTTCTGGTACGATAGAAGTCAGGGCACAGGATGACCACTTTCAAGTTAGATCCAGCTCAAACCATCTGAGACATGTGTCCTAAGTGTGCGGTGACGGTGACTTCAGCAACAGCAATTTGCCTTGAGGTGTGGTAATTAACACTCACATATTGGTAGTAACCAACAGCTATCTAATTGGACTTTCAGCCCACTCAGGAGGGAAATCAGCCTGGCGCTGGAAACCTAGCATCCTCCTGGAGCTAGTGAGGTCAAGGCCCTTAGAAGGGAACCTACTACGGTCACTTAACTGCTGATGGATTTAACTTTTGGTGTACATTCAAGAGCGAAATCACAGGCTCCAAGAATAAGCACGTGCTTTAGCGCAATGGCTACAGCAAGATAAATTTACACGAAGCCCCCAGCCAGAGCCCTATTTCCCTATACCTTATAAACTAACACACACACACACACACACACACACACAAGCTGCACACACAGCCATATGCATATAGAGATAGAGTATATATATATTATATATGTAACCGCATATATAACAGCATATAAGTAAATAAACTTTATGTACACAGATGTGCACACAGATATGTAAATATAACTTGCTAAGTCCACTTCTGTTTGTATATAACTGGTTTCATGGCCAACCACTTTGTATTGGATAACCAACAAGGGGATTCGCCCTGGGAAAGGCTAATGCTCCTTCTCCCAGGAGCCATCAGTTGTCTAGAGGGCGTCCCAGTGGAACGTTCCCTCTTCCGTGTTAGCATGTCTGTGGGTGTTGCCACTGTTCTGGCTTTGTTTATGAAGCCATTTTTAGGAGTCATTGTTTCACAGCAGCATCCTGGTATTCTTGTGTTTTCAGTCTCTCTTCCCTGAGCCATGGATAATGAGCTGCGATGTAGATGAATCGTTGTGGCTGAGCTCCCATGTCTGTTGATCTCTGTATTGTGTCCAGCTGTGATTTTCTGAGTTTGTCACCATTTGCTGCTCTTTGATTGGAGGTGGTAACTATCCTCATCCGTGGCTATGGGGACCAGATGCAGTGTGTACTCAGAAATTACGTTGCTGTAGCAGCTGGGCAGTGGAGACAGACACCTTCAGTCTCAGCACTGAGGCAGAGTGGGTGTTACTTACCACACCTTTAGGCAAGTCCCTGTTGCTGAAGTCACCACACACTTAGGACACTTGTCTCAGATGGTTTGAGCTGGATCTAACCTGAAAGTGGTCGTCCTGGCTTAAGTACTATGAGAAAGTATGCAAGTTGCCAAGGCAGGGAAGTAGCTGCTGGTGTATGAGGCACAGCAGTGACCAGCATGGCAGATGCCCATGTGTTTTCCTGCAGAGAGAGTGAACTCTGACTCTTCAGGCTGAGTGGTCTCTTTTTTTTTTTTTTTTTTCTTCTTAAATGGTTTGCATTTTTTTCATTTGCTGCAGTATCCTTGTGGTTGGAAAATTCTTTTAAAAACAGGAGAGGAAGAACTTTTGTTAGTTGACGAATGTGCCCACAGCCAGCCACCTGAAAGAAGAGCAGTGATCAGCAAGGGGCCGGACCTGTGACGGTGTCTTTCCTCTCAGATGGTTATGACAGAAGGACCAGGCCTTGCAAGTGGGCAGTTGCTGCTTTATTGTGAGATTTTTCTTCTCTCCCTGGGTTTTGCTCTTTGTGTTCAGACTGCTAACAGTGAGAAAGTACAGACTCTAAATTAGGGTTAGCAATCCCAATTTGAAGGCTGTTCCACTGTACCCCAGCGAGTCAGTCTTCTGTCACCAGAAGAAGACAGTTTTGTAGTAGAATATTCCTCTAGTTCAAAGAAAGGAAACCAGTTTCCTCTGGCCTACGTATTCCACCCGGGCCGACTGCACTGCACTGGAGAATCGCTGACAGCCTCCCTGACAGACTCTGGTCTCCACAGCTTGGGGAGAGAACTCTGGCTCATTGTGCACACTTGAGCGCTGTGGTGGGTATTATTAGCACACGAAACACGACTGCACAGTTGATTGGCAATCTGCTCCCTAACAATTATGGGGAGCTCTGGCTCCAGCATATTGTAAGCAGCAGAAATGCTGGGCTAATTGCTTTAGGTTTTTTTTTTTTTTTTCAGTTGTTTAAAAATTGCTTTATTTTATTATATGTATGTGGTGTAGTTTATCCACACATTTCTCACTGAAGCTGGAGCTCGGCTGGAAGCCATCAAGCTCCAGAAAACTGTGTCTCCTGTTGGCACATGTGCAGATGGCCATGCCTGGGTTTTACAGAGCAAGCATCCTTATCACTGAGCCTTCTCCCCAGCCTGTCCTTATCTGTCTTGCCTGTAGCACAGCGATGAAGCAGGCCAAGTGTTATGTATCGCCCCAGGCCACACCAGCACAAACAGTCCCAGCAGCGTGGCACCTCCCCTCACGGCACAAACAGCAGTAACAAGGCCATAGCAGCTGGACTAACGCTCCTCAGATCACTAGAGCACTATAGACCTGTGGTCACCAGCTCACTGAGAGTAGAAGGCCCAGGCTGGCTGCACAGGACTCACTTACTTTGGGGAGAGTCACCCAGACATTAACACTGGGCCATAGAGAAACCAGAGGAAGAGACTCCTTTGGAAACGACTCCTCTTGCTGGACTCCCGCTCTGCACATCCTGTGCTGACGACTGTCAGGGTCCCGGTGCACAGGAAGCAGTATGCAGGCAGTTATTAGCTTATAAGAGAAGATACAATTAAATTGCTCTTAAACATGACCAAAGATTGAATCTCTCAAGAGACAAATTTAATAAGCAGTCTCTGTCTTCAACCCTGGCGTCCTGTTGATTGGATTGCCTCCCCATTACCCGCATTTTTTTGGAAACTGGCCCCCCTTTTTTCCCTCAGCAGACGGCAGTGAGCATGCTCATGGCTCCTGTGGGAATTCTGTCCTGTGTCCACCGTGTTCCCTGCCAGGTGGTCAGTACCCGGGCCTTGGGCTGGGCTCGCCATCCCAAATCTTCCTTTGAGGATTTGGAACTGGCCCACATGTGTTCATCGTGGTGGGCTACAGCCCTGGCCACACAGTCGGGGAAGCAAAGAGAAGCGGAAAGAAGTCAGAGGTGGCCTTAGGGCCTCACACCTGCCCAGGGTCAGCCCTGAAAACGTATTCCAGTGTCCCAGTTCCATGTCTTCCCTTAAACATGGCAATAAATCCTACCTGGGATACACAATACTCCATACTTAGAAACGTGGGCAGCATGACTTTGTTTCCCTCCTGAAAAACAGCTCTGCAGGGCAGCCAGGCCTCTCACACGTGACAAAAGGCCGAGGCTGCTCCGGCTCTTCCCAACCATCGGATCTAGTGAGTTTGGTCATCTCTCCCGAGTTTGGAATTTTAAGTGGGTAACTGAAGTGGTGATGTCATAGGAAATACTTATTTTTAACTTTAAAAAATAACAAGAAAAATTGAGTACAAGTAAGATAACAAAGAACGGATCTTGTAGACAGATGTGTAGTGACGAGGATGCTGAGTCCACATCTGAGGAGCTGTGTGAAGCTGAGCTGCTCTGTCTCCAGTCTTCCTCTCAGCTCGGGGAAAATATGTAGACCATCTTGGTTTTTGTTTTAGATTTTAAGTTTATTTTTATGTATTTATTTTTTTAGTGTGTGTGTGTGTGTGTGTGTGTGTGTGTGTGTGTGTTGTGTGAGACGTGTGGGTACTAGGAGGGAGTCAAGTCCCTGGAGCTGTGAGTCCCCATGTGGACAACCAGAGAGAGATCAGCTCCTCTGTAAGAGCAGCAAGCTACTCTTAACATCGAGCCATTTCCCCAGCTCCATCTTTGCTCTTTGTTTAATAAAATAAAGCATAAATTCACCTTTAGAAGTATGTTTTTGAATGAAACTCAAATATGCATTATGTAATTCTTTGGACGGAAGCTTTGATTTACATAATGATATCTACTGTGAGGGCTTTGAACAAGTGCGAGGAAGCCAGTCGGATTATTTCTGTGCTTTTCAATACTCGTGTGTGTGTGTGTGTGTGTGTGTGACACACACAGACAGACACAGTGAATGAATGAATGAATTTGGATGCCTAATGTTCTATTAAACATTTTTTTTTAAATGGTTTGATTTTCTCAGCCTTTGCCAAATGTCAGACCACATTCAACTCAATATTGTGCTATTGTGTGTGCAGAGTGTGTGTGCTCCGTGGTGAATGCACTACTGAGCATGTGTAACCAGTGACTTAGTGCTCCACAGTACTATTTTGACTTCTCACATGCATAGGTGATGTTGGCACATCCTGTGAGTACTGAGGGCTTTATGATACATGATACAAAGGAGGGGAAGACGGGCCAACTTCAGGAGGACACTGAGGACCAAAGCACGTTCCTGTCCCGAGAAGGTTGGTTTCTTGCCCTGAGAATTAAATGCAGCAAATATAAATAAACCACGGGCTGCCAGCGTGGGTCTAGGCGAGATGAGGCCATCCCGGGACACGGTGGCGCGCAGAGGCTAGCAGGAGGAAGCTGCGGCAGGGTCCGTAAGCCACTGGTAGTCGTTCTGTGGGCTTTTCTCTTGAGCATCTTTGCTTTTCAATTCAGTGTGATGAAGTACACAGGAACTCCACAGAGAGTTTCTGAGTCCTCTAAGCTGGAGTTTGCAGGGTGGAAGAGAGGTGGGGTTAGCATTGAACTTGAGCTGCTGCTTCCCTTTGATTTAGGCTGTTGCTGAGGTCTACTTGTTTACAGACCAGTAGCCCCTGTTGGCTACAGCTATCCTAGTAACCATTAGTGCATCAGGCAGGTTCTCCTACCCACTTCGACTGCTCAGGCTGTATGTGCACACGTGGACAACATTAGCTGGAGATGTCTCTCCAGGGTGGAGGAAGAAAACACCACATGGTACCTCAGACCAGTCTCTGTACTTTCCAAACCCTGCTGGAGACTTTGGCTTCTAATTGGCTCAGCAAGATGTGTTTGCATTTCTGAACTTTACCATGTTTATCAATAGTTTGTGTCTTTTGGTGGTGGGCAGCAGATAGTTCCTCCTGTGAGTGTCCGACTCTACAGAAGAGGCATCCTCCGGTTCTTCTCACTCTTTGTACTTTTGAATCCTATAAACAGAGGTTTCCATTGGGTAAGTCTGTAAGAGTGGAATTGTCAAGTCAGATATAAGGGGTGTGTGCCCTCAGTTCCCATCCTGGTGTGCATTCTGTGTTCCATTGCGATGTGTGACCTCAGCTGACCCAAGTTCTCGTCAGTACTTCAGCTTTCTCCTCAGGGTGTTACTGAATCTGCATCTGCACACCGACCAGTGACCAGTCATCTTCTTGGGTGGGTGACCTGGCGTTCATGTTTGAAGAGTCTGGGTTGGCTTCCTTGTAAGCCTTTCTACACCGTGTCTGGGAAGAAGCTTTAGGGAGGGGTGCCTGGCCCGGGACTGAAGGGTGCCGTGGACTGGAGTAAAGCCTCACAAGCTGTTACTCGGCATGGCGGGGGCTTTCTCAAGCACGGGCAATGGGAGAACGCTAAGCAGTACCGCGATGAAACACGAGAGGCGTATCAAACCTCAAGGTTGTGTAAAGGAAGAGAAAACAGGTCCAGCTGCAGGGAGTTGGGAAGAGATGGGGGGCACCAAGTTCTTCCCCCAAAACATTTGCTCTCTACATAAAAAAACCAAGGACGCTGCTGCCAAAGGAGCAGTAGAGGTGTGTGATGAGGAGACAGCCTCGTGACAGGAGAGTGTGGCCCGGGGCGGGTCACAGAAGCCTCTTCAGGGCCTGAGTTTCAGTGCAGTCACTGTCTTCAGCTGCTGCTGGCTCATCCTTATCAGAACAGTGTAACTAGCTGCAGGCTTTTGTGCTTTTATCAGCAAGGGAAAGTCAGGAAACTGTCTCAGAGCAGACGCTGAGCCACCCAACTTCTTGCAGTGAAGAGAAGATGAGGTTTCAGATCAAGTGTAGAGAAATTGAGATTCGGAAACAATATTTTCTTTCCTACCCATAGGATTTTAATTTTTTGAAACTTTATCCTTGCCTCAAAATACAAGATATTTTGGGAAAGCAAGGGAAAAAGTATTTTTACCTAATGTCCTTTTTAATTGGATAGTTTTGCTGGTAGTTAAACCTGATGCTTCTGTAAATAGATTTCCAACTGGGAAAAAGCTTTTTTTTTCTTTTTCTGACTACTTGCAGGTCATTCCAGTGGTGTTATGTAAGCAAAGTCATTAGTACTTCCTTCTAAAAACACTTAGTGAAAATTATTTTATAATCAGAGTATGTCTATTTAGAGATGAAACCTTAAAATTCTCCAATCTTGACTTACAGAATAATTTAAGTTAATTAACCTTCATTTTTAAGAGCACACTTGTTTTTGCAAAACTGAGTACAGAAAAGGTAGAGTCACCACATGTCCTCCCTTCACATGGCTGTTTACATCTTTACATACGTGGTGTCTGCTTCAATACTGATGAGCACTCGACAGGTCATTATCAGCTAAAGTCCAGTTTGTGTGTGTGTGTGTGTGTGTGTGTGTGTGTGTGTGTGTGTGCATGTGTGTGCACGTGTGTGTGTCAGTCATATGTCCTCTAGATTTTGGCAGATTCAGAATGTCACATCCTACCATGGCAGCAGCACCAGAAAGCATTTACAGCCCTCTGTGGCTCACCGTTCCTGCTGCCCTTCCCCCGCCTCCATGTGCCTTAGGTTACCGGTCCTTTGCGTTACCTGTCTGATTACTGCCCCTGAAGTGAGCGTGAGCGTAGCTAGAATGCAGGAAACAGTTAGCCTTTGCTCCTTCTGCCTGTCAGCAGCTGTCACCACTGTGGCCTTCATGCTTCATTAACTCATTTCTTCTTCTCTCTGAGGCAGTAAAGATGTATTGCGGTTTATTTGACCCTTCACCTATGTGACAGGCTTACTTTCAGTGGTTTCCAGTTTTGGAGTTCATAAATAAAGCTGCTACGAACTGAAGTATAATTTGGAGTGTGGTTACAGTAGAGACATCCCTGAGAAGGAGAATACCCACATCTGTTAGCCGCCCATTGGCTCATTGCTCATCTGTGCGAAGAGTATTTCTACACAGCACCTGGTACCCATCAACTTCTTGGTTTCATGGAGCTTTCTAGAGTGATCTGGAAAGAGCCTGGGTTAAGATTAAGGTGTGTACACACAGAGAGAAACACATCAGGCTCCATGCGAATGCTGGGAGAACATGTGGACTCTGAAGTCAGTGCAGAGTAACGGTACTTCCCGTGTTGTTTCCGTGCTGTGTATCAACCGTGACATGGTACCCATAGGCTCCTGTTTTGAATGCTGGTTTCTCAGAGAAGGTTGTAGAAACTTTAGTGGTTCCATGCTGGAGGAAGTTCATATGGGTGGGGGCTCCTGGGGCTTGTTTCCCTCGGCGCTGAGTCACTGGGCTGTGGCTTGAGAGCCCCACCATGATGACCACCGTGAGCTGCCCCACCATGATGACCACCGTGAGCTGCTCCACCATGATGACCACCGTGAGCTGCCCCACCATGATGACCACCGTGAGCTGCTCCACCATGATGACCACCGTGAGCTGCCCCACCATGATGACCACCGTGAGCTGCCCCACCATGATGACCACCGTGAGCTGCCCCACCGTGAGCTGCCCCACCATGATGACCACCGTGAGCTGCCCCACCATGATGACCACCGTGAGCTGCCCCACCATGATGGGCAAGCCTCTGAAAGCATGGTTGAAAGTAAACACCTCTTCACTTAAGGGGTCTATATCCCGAGAGAAAAGTAACTAACACGGAAAACTGGTTTCAGGCACTCATTTCTGTGAGCAAACCTAGACTGTGTGGATCTAAGCCTGTTTTGCGGCTTCCCTTTCCCCCCTCCCCTGAGCCCTGACAGTCTCAACACAGGCTGTCACTGTTGGGTGATGTGGTGTGGTTTGGTTTTTAAATACTGTGGAGAATAATAATTTCTTATACAGTTCTTATCAACGAAATAACAGCACTTATAGCCTTTGCATCTTATTTTTCTATTAGTCACGAGGCTTTGGAACCCATCGATGCGACTGTGTGTTTATTCTAAATATCTATAACACTGTACGAACACACCATGGTTTCCTTAATCACTCATCCCCGGTGATGCCTCAGATGCTCTGTCTCACGTCACCACAGAGGAGGCTGCAGAGACTCTTCCTTCGTACAGCCCATGTGTTCACATCTGCCCTTGAGTGGGCACTCCACAGTATGATTGCCACACGCTGTGGTAAACACGCCTTCTACTATGTAAGCACTTGCCAGACAGCTTCCCACAGCCTTTAGCACTGCACACCTCCACTGCAGTCAAGAGCACCGTGAGCTCCAAACCCTGCCCGTGGCTCATCACTCTTCCTGTGCTTTGTTTGACTTGCAGCCTGTGCTGGTGTGTATAGGTGTGTGCTGGTGTGTATAGGTGTGTGCTGGTGTGTATAGGTGTGTGCTGGTATGTATAGGTATGTGCTGGTGTGTATAGGTGTGTGCTGGTGTGTATAGGTGTGTGCTGGTGTGTATAGGTATATGCTGGTGTGTATAGGTATGTGCTGGTGTGTATAGGTGTGTGCTGGTGTGTATAGGTGTGTGCTGGTGTGTATAGGTATATGCTGGTGTGTATAGGTATGTGCTGCTGTGTATAGGTGTGTGCTGGTGTGTATAGGTATGTGCTGGTGTGTATAGGTTATGTTGGTGTGTATAGGTGTGTGCTAGTGTGTATAGGTATGTGCTGGTATATATTCTGGCTATTTATCTGTCACAGTTGAAAATACACTGTATACTCACTGATCCCTTTTCATGTTTTTTCTGTGTTTGTGTAACACAATGTCTTAAATATCTTTTCCTCTCTCTTAGTTTTATTTAAATTTATTTTATGTGTGTGGATGTGTCTGTATATTGTGATACACATGTCTGTGGATGTCAGAAGGTAGTGTTGGATGCTCTGGACTGCAGGTTACAGTTTTTAGTCATTGTGAGGTTCTGTGGGGTTTGTTGTTGTTGCTTTGTTTTGTTTTTCTAAGAAAGTCACGTACCTTTTTCCATAGGGCTCTTTTATCTCCACAGCAGTATTTTATAGATTGTATTTTGTTATGGTTGTGCATCTGTGCACTGTGAGAAGAAGGGGTGGGTGTGCATGTGAGGTAGGGAACAACTTTCAGGAGCCAATGCTCTCCTTCCACAGTGAGATCTGGGGCTCTTGCTCAAGTGGCCAGGCTGGTGTGGCAATGTGGCAGGAACATCTACCCACCAAGCTTTTCTTTGGTTTTATAGTTTTTTTCTATAGCATTTGTACTGAGTTCAGCAGACTTTCTCATAGATAAGTACATATTAATTTTCTATATGAATTGTTTAGCAGAGATTTTATTTTTGTGTTTACTCTGTATTTCCCAATTCCACCTGTCAACAGTAGTGTGACCTCTGTGGGGTGAAGCTCAGAGCTCTCATGCACACAGCCCTGCCCTCTGTAGACCTCTAGAGCCTCTAGTGGAGAGTTGGTGCTTTGTCCCTAGTTTTCAAGGAAAAGCACTGTGTGTCTTACAATTTACGTATGATTCTAAACTATGGAGGTTTTGGTGGTGGTTTGTGTATATTGGGGGTGGTATATTTTTTTCTATGTATTTGTGGGTATACTCTTCTGTACAGCTGTGTGTGTGTGGGTACATCCTCCTGTGTGTGCATGTGTGTGTGGGGGGGTGCAGCCTCCTGTGCGTGTGCATTTGTATGTAGGTGTATCCTCTTGTGTGTGTGCATGTGTGTGTGTGGGGGTGCATCCTCCTGTGTGTGCATGTGGGTACATCCTCCTATGTGTGCATGTGTGTGTGTGGGTACATCCCCCTGTGTGTGCATGTGTGTGTGTGGGTACATCCTCCTATGTGTGCATGTGTGTGTGTGGGTACATCTTCCTATGTGTGCATGTGTGTGTGTATGGGTGCATCCCCCTGTGTGTGTTCATGTGTGTGTGTGGGTACATCCCCCTGTGTGTGCATGTGTGTGTGTATGGGTGCATCCCCCTGTGTGTGCATGTGTGTGTGTGTGGGTACATCCCCCTGTGTGTGCATGTGTGTGTGTATGGGTGCATCCCCCTGTGTGTGTTCATGTGTGTCTGTGGGTACATCCCCCTGTGTGTGCATGTGTGTGTGTAGGTGCATCCCGCTGTGTGTGCATTTGTATGTAGGTGCATCCCCCTGTGAGTGTGCATGTGTGTGTGTGGGTACATCCCCCTGTGTGTGCATGTGTGTGTGTATGGGTGCATCCCCCTGTGTGTGCATGTGTGTGTGTGTGGGTACATCCCCCTGTGTGTGCATGTGTGTGTGTAGGTGCATCCCCCTGTGTGTGCATTTGTATGTAGGTGCATCCCCCTGTGTGTGCATGTGTGTGTGTATGGGTGCATCCCCCTGTGTGTGCATGTGTGTGTGTGTGGGTACATCCCCCTGTGTGTGCATGTGTGTGTGTGGGTGCATCCCCCTGTGAGTGTGCATGTGGAGGCCAGAAATCAACATTAAGAACTCTTTCTCCTTCGCTCTCCATCTTAGTCTTTGAGGCAGGGCCTCTAACAGGACCTAGAGCTCAGTGTTGTAGACGTGAGGTGAGTCAGCCCAGGCTCTGTCCTGCACCTCCGGTGCTGGAGTCACAGATGTGCGTTGCCATAGGGTACGAGGGCTCTGACGTGTTCTCACTCAATCACTTTCCCGACTGAGCCATCTCCCCAGCTCCTGTGGCTTCTCATCTTCCCCTGACATCCCTAGAACTAGATGTGCTGTTCAAATCGAAGGCATTTCCTTCTGTTTGTAGTTTGCTGAGGGTTTCCATGATGAGAGAGTATTTATGTCAAAACTTTTCTGTGTATATAGGTGTAATCGGTCATTTGTCTCCTGAGAACAATGTGTTGTGTGACATTAACTTTTTCCTGTAGAACCAGCAGTCTATTCCTGAAATATATGTCAGTTGGCCTACAGTGTATTTCATGTGCTTTCAGGAGCCACATCTGCAGGGTACTAGTGACAGTCTCCATTGTAAGGAATCTCTGGGTCATGCAGGTCTGCATGGTCACAAGTTAGGGGATTTCAGTCTTCTGGTTTGTTTGTTTGTTTGTTTGTTTGTTTGAATTTTTTAATTGGATATTCTCTGTATTTACATTTCAAATGTTATACCATTTCTCCCCACTGCCATTCCCTCTCCCCCTCCATTTGCTTCCATGAAGGTGCTCCCTCTCCCAACCACCCTCTCCACCTCAGTGTCTTGGCATTCCCCTACACAGGGAAAACACATCTTCACTGGACCAAAGGCCTCTTCTCTTATTGATGCCAGACAATGCTGTTCTCTGCTACATATGCAACTGGAGCCATGGGTCTCTCCATGTGTACTTAGTGGTTGGTGTTTTAGTCCCTGAGAGTTCTGGAAAGTTTGGTTGGTTGATAATGTTGTTCTTCCCATGGGGTTGCAAACCCTTTCAGCTCCTTCAGTCCTTTCTTTAGCTCCTTCATTGGGGTCCCTGTGTTCAGTTTGATGGTTAGCTGCAAGCATCCTCAGCTGTATCTGTATGACTCTGGCAGAGCCTCTGAGGAGGCATCCATATCTTGTTCCTTCTTGGCATCAGCAATAGTGATTGGATTTGGTGGCTGCAAATGGGGTGGATCCCCAGGTGAGGCAGTCTCTGTAGATCTTTTCTTCAATCCCTGCTCCTCTATTTGACCTTGTATTTCCTCCAGTGAGTGTTTTGTTCTCCCTTCTAAGAAGGACTGAGGCCTCCACATTCTGGCCTCCCTTCTCTTTGAGCTTCATAAGATCTGTGAGTTGTTTCTTAGGTATTCAGAGCTTTCTGGGGCTAATATCTGCTTACCAGTGAGTGTGTTCAATGTCTGTTCATTTGTGACTGAGTTACCTCACTCAGGATGATAACTTCTAGTTCCATCAATTTGCCTAGGAATTTCATAAAGTCATTGTTTCTGATAGCTGAGTAGTACTCCATTGTGTAAATGTACCACAATTAGGGGATTTCAATCTTAAATAAATAACAAACACAGGCAGCCTGGGGTTATGTCATCTCCCTTGTGTAGGGAGCAAGCTCAGAACAACAGATACGCCCCATCCTTTTCTCATGCTCCTTCTCAGTGTCTGTCACCAGCTCCAGGTCACTCAGTGACAAATGACAGAGAATCATTAATGATCATTCAAAACCCCAAAATTTCCACTGGAGTAGGAACTGGGGTTCCTTGTGCTGGCTGTCAGGTGTTGAGTTCCAGAGACGCCATGTAGACACTAGAGGCTGACTCTTCACTGTGGCCCCCAGTGTTTCAAATGTTACCCCTCTGAACCTGTAAGAGTGTTTGCTTAATTTCTACCACTGAGCTCCTCAAAGTGTGTGATGATCTTTTGGCTCACAGGAAATACACATCTATCTTATGGTGAAACACACATACTATAGGACATGTGATAAACATGGAGAAACAAACACACGTGTCCCACAACTAGACATGTACATATTCCTGCCATAAGAGAGCTCATCTGAATTAACTCAGACATGTGTCCTTAATCTTTGCGTTGAGTTTAATTTCTTAAGTCACCATTATCTCCTTTCCTCTCTGAACTATTTCAATGTGATCAAAGCCACATCCCTCATCAGATTCTACATTGACTAGTTTCTCTTTCGGTACCTCACCGTAGTTCCCATTAAATGCCATCCACAAAATGGTGCCAACACATGTCAAGCTTATAGAATGATGATATTCTGTCTTGTGCTTCATCATCATATGTTATGAACCGCTCTGAGCAAGGCTTACAGGTAAGAAATGCTAGAAAGCCTTGGCACTTCTACTGCATTCACAAGAATGCTATGTGTACTTCCCGATGGACCACCACCACCTCAGGACTGCTGACCCGCTGGCCCTGCTCCTCCATTCATGGCGCAGGCATCTTTGCCTGGTTTTCATTCATTCCCTTTTCCCGTGTGGGCACCCACATTGGTGCATGTATTGTGTGTCCTTTCTTTCTAGGGAAGGGCGGGTCTTATCAGTCAAGGTTTGGGGCTCTGAGTGGTTCATTCACTCAGTATCAAGTTTGCCTTGTGCACAGCACTGTCTGTAAAGCTGGTTTGTTGCTTCTCTGAGTTGCACGTTTCCATCTTAGTGCAGCACAGTTTCCGCTGTTTTGCATCTGGCCTTGTGCACTTCCTGTGGCTGTGAGCAAAGATGCTTACATCCAGCATCTTCAAGGTAAACCTCTGTGTGCTATAAAACCTGTGGAGCCTTAAAATACCCATGTTTTATCTAACGATGGCATTCAGAAGTGTGGTAGAGATTGCCATTAATTAGAACCCTCAGCATCTGAGTCTATTTTTATAGTGTCCTTTTCCTTTCTCCTAATGACTCTGCAGGTGCTGGTGGCTTTTCTGCACCTGCTGAGTCTCAGGTTGCCAGGGAGAGGGGCAGCTAAGGTATCTGATGAGCAGGCAAGCTGATGCACATCCGCTTCTATTTAAAAAAATTAATTACTTCAGCAACATCTGGTAGTTAAGTGGCTTTAAAATGTTAAACACACCTCTGCTTTCCCTCAAGCCAGTGCCATGAGTTGGCACCTCTGGGCTGTGGGCTTTTCTAGAACAGCAGTACCCAGAAGACAGGAAAGTTCACAGTGCCCGTGTGCTGACAGATTCTAATTCCCAAGTCCTTTTCACTTTCATGTCAGGACCTACAACCAGTACATGATTAAAGAAGAAGAAGAATAAACACCTGTGCAGGCAGATGCCTGCAGTTAGACGAGACTTTCTCAGGGCGGGCTTATGAGTGGCTCAGTCGGTAAAGTGCTTGCCTTGGAAGCATAAAGACCTGAGTTCAAACCTTGTAGCCCATGTAGACAAGCCAGGTGTGCGCATTCAGTGTCAGCAGTGAGGAGGAGCACATGGGTAGAGTCGTGGGGCTCCCGAGTCAGCCCGCCTCACCTCCTTGGCAAGCTCCAGGCCAGTGAGCTATACAGCTTCAGAAAAGGAAGGTGGACAGAGCCTGAGGAAGACCCTGAGGTTATCTTCCACGTGTGCACACCGGATCAAATCCAGGGTTCAAGCATGTTGAATGCTCTGAGCCGTGTCCCTGGCCCACCATCTCTTTCATTTGTAAACAGATTCGGCCTGACTTTTAGGTTGTAATTGACAGACACACACATTCATTCCAATACTGTTTTTCTTCAGAAAGACAGAAGACAGGTGAACTGTTGTCACTAAAGTCCTGAGGCCCACACTGAGCTGAAGGTAGCCAGGGGGGTGGATTCGACAGGGCAGTTCACACAGTGATCTCACGGATGACCGCATCTGTATATTAGCATACACCATGCAGAAATGACAGACACATTAGGAAGAGATTCACGGGCTTGCAGTGTGTTGTGGGAGGCCTGAGCATCGGTTGTTCCCCAGCCTGGGCTGTCCTGTGGTCAGTGTCCACTTGGTGAAACTGAGGAGCCTTTGGAAGCCTTCATCTCAGGCAGCACTGCGTTCCTACACAGCAGCGGACGTGCAGCTGTGCTGTGTGAAGGTTGCCACCTCTGCCTCACTCCCTGCACACTCCCTCAGCTTCTTGGCTCTGGCATGTGCTGGGAATGAAAGGGTACAGTGAGGGGGACACGGGGGTCACGGGACAGTCATGGCTTTGAAAGTATATGTTGGTCCGTACTACCCAAAAACAAGGATGGAGAAGAAATGCCACGTGGCACCCCATCCGTGCACAGTAAATTTGGTTTGACAATGACATGTTATCACCACAAATTTGCTAGACAACTAGGCTTTGTGGGTTCAGTAAATGAGGAAGAGAAACAGAAACTAGAGAGAACTCAAATTAGGAGTCAGCCGGTCAGAGTCATCCTGGGATACAGAGATGCCACCACCTATGAACAAAGCCTGCCACTGGGGCTAAGTCAACCCTGCTGACACCCACAGAAGGGGACCCTACCATTGCACTGACAAGGCTTCCTTAGCACCCAGAACCTTCTGGCGCTCACTGTGCCTGTGCATCTTTTAATGTTAGCAGTATGGGCCATATTACACCTGCCTCCTGCAAAATTCATCAGCCAGGTCTCCCGAACCTTCTCCTCATGCTCTGCTACTCAGATTTTTGTCAGTGTAACAAAATACCCGAGAGTTTATTCTGAATCAGAGTTTTAGAGATCTCAGGCCATGGTCATGGCCCTGCTGCTCCGGGACAGTGGCCTCTATGGCGGCAGGTGTGATCTGCTCACCTGTCCTCCTAGGATTCCACCATCTTCCAGTAATGCCATAGATGCCCGTGGGCCTATGGATGCACCTATGGACGTACAGAATCCAGGGTTCTACACCATTGCTAGTCAGGCAAAGAGCCAGCCTTGGGTCCTTCCCTGACTGCGGAGCTGCCCACTTCTGGGCCAGCAGCACCCCAGCTGTCCCTGTGACTGACATTTCAGGGATTACAAATGTCGATTTCTTGAGGGATTCCATTAAAGTGAATGAGTATGTCCAGTGAGCAGAAAGCATGGTCTTCTGTTGCTCTGTGTCCAGCCCTTGCAGAGCATCCCAGCATTTAGTTATTGGTGCGACCTGAGTCTTTTTACCTTGTCAAGTGACCAGATTGTTGAAAATGCAAAGCAGGAGCCAAGTAAACAACTGTCCTACCCAACCCAGCATCCGGCCTGGAAGCTGCTCTGAGCATGGGGGGGGGGTCGCTCATCTCACTTAAGAAAAGCTCTGAGCTCTGCCAAAGCCTGGAATGACTTTCTTACCCCAGGGATAGGTGGGATGTTCCAGGCCCTTTAGATTAGCCACACCTCTCCTGTATTCTGCTGTTGAAAGAGCTGTGGGGGCAAAGAGAGCAGGAGAGGGCTTCTGATGTGTGGTGGCCACGCCTCAGCTCACTGTTGGCTCTCCTAGCATTTTCTGCATGCTCTTCTCCTGGGACGTCTTTATTTCAACATTCTGCTAACCTTTTGTGCCCAGCTCCTCACTGGTTTGGCTTCTTGTCAGAAATAGTCCAAATAGCTGTGCAGAGGCCCAGGCCACTTGAGATGGCAGGGAGTCCCTGTCACAGTCTGTTTGGTATGTCAGGAGCAGGGAGCTTGAGAACTGTGTTGGGTTACAGGAGCTGTCCTGCCCCCTGTCTCTTGTCCCCTCTACCCCTACCCCCTGCTCCCTCTGCCCCCTGTGTTAGGGGAAGGATGAAGAGAGTGGGGGGCATATGGCCCATGGAGGTGCGGCAAGGCCTGGGGGCAAGGGAGATGCCTCTGGGGGGGGTCCATGTTGAGAATCCCTTCCCCCTGAGGGACCAGCCACACAACGGTATAGTACAGAATAGAGTTTATTCAGGTCATGGGAGAATTAAGAGGGTGGTAGAGGCAGAGAGAGACAGACAGACAGACAGAGAGAGAGAGAGACAGAGAAAGAGAGACAGAGAGACAGAGAGAGAGACAAAGAGAGAGACAGAGAGACAGAGAGAGACACAGAGAGAGACAGAGAGAGAGAGACAGAGACAGAGAGAGAGACAGAGAGAGACAGAGACAGAGAGAGAGACAGAGAGAGAGAGAAGAGTAGAGGCCGGCCATGAGCACGTGGAGAGAGGGGGGAAGGGAAGGAGAGGGGTCAAGCAGCTCCTTTTATAGTGTCAGGTCACTGGGGCAGAGCATACCTGGCTGTTGCTAGGTAACTGAGGGGTGGGGTTTACAGAATCCCAACACCCTGTGCATCTGCCTTATTTCTGCCATGTCCCCTGGCCTTATTCCCTGCCCTCTGTTCCCTCTGCCCCACCCTGCTTTCCCTGGGGAAATGTGAACAAGTGCCTTACACTCACGGGAGATGGACACCAGCAGGCAGAGGACAGTTCCACCCCTGTCTGTTGGTGGCTCCCAGCTGTCCGTCATTCTGGTCTCAGGGTGTGCGGTACCTTCTTCTGACCTCTGAAGGCACCAGGCCCTGTACGGTGCACATACACTTATGTGAGCAAAAACACTTATAAAATAAATCTAAGGAAATTAAAATATAAAGTAACTACAAAACATTACCAGTGGGTGAGGGAGAGGTGACCAGTTTCTTGTCGTTGCTGGTGCTGTTTTCAAGCTCTTTCCCATGAGCTGCTTTGTTATAAATGCGCATTTGTCTTACTGTAAATTTTCTGGTGATCAGAGGGTTTTATTTTTCTGAGAAGTTCCTTGTGTTGGACTGAGGATGCTGCCCTCACAACAACCTCTGTAGGAGTCGATTTTCCCTTCTCAGGATCCCAGCAAGTCAGTTCAGATTTTCAGTTTGTTTCAGAAGCCAGGGGGCTGGGCACAGGCTGCTGGGAAAACACAGCTACCTCTCCTGATCACACCAGAATGTTCAGGTTTTCACAAAATAAAACGGCCCCATCCCTGCAGTGACCAGAGCGACCTGCTGGCCAATGGTCCCAGAGGAGTTGAACTCTGAGCTGATTTCCTATGGTCATTGTCTTTCTGCTTTTCCCCTTAATCACTGCTAAAGCAAACTGTTGTGTCTTTTCTATTTCCTTCGTTTATTATACAGTTTTGTAAGTTTTGCTTTGAAGAAAATGTTGCTGGAGTCTGGTGTGGTGCTGCGGCTGTCACCACAACCCCTGGGACTCAGCAGCAGGAGCTCGAATCTGAGGCCAGGCTGGCTGTACAGTAAAACTGTCTCCAAAGGCAAAGCACCAAACTCACCAAGAGATTTAGCTGATGAATGAGTCAGGCTCACCAAGTGCCTCCCACCCTTTATTCTGAGAATGCATTTCCTCAAACGTAGATTAGGTGAAGGGGCAGGCTGATAGTAAGCAGCTTGTCCAGTCAGATCCCAGAGCGCTCATTCTGGGTTCCTGGTTCTCTGAGCTGAAAGTTGTTTTCTGGGCCAATGGGCAGTGGATCAGGCAAGGCTAGGTGCTTGGCAGAGCATAATCCTTTTCTGTTGGGACTGACTTCCCTTCCAGATGCTCTGCACCTGAGGGAAGCAGGGTCTCAGAGAAACTTTGTTTTGTTTTGTTACTTAAACCCATTCCTGCCAAGGCTCCAGGGGGCACAAAACAAAGGTGCAGGTTTGTTAGGTGGGAACGGACCAGGGTGGGGGGTGGCTCCAGCAGCAAACTGCAGAGGGTTCATTTTCATGCACCTGCTGGTTTCTCACGTATCACTTAAGGACGGTTATCTCATCTTTAGCACTAATAGGATAATCACAGCCCAGCTCCTTCCCATTGAGTTTATCCTTTGTAGGTGCTACCCAGGATCTTAACTCATCTACAGTGTGTGAGAACATCTACCAGGGCTGTGTTAGCTTCTGTCTGCTAAGCATCTGCCAGGGTTCCCAGGTCAAGGCCACTTGTAGTCCAGTTCCAGATCACTGTTGATGTGGAGTCCCTCTGGGAGATGCTAAGTCCTAGGTCTTCTGGTTACAACATGCTCAAATCTATCTCGATGCTGACTCCCATGCCCCTCCCCCTCTCCCACTCCCGTGCCCTCCCCCTCCTGTGCCCTCCCCCTCCCACTCCCGTGCCCTCCCCCTCTCCCACTCCTGTGCCCTCCCTCTTCTCCCACTCCTGTGCCCTCTCCCTCCTGTGCCCTCCCCCTCCCATCCCTTGCCCTCCCCCTCCTGTGCCCTCCCCCCTCCCACTCCTGTGCCCTCCCCCTCCCACTCCTGTGCCCTCCCCCTCCTGTGCCCTCCCCCTCCCACTCCCCTGCCCTCCCCCTCCTGTGCCCTCCCCCTCCCACTCCTGTGCCCTCCCCCTTCTCCCACTCCTGTGCCCTCCCACTCTCCCACTCCTGTGCCCTCCCCCTCTCCCACTCCAGTGCCCTCCTCCTCTCCCACTCCTGTGCCCTCCCACCCTTCCCCCAGGAGTCACTGTTTATTTCTTCTCTAAAGAATTCATTTTATTTTCCTCCACAATCTTTATTCCTGTTGACAGTAGTGTAACTTAGTAGCTGTCTGTCCCTCTTGGGCTTCCTTACTACCTTCTAAATTTTTTTAACCTTTAAAGATTCCCACCTTTTGATGTCCTGAGTCATTCACACTGTCCCCTGCCCCATGCTTTGTTCTTTGGTGGGTCAGATATCTAAGGGTGTTGAAACTCCTCATAAGACCCCAGACAATCATGGGTTTGGAGAAAGTCCTTTGGCTGGGGCTGTGCATCTGTGGGATTCCATAGAGGCCGTGTTCTCTACGTGACTGAAATTTCATGTCATATTATGAGGCACTGAGGATGCCAGAGAAGAAGGGCATGGTCTTCAGTTGCTAAGGTCTGAAAGGGCACACGGAGTTTGTCCTTAACTGCTGTGTGTGGAGAGACCAGTTTAAGGCTCCAGCATTCTGTCAATGTTCAACAATGATTGTGTCATGAAAAAAGCCACACCGGACACTGGTGTGAGAATCTGAGCATCATGCTGGCTGTGACTCCAGCTGGTGGTGGGCACTTAGCTGGCTGTAACTTGGGCTGTAGCACAGCTGGGAGGTGGTGGACAGAGAATGGAGCTGAGGAAGAATGTGGGCACCAGGCATATTGCCCACCAACGTACTGGTCAAACATTTTGTGGCAGACTTTGGAACAAGCTTGACTTTTCTCGAAAGCACCAAGAGTGCATGTGGTATCGGTTTATGATCACTTATTTTCAAAGAGTAAAACAAAATAAGCCAGAATGGTTGGATGGTCCATACTAGAATCAGCCGGTGCAACTCTTGGCCCGATTAGTCAGTGATATGTCAGAGGCAACGAACTCAGGAGTCCCTAAAGTCAACAGAAACAGCGCAATGTCCTTTAGGGCCCAACTTCTCCAATGGCAGTTGGTGAGTCTCAACATGAGGCCTTTCTCTTTGCAGCACGCACTCCTGGCTTTGAAGTTCATACTTGCATTTGCCATCCCTGATAAGCCGCGGCATATCCAGATGAAGCTCGCCAAGTTGGAATTTGAATCTTTGGAGGCACTCAAGCAACAGGTAAGCGCCGCGCGCCCGGCGACACTGTTGGGCTATTACCCCTCTGGTGCAGAAGCCAAGTCACTTGTGTTCCCTTTAGCATCAGCTTGTCAGTTAAATAAGCACACGGGACTCTGGTGGAGGATGCGGTGGCACAGCCCAGGCCCGTGATGTCACCGAGGGCGAGGCTGGGCAAGTAGAAATAGCCAGGCAGTGGGAATCACCGCAGAGCTGCCCCCACCGTTTGCTAACCAAGCCTTATGTAGAAACACTGGGGAGGGGAGGCCAGTGAATAGGATTCACTTACAGAGACTGAAAACCTGTGGGCAGAGCCTCAAAGAATGTCACAAAGATCATCTCCTTGTTCTACCAGATGAAAGAGAAGGTGGGAGATGGGGGGAGGGAGAAACCAGTGGGGGGGGAGGGGGAGAGCTAACCCTCAGGATTCACCACTGGCGATTTTCTGCCTGTGAGGAGAACCAGAAGACTGAGTTTCCAGATGCTCAGAGTGGTTACCTCCAGTGACATGTCTCTATTTAAGCAACAAGGCAATGGATTGGGCAGTGACTTCTTGGGGACAAACTTCAGGACCAACACCTCGTGCCCACACAGCACTTAGGGAACTGGGGGGGGGGCATGAAAAGAATCTACCTAAAATGGTCACGTGCCAGAAGAGGCACACATACCATGACTGCAGACAGGAAGGGCTGCATAGTTAATAAGTCCATACAGTAGTTACTAGAAGCAGCAGGAAGCTGGGTGTCATGGTAGCTGGGTATCTGTGAGCTTTAGGCCATTCTAGACAATGTAGCAAGTTCTAAGGCAGCCAGGACTGGGGCAGAAAGAAATGCTGTCCCCAAAAGAGGTAAGGAGGCAGGGCATGAGTTTTATATAAGGTAATATGTTTTTATGCAAAATAAGCAGTTTTAAATGTTATTGGAAATTTTCCATTTACAGAAAAATTAGAACATAAAGTCTTTAGCATGGATAATCTGTATAAAGAATGTTTTTAATGTCTCCTAGAATTAGAAAATTCTATCTCGGGCTGGGGACATGGCTCAGTAGGTAAAGCATGAAGGCCAGAGTTCAGACTCCAGAACCCACAGAACTGCGACTGTCCTGCAGTTCCAGCCTCTGCAAGCAGAGACAGGGAGCCATCCGCAGGGCAAGCTGGCCAGCAGGATGAGCTGCATTAAGGAACTGTGGGTTTGGCTTGGAGATTCTGCACCAGTAACAAGATAGTGGGCGATTCCCGACATTGACTTTGGGCCTCTGCATGTACCCACAATCAGGTGCACAAACACACCCCCAATGCACATTTACACACGTACCCCCACCACACTGAAAATAGAAAAAGAAAGGGTACTGAGCCTTAGGGAAATTCCCTGCCTGTCAGATATTCAGAACAAACATGGGGAGAGCTCAGCTTTTCTTCATCCTTCCCATTTACCCTCACTGCTGGAGAGGCGTGTCCTGGAATGTTCAGATCACCCTGCTTGTGCCTCTCAACACTTCAGTGTAAGTGTCTTCCACAGAGCTTGTGTATTCTGCCTTCCTTAGCCTGGCATTCCACCCTATCTTGTAACGAACTGTGGCTTCAACTCCCAGCTCTGCCCTTTGCCACACAGAGAGTTTCTAGTCACAGTTAAAGCCTCTGTTGGCCTGCCTCCTCCTCCGTTCTCACCCCAGAACCAGGCCCAGTTGAGCTTAGGCAGCCTCTGTCACCAAGCCTGTCAGGAGATGGGTTTGCACTCTGGGGTTGGCCATTTAGCCCGCATACCAAAAATCCTGCCCTGGAGGCCTGGGTCTGGCCAGCTGGAGGCGCTCAGCACCCTCTGTTGAACCTCCCAGAGATAAACTGTTCTGCAGTGAACTTGGAAGGAAAGTGCTGGAAGCAGAGTTCAGTCTCTCGTGGTGGGAAACTGGCATTCCTATGCACGAGAGCAAACTAGACACATCTAAAAGGAGCAAGAAGGTGGACTCATTGGCTTTGCAAAGGGTGTTTACCCAGCTCAGGTGAGACCTTCCGGAAGAACGTGGGCAGATGGGCAGACAAAGACCCAATGCTTGTTATAAATTGGCTTACTTTGTATCCAGTCATTTTCAAAGATCCCACTAAAAATAGAAAGAAACATCCAAGAACCATTTGGTAACTGGAGTCCAGTACACTTCCCAGAGCAATGTAGCCACTTAGTGAGTCACTCCAGGCAGAAAGGCTGCTATGTCCAGAGCATAGTCGAGCCAGGGAGCAGGGACAGAGGCAGAAAGCCTAGAGCCTCCCAGGAAAATGGCAGCCACTGAAATCAGTTTAACAAACAAGACAAGGGCCCAAATCAGTACAGGGCTGTTGCCAGAGGGTTGGTGCTCATCCCTCATCAACACTGCCTGTCTAGCTGGGATAGCGCTCGGGGATGGAGAGCCTGCTAAGAATGTTTGGTACCCAGGCTTCCTTCCCCAGCACAGGAAGAATGAATACTGCCTTGTATTTCTGGTGTCAAATACATCTTAACCATTTCTCTGGTATCTCCCTTTCTCTCCCTCTGTGTCCCGAGTTATGGGAAACACATCTTTAACAGAAGATGTGTGGTTTCACAGAGAAGGAGGGGGTAGGGCACAGAATGAAATGTTTGAGATGGGGTGTGCAGAGACTACACCGCCTACTGCACCAGTCTAGAAACCCAAAACTTCCAAAACCGAAGTTTCTCAACAGAAAGACTTTTGTTTGATCCAGTACAGAAATGACAGTCATGAGAACTGGGAAGTCACAGGGCCAGGTCCCTGGGCCTTGAGTGGAGAAGATCCAGTTCCCAAGTCCTACAGGCAGGCCCAAATCCAGTAGGCCAGCCCAGCTTTGCCGAGTTAAAGAGCTTGGGTGCCCTCTGGGTCAGCCCATTCCTCCTTCCCGGGGTCACGCCACTCATCTCTGAGGTCTGTGAAGCTCCTGCTCAGGGGGCTATTCCTGTACCCACCTGTGGTGTGTTCTTGTCATCTGCAGGGGTCAGGGGAGGTGGTCCCTACCATGCAGGCCATAAGGTCATGGCGAGGATATACTGGGCAGGGAGCTGCGAGAGACAGGGATGCCAAGTGGGGACAAGGACTTCTTCATGCCTGAGTACCTCGTATGACACCTGCAGCCACTTCTGGGTAGTGTCTTCGAGTCACCATTGCTGTGATCAAACACCCTGACCACAAACAACTTGGGGAGAACGTGTTTATTTCAGTTTACAGCTCTCAGGTCATTTCCACTGCTGACACAACTCAGGACAGAGACCCTGGAGTGTTGCCTACTGGCTTGTTTCTAATTGGCTGCCCCAGCCTGCTTTCTGTAGCACTCAGGACTAGTAACCCAGAGGTGGCACCACCCACACTGAGCTGGACCCCCAACAATAATCATCAGCCAACAAAGTGTGCCACAGCTTTGCCCACAGGACAATCTGGTGGGGACATTTTCTTATTTGTGGTCACTGCGGAGAGGCAAGTGGGTCTGTACCTGCACGTTGGAAGCAAGCCCACGATTTCTCCTACAGTAGCTTTGTCTCAGCTAATGAATTAACCTAGATTTTTCTGCCTTAGCTTCTTCAGTATATCCTTCTGGTGCCACACAAGCAGCATGTAACCATCCTCACAGGTGGCTGGAGAGACAGCTCAGTGGGGACAGGGCTTGCTGTGCAAACAAATCCAAGTACTGCAGACACCAAAGGCCCGATGTGTTCCCGGCACTGTAGACAGAGCCAGGAGGCTCACTGGGGCTGCCTGCCGCCCTCACTCCAGGTTCAGTGGGAGGCACTGCCTGAAGGGGGAGATAGAGAGGTGAAGGGGCAGGACACTTGGTGTCCCCACCCACCACCCCCCACCTCGTGACCTCTGTGCATAAAGAGAGTGGGGAAGGGTATGTCTGCTCTGGCAGATGTTGGCTCCTGGGCTCCTCATTCACTTCCTCATTCATTTTTCTCTCCCTTTGGGGTCTAGTCTCAGGGTCTCCATCCCCTGCCACTGTGTGAGGGGGCCGCTGTCCTTGGTCAGGCTTTTATCTCCCTGGTGAGCTGTGGAGCCAGGTCCAGGCAGTGTCTTACACAGTCCAAGACCTGCCATAAAGTAGTCTCTGGGTAAATACCTCCGATTTGTTGACTTGTACATAGTTCAGAAGCCAGTGTATTAAACAAATGACAAATGATGTCCTTGGACAAAGTGAGAGTCTTAAAATAGACACACAGGCCAAAATGGAGACAAGTCATGTGCCTTCCTGGGCTTGCTGGGGGAAGGAATGTGCTGAGGAGTTCCACGTGAGCCCTTCAGATTCTCTCTCCCCGTCAGTAACGAGGTAAGCTTACTCAGTCCGTAGTATAACCCTGCCGGGCCGCCATCCCCAGAGAAGTGTTCAGGGGACATGATTTCTTCAAATGTGGCTGCATCCCCTAGAGGCCTCCTCACCATGTCTGCTTTTCCAGGGAGCAGACTGTGGTTACCTCTGATCTTGTTTTCTGAACAAAATTTAAAATCTGTACATTGTTGCTTTCCCACCAGACCTAAGAAGCTGGCTGAGGAGAAAGCTCTGCATGTATTCTGTTATGGAAAAAGGGAATTATTCAAGGAAAAGATTTACTCTTGGCACCATCAATACAGAGATGGTTTTCTGACACTACTGAGCTTGGAGCTTCCTGGGGAAGGATTGCTCTGTATGTAGGCTCTGTACGTAGGCTGCGATATGGTCAGAGGAGGGGCAGGAAGTGAGCACCAGCAGGGCCAAAGCCATGCCTGCATATATGTTTTTAAACTACCAAATGCTAGTCCTTGACTTTTGAATTACCCTCCACTCATTATATTTGCACATTGATTGATTAGATTTAAGAAGCCACTACTGAACTCTACATGCATAGGACACACACTTCACTGTTGTCCCAGGCAAGGGTCTCAGTGTGCTGTCCCCTAACCCAGCATTTGGCTGCCTTGGCCTGCTAACTGCTGGGGTTATAGATGAGCTCTGTTGAGACACACCCTGTGGAAAGCACATTCTTCAACTTTTAATTGCTAAGATTTGAAATCCTTTAAAACAGAATAAGCGATGCTGTTTTTCCTACTGATTTACATTGCCTGGGGTATTATGACATTGCTACCACAGACAAGGGATTGTGACAAATGTAGTGGGTGCTAGACTGAGGGCCTGCGGTTCTTGAGGGATCTCTAGGAACTGCATGCTTGCTCATCTCTTCCTCCCAAGAATGGAAAGCGGAACACAGGGAATGTTTGAATTCAATCATTATTTGAAATACCACCTAATCAATAGGAAATAGTCATACTAATAATGGTCCTGAAAACATAAATAGTAATATTGTAATGCAGAATGGAAATGCAGGTAATTAAAACTTATGCCTAACGATACTCCCTTAGTCAGACCCCTGTCCATGGGCCAGCTGTGCCCGGGCATTGCTCCCTAAGCTGTGCTGCACAGCTGTGCACAGCTGCTTCTGTACCGTTCACACAGTACAGAATGGCAGGGGACTAAGAGAGAATATGGGACTCAGATGCTGGGTCGTTTGTGCAAGGACACGGTATCCATGGAGCTGATCCCTCACTGACCCTGAGTCACCCCAACCATATATGATGGTTGAAGCTTAAAAATGAAGTAGAGCAGACATTATCTGCCTGGTTTGATTGGCAGGTGTTAGGTGAAGAAAGCCCTACTGAATGACCCCTGAGTCACATGATGATTGACGTAATGATTCACAGAGTAAGAACATGTCTCCGTCTGTGCTTGTCTGCTTACAAGATGGACCCCAGAGTTCACCTTTGCAGAGTCCCCGTGTCCTTGTGTTTCTGTGTATCCAGAGCACTGCTGCAGCCCTGGTGGTATGTCTCTTCTAGGCTAGGTTATGAAACTAAGGCCTCTTGCTTTCTGGCTCCTGAATCACTGGCTCTTGGGAAGAGATAACTGCCAGGCCATGAGGACACTCAAGTAGCCAGCAGAGAAACCCACATGACAAGGAACATGGCTGCTGCCAACACCCTTGAGGATCTCAGATTCTCTGCACCAGGAGCTGCCAACCTTTCCTCTGTAAAGAACAGATAGTACAGAGTCCCGAATATGTGGACTGTACACTCTCTGTCCCAAGTGTTGAGTTCTGCAAAGGTTGTCAACAGAAAAAAAATGGCTCTGCTCTGACAAACTTCACTTACAAAAGCAGACTGCAAGTTCTGACCAAAGCTGCCCAGCTACTTCCAAATTCCTGACCCACCTTAAGTGTGAGGTGATTTGGTAAGCCACTGAATTTTGGAGTGATTTCTTATGTGCCAGCAGTTCAGAAAAAGAGACTGGCTGGGTGATCCATGGCCCAAATTAGCTGTTGATGAAGCGAGACAGTGGGAGACTGGGGTTCTTTCTCTTTGTAATTAAAACAGAAAGGTTTGTTTAAAGTTAACCTCCCGCCCCAGGCCTCTGGCTCTGAGGCCCTGTGTTTCTTAGCTCTCTTCATAATTTTCATTAAGATTACATAAAGGCACACTATCACTGCTTCGGTGTCTGGATGCTCAGAACCACAGAAGTATAAATACCAAGAGTCACTGATACAGGACCAGTGGATAAGCACAGCCGGAACTGATCCTACTCCATGGAGTCACGAAGTGACGGGATCACTGATGCCTTCTCCACCATTCTGTGGACCACCCATGAAGCCCACCTCTACCTCTTTTGGCGACATACTAGTCAAAACCAAGACCTGTTCACTGCTGAAATAGGATAGCCCTTGGCATTTACAGTCCAGTCAATGTCTCTACAGGCTGCACCGGGGCGGTTCATCTCAGTCAGTCCTCACAGGGCCTTCATGCATAACCCACCAAGTCTCATTCCAACCTTTATTTCATTCCGTGACATTTTATTTGTTTGTTTAAAGACAGGGTCTAAGCTCTGTAGCCCAGGCTGGCCTTGTCTTTACACCTCCCTGTTCAGCCCCTGAGCACTGGGGTTACAGGAGCAATAACTAGGTTTAGAGGCAGACAAAGTTCTGCCGGTAAAGTGTACAAAATGGATGTGTGAAGTCTTTGGATCTGTCGTATGAACCCACGTCTTCACCCCCTAGACTGTTGGGATCTGGAGCTGGGTCCTTCTCATCCTGTGGTTTCTGGAACGACTACACGAAAAGATTCAGGCTGTTTTACTGTGACAGGTTCCTGGACAGCCGACCAGGTGCTCCGGGTCACACCATTTACAGAGACCATGGAGTAGTGAGTGAGACCTCCTGGGGGAACCTTGGGGAGGGGGAACCTCAGAAACCCAGCTCATTTCCTGTGCGTAGGCTGGAAAGTTCTCCTCAATGTTGTTTCTCTGTTTTCAAAGGTGACTGAGACAAAGCCATTGGCTCTTGGTCACCTGTGGGGTGGTTTGGTTCTGCTCTCTTGCTGGCTCTCTTAGAGACCTCAGGGAAGTTCTGCCAGGAAACTGTAACTCTGAAATGCAGATGGTGACCCCAGGCAGTGTTGGGGAAAGGCCTGGCCTAGTGTGAGTTATTTGAAAAGGAAGTGACTGTCTAGAGGCTGTCCATCCCCCCACTCAGGTGCCAAGAGCCACCTCCTGCAGGAAATTTTCACTTTTCTGTTTGCATTATCTTGGCAAAAACTGATGAGCATATTGCTAATTTGCAAGTCTGGGTTTCCTGACAATGAGAGAAAGCAAACTGCCATGTGTCTGAGAGGCAGCTCCTCCCTGTCTACTTTCACACAGGAGAGAGATTGTTTGATTAGAGACAGGTTAAAACTAGATTACTTTTGGAGAGGATGGGGGTGTGGAGCTAACGTGTTGAATTATATACTGTACAAAACTTTTTACACTTGTTTGTGTGTAATGTATTAATGTATGTGTGTAGGCCTTTTTTTTCTGGTAACAGCAGGCAAAGGGAAGACAGAGCCAACCCTGATCCTCCTCATGGGTTCAGCCCACTGTGGATTTGAATGATTCTCAAAAGAAAGCATTCTTCTTCTATGAACGATGCATATGTGTGTGCATGTGTATGTGCATGTGTGATATGTACATGAGCATACATGCACATTCGTGGGCCTGTGGTACCAGAGATGGAACTGCTACCACAGAGATTCACAGGGCCGTATCACTTTCCCTTGAGATAGGATCTTGCCAAGTTGAGATCATTCAGTGGCAGCCTGTACGTAGCTAAGAAGTAGCTGGGTCTTCGTGTGCACGGGTGCTCCTGGCCTCATTCACCCTTAAGTGTTGCTGTGCTAAGGACCACAGATGTAAATGTCCCCTAGGAGGCTGAGAGAAGCCTGATAACCAAGCCCCATGCCACCCAGAGCTACCATGAGCCATGGAAAGGTGCCCTGGAGCAGTTTCCGTGACAATAGAGTTCTTCCTGGGGCCCGCTAGCCACATTCTGTGGTTCTGAATTTGTGTTCATGTTCTTCAGAGAACCATGGGAGGCCTTTCTTTCTTTTTTTTTCTTTTTCTTTTTCTTTTTCTTCTTCTTTTTTTTAATGATGGTGAGGCAGAACCTAAAGACAAGCAAGTAGGGTACTCCAGAAGCAGAGGCAGGAGGATAGCTGTAAATTCCAGGCCAACTTGAACTATACAGTGAGCTCCATGCTAGTCGAGGCGGAAGAGGGAGCCCCTGTGTAAGAAGAGGAGGAGGGGAAGAAGAAGATAGGGAGGGGCAGGGAATTAAAGGCCCAGAATTCCCTCGGCAACCTGGATCTTTAACACAGACGAGGAGATGGAAACAGACTTGAAGACCACCACTGCTCACTTAGGCCCAGGTGCCCGCAGCCTTGGGTTTGTGTCCCAGCCTCTCATCCCTGAACTCAGACAGTGCATGTCATTAGAGGAAGTCTAAGACAACAGAAATGAGTCCGCCCACTTGAATGTTATGATTTTTACCTAACTTTAAATTTGTCTTCATCTTGAAACCATTCATGAGCAAGGTGACCTAGAAGCCACAGAATCACAGGTGCAGTCACTATGCAGACACCTCGGTGTGTGTGCCTCACCCCCTTCCCACCCTCCCCTCCTCTACTCCCACCTCCCCCTTCCCTCCGTCCCCCATCCTTTGCCACCACACCCTGGCTCCTCCTCAGACTCTTTGTAGCCACACAGTCAAGGCTCTGGCTTTAATAGTTCCCCAGAGACGCTGTCCTCAGGCTGCTGAGGCCCAGCTGAGCTCTCAGTGAGCTTGCAGCCTGGAGCGGTTGGCTTGTGAATTGACTGTATTTTTCCTTTTCTTACATTACAAGTTCAAGAACGCCTCAGTTTGATATTTCACCTTAACTGCTGTGCTACTTGAATGAAATAGATTTTTTTTTCTTCCTCTAGTGCCAAAGGAGGAGGCAATTACCTCTGTCAAAGTGGCTGTTGAGAATGACCAGTGTCATATGAATTTGTCAGTAATTAGGCAGTGAGAACCACATATTTTAGGCTAAAATTTTAGCTTTGAACAAAAGCTTAGGGATTAAGATGTACTAAGAAGTAATTTGCCTATTTCATGTAAACTGAAGAAAAGCTATGAGTCCATAAAGTCACACAGCCAGTTCTTAGAAAGCCACTGTTCATTCAGGGTGTGACAGAACGCCTTATTTTGAATCATTCATAAGCAATGGGTATTTATAGTTCTGCAGACCAGGAAACCCAGGATTAAGGCACTATTGGACTCTGAACCTGGTAAGGGCTTGCAGCCTCAAAGACACTCTCGTTCAAACATAGAACCCTGACTCTCTCTCTCTCTCTCTCTCTCTGTGTGTGTGTGTGTGTGTGTGTGTGTGTGTGTGTGTGAATATGAGAGAGAGAGAGAGAGAGAGAGAGAGAGAGAGAGAAAGGGGAGAACCTTCTGTGTGTGTGTGAGAGAGAGAGAGACAAAGGGAAGAACCCTCTGTGTGTGTGTGAAAGAGAGAGAGAGAGACAGACAGACAGACAGACAGACAGAGACAAAGGGGAGAACCCTCTCTCTTTTGTGTGTGCATTGCTGTGAATTAAGGCCTTAGGCCTCACACATGCTCGGAAGCACCTTGCCACAGGCTCTTGGCAATGTTCTCAGTCATCATCTGTCTTCTGAGAATCCTAGTCCTGTTTGTGAAGGCCCAACTCCTGATGACTCAGCACTTCCTCACAGCCCCATCTTTTCATGTACCACAGTAGTGTGGGTGTTCTAACCTGAGCTGGGACACCCACATTTGCCCTTCAGAGACTTCCTGATGGAGGTGGTCACCGTCACATTACCCCACTTCCCTCGTGTGGACTATGGCAACTCACCCTTTCTCCCAAGATATCAGTCTGTTTCCCTAGGATCCTCCCCACCCATGAGAGCTTGTGCCTCAGAGGTCAGAGTTCACCAAGGGGCACAGCTTCTCGAGATGGGAGCGCTGGACTCTGAAGACCTAGAAACAGCCAAACTATGGCACAGACCTTAACCGTTTAAAAAGTCTTCATTTATTTAATACCATAAGAAATTTTGGAGCTACTCTTGGCTTCACAGGAGTGTAAGCCTACAATCTCAGCACTTGGAAACCTGAGGCAGGGGAGCTACAAGTATGAGGCCAGCCTGGGCTATATACTAAGACCTTGCCTGACAAACCAAAACCAGGAAAGAAGATGGTGGGGTGTGAGCCATGGGAATGATGGTGAAGCTTTAAAAGGCAGAACTGCCTCTTAGTCTGGCGTCTAAGCTCTTGACCCACTAGCAATTAGCTTGGTACTAGAAGTGCACACCGAGGTTCACTTTCCTCTCAGGAGGCCAGCGGGCAGGCGAGGCGTCCTGAAGATGGCTGGGAAGGGTAGAGCCTCTGGGCAAAGCATAGCTGCGGCTCAAATCTCTAAGCATCTGCACATTGGCTAATACTGCCTGGTTCCCCCTTACACAGCACAGTGTTCCCAGCTGGAAGAAACCTGTAGCTTAAAACAACTTGGGGATCTCTAGGCTGATGGGCTCATTCCAGAAGCTCCATTCTACTATTCCTGGGTGAGGGAAGGGACTTTCTTCCAAAAGCCATCCCGTTTTAAAAGGTAAAACGCATGAAAATCCACTAAGAATGTGAAAAACAAAAGTACTGTCTAGAAGGATGCACATAGGGCTGGTAAGAACCAGAGCTGAGGAGCAGCCCAGCCTGAGCTGCAGGGAGGGGGCAGTGCCTTCTGCAGAGCACTCCCAGGAGGGGAAACACCAGGGGCTCATCACAAATACAAATGAAGGTTTGTGTTTATACCAATTACAGCTTGCCTCATATGCAAATGAAGGTTTGTGTCTACACCAGTCACAGTCTTTGAAATCTTTAGCATCCCTCACAGCAGTGCCTGAGCCACCAGGGGAAGTGCCCCACTCTGGTCCCTGGAAGAGATGATTGCAATTCCTTAGATCTCACTTAAGATTGTGACCCTCAACTTGTCTGGAGCAAACTGAGACAGCCCTGGCTGAGACAGAAGCTGCTGTGTTCGGCTGTAACCATCATGTGGTTTTCTCGAGGAACTGTGTAATGTTCAAGATGGCTGGTGTCAAAACAAGGAAAGCCCAGCTTTTGACTGGCAATCCTTTTATTCAGAGCAACTAGGGTAGCAAGGAAGAGGCCAGTAGTTACTCACTGGAGAGTCAACACATCTCAGCCTCGGATGCTCATTTTCAGGAGGATGAATATCAGGAGTACTGAAGAAATGTAAAGATCTTGTCGCTAACTGTAAAATAATGCTTACCACCAGCCCGGTGCTCCAGGGACAGGTGGACCTGTTAATCTCTGAACCGACACTGGCACCTTGAAAAGAGGGTTCAGGGAGTACGAAGCTGCTAAGGATCCCAGGATAGGCAGAACCGTGGAATAACGTGGTGCAGAGAAAGCACCAGAGGTCCAACAAGGCCCTATTTTATGTCAGCAGGGTGTGAGGAAACTGACCAGGGAAAGAACCATCAGGAGCAGAGGGCCACACCGGGCATGCAGGGCTGGCCAGTATTGTTGTAGAAAACTCAGAAGGACACTTGGGAAAGCCTGCCCAGCCTGTTAGCAGGAGGTAACTACTAGCTGAGCCCTCCATTTGACCCACCTGACAAACTACAACGATACAACCCCAAAGCATCCATGTTTCAAACGTCGTAACTGTATGCTCTTGTAACAGATGCCCAGCAACCGGAACTTTCTCAGCCTGAGGCTGGATATCACTAGTGGCTCTCATTAGCACTGGGTGACTGTTGGCCCTTTGCTGTGAGGACCAACAGGAGAGTCAGAAGTGTGCTGAAGTCTCTGGCAGAGTCAAGCTCAGAAAGGAAGAGGAAAGACACACAAGGCGCGTCTACATAAAAAAGTTCAAGGCCTTGTTCCTAGACAGCTGTGGAAAGTAAAGCCACAGGAGAGCCCAGGAGTCAGAATGTGGCCACATCATTCGCTGGTCATGCTTCTGCCCCTTCACAGAACAGCAGAGTCTTCCGGTAACAGAAACTGGAAAACTGTTAAATGTCCAGCTTTACCATGGGAAATTTGGCAGCCTCTGATCTGTGTTTCTGTAGAAGCTGATAAGCCTGTTTCTAAAATTGACATGGAAAATAAAGGACCTAAAAATAGCCAAACTCCAAAAAAGAACAAACCAGAGACTAGTGGTAATGTTTTCAGAGCATGTGGTAAAGTCATAATGAAGACAACATGGGAGGAGGAGGCAGGTCAGAGCAGCAAGTGACCGGCCTGTGACCACAGAGACTGCAGGGGAGTGAGCCGCTGATGGAAGTCTCTGGAAGGACTGGATGTCAGTAGGCAGGAACCACACTCGATCCCTAGGAGGACCATGCCCTGAATGCACGTTCTAGAGGAAATAAGGTCAGATCTTGAGACCTTGTCGCTGACAGGTTCATAGAATTTCTAAACTTGAGTGTACATAGAGTCAGTCACGAGTGGGACTTCGTATCTCATCAGCGTGCGGAGAAGACACAGCAAAGGGAGAGATCCTGACACTGGAGAAGTGGGGGCAGGAGGGCAAAGGCTTGGAGCCAGCCTGGCTGAAGAGAGGCTCCGCTGGAGCGTATGCCCATAACCCCACTGCCCAGGACCTCATCGCAGGCTACCGTCCTGCCTCTGCTCTTTAACGCACTGCTGGGAATGGAAGCCCGGCAGAGGCTGTCCTGACAGACTTCAGTTCCCCAGAATCCGCAGAGGAAAGACTGAAGATGTGGGAGCTGAACAGCTTTTCCCACACATCTGTCCTGTGACCCATCCTCCAGTTGTGTCATGGGAAGCATTGAAGCCTCTTGAGAGGAAGAGAGGCTTGGTCTACCCTTAGCCAGGCCTGTGTTTATTCTCAGCAAGGGAAAGATGAGATGTGGCCCTGTACAGGGGTGGAAATGACTTCTGTAGTCCACAAGGAAAGCTGGGAAATGTAGTCTTTTAGCAAGAAACTAACAAGATGAGAAACACAGGGATTTGTTGATTAGTTATTTTCCATAAGTTTTAGCCAGTCTTGACAGAAGGGGTGCATAGCCTCTAACTGTTTTGAGTAGATCATGTATTCCAGTTTACAATGGAAAAGTTCAGAGAGGAAGCCAGGAATAGAAAATGCAGAAAAGGCTGAAGATCAAGAGGCCAAGGGAGAAGAATCCTATACAGGGAAGAGAGAACTGAGGGAAGCCGCCAGGAGCAGCTGGCTTTGTAAGGAGAGGCTGAGCACAACAGGAGGGCCACACCCTGCTGGAAGAAGCCTGGGGATGGCCACCAGAGGCCACCGGAAGTGAGGTGCCCTTTAGACAGAGATTTCCAAACTTGAGAGACTACCTAAGGACCATAGCAGCCTCCCTTGCTATGCAAATGAAGTGTGGTGGGAAGTCTTCTTCGGAGGCTGCTTTGCCTGCGCGAGGCCGGGTGGTATGAAGAGGCTGCTGAGCTGAGCTTCGTCTCCTTGCCTTAGAAATAAAGGTGGAAAAGAGCTCCAGCCTGTGTCCCTGACGAGGGACCAGGGAGCTGTGCCAGACCCCTGGTGCCCGGTGCCGCTTACTGTGGAGAACCCAGAACACTTAGCACTGAGGAACGGGTGGGGGAGGGAGGCTGGAGACCTCTTGTGTCAAAGGTCAAGACTGGCTAAGAAAGAAAAACATCTTTGTTGGGATGGACACCAAAAAAAAAAAAAAAGTTTGGATTCTAAACTGAGCTTGAAACCAGTGAGTGGACAGGATCTCAGAGAACCCACGGTGGACTTGTTAGGAACCAGCCGTGTGACTGGGGCTTTCAAGCCCTGCTGTGGGCAGGGACAGCACCACGTCGACAGGCCTTCCCACTCAGTGGAGTTGTGCAGGCTCAGCGGAGAGAATACCCAGTGCTTTCCAGAAGAGTGAGAGTTGTTTGGGCTTTGGCAGCCTGCAATATCTCTGGATCATTTCCATATAAAGAGTCAAAATCATGACGTGAACTTGACTGCAAACAAGTCCTCACTGACCTCCCAGGGCTGGGGAGCAGCTGAGAACATCATTTATGATGGACACAGGCTTTTTCAGTTCTCACACCAGCCATCCTTGGCGTGGTCATTCCTCATGGTCTCAAGGTAGCTGCCACTGCTCCAGGCACCACATACCTATCTCCAAAGGCAGAGAGGAAAGAAACGTTAAACACCGTTATCCAGGATCTAGTGACTAGTTCATTCTTGTCCTAACTATGAGGCGACTGAGAAGGCTTCTGGCAGTCTGACTGGTGGTGTGCATCCTGGGCTCTACCACCAGGGGGCAAGCTGTGGAAAGAGGTTGCCTAGGCATCTAGAGCTGCTGCAGACAGGAGCCCCACTACCTGCAGCTGTTGCCATGGGAACTAGTTCAGGTGGAGCCAGACTAGCTGCACAGGCCCTCAGTTGCAAGCTGTAGGTGTTTGCTAGAACATTCTGTCCTCTGTTCTGTGGGGACAAGAGGAACCTAGAATGGGCTTTTGAGAAGCAGCCAGCTTCTGAGGGCCTGTTGGAGGAGTTGGAGCCTGCAAGACTTGCCTCAGCCCAGGGCAGAGTCTCCAGGAGACAGCTGGGCCTGTTGGCACATACTGATAACTCCAGCACTGGACTGTAAGTCTCAAAGGTGGGGAGGGCGTAAGAATTGTCAGTATTGTTGTATCGTAGTGTCTGGAGAGACCCTGCTTTGTACAGGGTGGCCATGACAGGGTGAGTTACCTCACACGGAGCATTTCATTGGGTTAATAAGGCAGGAGCTGATCTGAAGAGGCTTTGGGAACTAGAGATAAGCAAGCAACCCCCTGGGGACAGGCTGGAGACCCGCAGGGCACCCAGGACACAGCCCAGTGTCTCTAAAACCACCACACACTGTGTCTCACCTTCTGTTAGTTCAAAGCAAGTGGCTAGGTCTAACTCACACCGGAGGATAGGAGGCTCCACAAAAGCTGGAACCCCGGGGACGGGGTCAGGGTTATGATGGTCATGAGACTCATGAGAAATGCCTGACCCACATTCTAAAGCCTAGCTGTGAAGAGCAGCCTCTGAGTGACAGTGCCCTGCTGGCTCCCCGAGGACTCTGTTTAGGCCACAGTTTTTCTGAATCTTCTTCAGAGGGACTTCAACGTCTAGAATTTATTTTGTGTTTGGTATATATATATATATATATTGGTTTTGTTTTAGAGGCAGGGTCACACTATATAATCCAGGCTGGCCTTGATCTCCCCACCCTTGTGCCTCAGTTTCCCTGGTGCGGGGCATATGGGACTATGCCACCACCCCTAGCTTTGCTTTTGCCTTATCTTGTTGTTTTGCACGTTCTGGATTCTGTCACTTTGATACAGTTGGGGAAGTGAGAGACGCAGGGGACCAGTCGTCATTTCACTGTTGAGGGTCACTGGGTTAAGTGTCTTCGGGTACATAAAAAAGGGCTTGCTTTTCTGATTTTTCGCTGACTCATTTAGGGGTGATAGGTTGTGATTCACCTAGTTGGTTCAGGAAACTGTGGTGTGAGGCTTGAGCAACTGGCACATGCATGTGATTTGGGACTCCTTGAATTTTGTCAGCAGTTTTAAAATCTGAAACAGTACCAAAATTTGAGTTGTGAAAACACATTCTTAAACACTCTGGAAGATCTACTTAGGAGAGAATTGCAAATGGAGCACCTGTTTTACGGACAGTCTGTATTAAGCAAATGGAGGAAGGTTCCAAGCACCACGCCACGCTGCCTCCTGCCACTCTCTGTCCCTGGCGGTCTCTCCGCCTCCATGGCTCTCTGCTGCAGACCCTGCTCCCATTCCCAGCATCCACCCCCTAAGGTTATTGTCACAATTTCCAATGATCCTATAAAATCAAACCTCTTGAGGCTTGTAATTTATCAATCAGATTTATATCAGTAAATTCTCACTCTACAAAATGACCACACAATGAACTCAGAGCCAATTGCTATTGGTACAAACTGCCCACCTAGATGAGACAATTTGTCCTGTAATTATCCATCCTTTACAAGTCATTCATAGCTACCCGTGGCTGTTAAAGACTCATGGGGGTGGGTCATCTTCCTCCTCCTCCATCTTCTCTTCTTTTTTTTCCTATCCTCCCACAAAAACAAAAGCAAACAAACAAGCCTCCGTGCCCACCTTTCTTTTTCACTGCCCAATCACAGGCCTTGCCTTATCTTGTCTGCCCTCACCTGTATATAGACAGCAACCATATCTCACTCTTTCTGTCTAATTAAAAACAAACAAACTTTTCTCTCAAATGTAAGCTGATCACAACTGTTACCATTCTGTGATTTACAGAGTACAACATACACCCAACACCCAGTCCATCGTTTTTGTCAACTAAATAGATAGAACACTGTTATCTACCCCAGCTTAAGAAAGGCTTAAAATCTGTGTTAAAATCGGTGTCTCTGTTAGCTTGTATACTGTCTGAAAACTATCTAATTAAATATGTTCTCTCTATGTCAGATAACCTGGGTAGGCTGCGAGACTATAATTAGTCTTCAACCCTGTTAGAAATCCAAGAACGACCAATACTATCTGAAAAGATGAGAAGCCTAACATGGCTTCCAGAACTGAGACAAGTTGTAGAGACACTGCCTATTTGTACAGTCCGCTGTCAGCAACATGGAAGCACCAGTCTTGATCCAGTATGGACTAGATCTGAGGGAGGGACACCTCCTGAGGAGCAGAAAGAAGACGAGAAGATGGAAAAGGAGAAGGATGGACCAGGAGGTAGTGTGGTGTGGTGCTTGGAACCTTTCTCCATTTGCTTCATACTTACCACTACAGGTGGCGAACCATACTGGGAATTGTGACCATAACCACAGGGGGCGGACGCTGGGAATGGGAGCAGAGTCCACAGCAGAGAGCAATGAGAAAGTGGCTGCTGCATGGGGCTGGCCATGGAGGCGGAGAGACCGCCAGGGACAGAGCGTAGCAGGAGGTAGCATGGCTTGGTGCTTGGAACCTTTCTCCATTTGCTTAATACTTACTGCTACAACACTCTGTGAGGGACCCTCACCGTCTGTGGAGCATCCGCAGATGACTGTTGCATTTTTGCTTCTTGGTGTAGAAGGTTGTCTCTGAGAGCACGTGCAGTCCAGAGCCACCACCCTGGCTCTTCTCCACTGAGGCTCCACTCCAGGAAGTGTGACGTGGACAAATCAGAGAAGCAGCTTACTCAGCCGCCTGTGGGAGAAAGGGGTGTGAGGAGCAAAGGCAGCTGGTATCACGGTACACCGAGAAGTCCCCTTTGGTCCTCTTTTGACTCTCTTCCAATTCTAGACTACAGTTCAGGAGTGAGAAGGTCAGCAACGAGGTATCAGGCACCCTGCCACCTGCAGGCACCCTGTCACCTGCAGGCACCCTGTCACCTGCAGGCACCCTGTCACCTGCAGGCACCCTGTCACCTTATACACAGGAGCCGAGAGAGCGCAGTGTGTTCTCAGAGCAGCTGGGGTCAGTGGCTGCCTGGAGCTACGGTGCAGCTGCTGGTCCAGGAGATCAGGAGGCACAGAGTGGTCTGCACACGGCTCTGCCGTGAGGTCCCCAGCTGGAGGACAGAGAGGAGATGTAGGAGGGGTTGGGTTCTAGCTGTGTCTGTGGTAGCTGGACTCTGAGGGGCTGTGAGTCTCTCATAGCTCCTGTTAAAATACCATGAACGGTCTGTGGGACCCTGCTTCTCTGAGGATGACCATCCCTGGAAGCTGGAACTCAGGGGCTGCAGAAATCCCTGCCCCGTTTGATGCACATGCGTTTTTGCACCCTGTGAGGGCTGTTTGGAAGGAGTTCCTCTCAAGGTGCTGAGGCTTGGGGTCTGAGTCACACTGGGAGGTGTTGTCCCCTTTCTGTCTGGTTGTGTTTTGCTGTGTGGTCAGCCATCACTTCCTACCTGCCTGGGCCACAGGGCTGTGTGTGCCAAGGACAGAGGCACCGATGTCCTTTCCCTTTAGAAGAGGACAGTTCCCTCAGTCCCCTCAGCAGGTACGGCTCTTCCCTCTGTCACACCTTTGAACTGAGGCTGTGCAAGGAGGAATGTGGAAAAGTCCATGTGCTCTGCCATATGCTAATCCGGGACACTTAGTTCAAGGGGAAAGAAAAAAGACACCCAGGATTTGGTTATTTGTGTGGCCTGTGATTGTCTTACTCCAAAGGACTCTGAGAAACAGTTTCATTTCATTTCCTAAGGACACGTAAGTTGAGTCTTCCATGGGTTTTGCTCAATGACAGAAGTACTCCACAAAACCCTGGCCATATGTTCCTGACGCATTTCATCCGTGTCCCCATTTCAGATGCCTTTCAGGTCATTGCAGGCTACGGCTGCATATTTACCAGGAGAGCCCCACTCTGGGTAGCAATCACCTGCCTCCTGTTCTGTCTGCTGGTTGGGAGAAAGACAGGTTGTTTGAAGGTGCGTTTAGTCTAGCACCTGTCAGATGGATCAGTTCTGAGAAGCGACACGCACACTGTGGCTTCTGCTCGGAAACCTTTTCCATGCCGTCCACCAGTCTTGATGACAACGTTGACTTAACCCAACATAACTTCTTTGTCAAAGAGCAGAGCAAAGATAGCACTCTCCCCATGAGTGAGGTGCCATCCTGGAATGTTCTAGCTTCACAAAGCGTGGCATTGGAGCAGAGAAGGAAGCCACTGACATCAGACTTCAGTTCAGAGGCATCAGGACCATTGTTGGAAATGGTCAGACGACTCCCTCTCACCCCACTCAGGATGGCTGTCATCAAGAAAGCAGCAAACGCTGGCCAGGATTGGAGAGTGTGGCTCCCATAGTACACGAGGGAATGTTCAGCAGATGGCTACTGTGAAATCAGTATTAAGGCATGAATGCTGTATTACTGCAGTATTAAGTATTAAAACACTAAGTATAGATACCACTCCTGAACACACACCTCAAGAAACCAGTCAGCACACAGTGGGCACACTTACACAATCACCCACATATCAGGTAATAGGATCTGATAGAAAGAGATGAAGAAAACATCATACACACACACACACACACACACACACACACACACACACGAGAGAGAGAGAGAGAGAGAGAGACAGAGAGAGAGGGGGGGGGGGAATGAAACCATCATTTACAGGATAGTATAGAATTAAAAGTCATATTAAGCAAAAGCAACCAGATATAGAAAGAGATGGACATTTCCCTAGAAAGTGGAAACCAGCTTTTAAACCAATCAGGACAACAGAAGAGACACTGAGGGGTTTGAGTCTGGACCAGATGTCCTGGCAGCATCTTCAGGAGCTGAAGACAGATGGCTGCATTCAGAGGAACAGGAGCAGTGTAGCTTGGGTAGCTGCAAGAGGGCGTGGGCTCCATGAGGGTCATGGTCAGGAGTCAGTGTTTGGGGCCTGTGGGGGGTTGAATAGGTTTGGCCCCCATGGACTCATGTGCTTGAATGCTTGCCCATAGGGAGTGACACTGTTAGGAGGTGTGGCCTCATTGGAGTAGGTGAGGCCGTGTTGGAGGAAGTGTGCCACTGTGGGGCAGGCTTTGAGGTCTCCACACAGTATAACAGTCTCCTCCTTGCTACCTGCGGATCAAGATGTAGAACTCTTATCTCTTCCTCCAGCACCAAGTCTGCCTGGACACTACTGTGGTTCCCACAACAATGGACTGACCTCTGACCTGTAAGCCAGCCCCACTTAAATGCTGTCCTTATAAGAGTAGCCTTGGTCATGGTGTCTGTTTACAACAGTAAAACCCCAAGAGAGTACTTCCTTTTATGGGATCCAGGAGGAGGAGTTGGTGTACATGGGTGGTTCTCTCTTTTGATTGACAGGCTTGTATTGTGCAAGCTTTTGCTTAGTAAGCATGTTCTCCCTGTGGATGCATCTGATTTTATCATATGAACGTTCAATCTTATGCATAGGCATAAAATGCTAAGTGGGGAGCCGGCTTTTCCAAAAAGTGTGCTCAGAGGAAGTTTGTCTTACTGCACAGACACCCCAAATCAATCCAACCCCTCACATGCACACACTCAAACACACTTGCCTCTCTTATGGCCAGGTAGGATCCTCTGAGCACATCTGCGTGGGAATTGACCACAAAAGGGAACTTGCTAAAGGTTGCTAGGACAGGGGAAAGTAGCCGCTGTTGGAGCCATCCGGGGAGGCGAAATGAAGGGGCTGAATGTGGTCAGAGCATCGTGTGTGAAACGCTAAAATGAAGCCATTATTTAATTAAATGAGGAAGTCAGAGGAGGTGAGTAGCTTCTCACTGTGGGGACTGCAGACGCAGTGGGGCCCCGTGACGCACTCATCACTGATGCTTTATTCACAAACAGAAATTTGGTGGTCCTGACATCACCTAAGCTCACTGTGCACTGAGGCATAAGAAACATCAGAACCTCCTGTTTCCTTAGGATGTCTTATGTAGAACACTAGATATATCGGAGAGGATCCTGGGCGCTTTGGGATATGGTTAGAAGGAGGGGTAAGCCTAGACAGATGCCCTTCCACCTCCACAGCCACATGTGAGGTCTGTAGGCACCCGGGTCACACCTGGGGCTGGCATGCTGAACTGTGACGCACTGCAAGGAAGCTGTGGTTTTAATTCCAAGTGGCTTCGTGGGAAGAGCTTGCTGCTCTCTGGCCAGCCTGCAAGTCAAGAGCCAGGCACAGGGCTCCCCACCTTCACCCCAACCTCAAGTCTGTTTTTGGGTGCAGATGCTATAAAGAGGTCACTTTCCCTCAAGGATGAAGCTGCCCTCTGCCTTCACACACGAGCTCATTTCATTGCACCCCACTCCTCTAAGAAAGGGGTGCCTCCAAGGTAGGGTTGTGTTTAGAAGCTAAAAGACAAAGCCCACCCAATGCAGCTGTCCAGTGGCCCACATGGCTGTTTCCAAAATGTGGTGACTGGATTCAGCAGCCATTTCAGTTTGCTCTCTCTGTCCTTTGCATCTGGATAATCCTTTCCACCTCTCCTCTCTGACGCACTCCGGAAGCTGGTTCTGTTGTGAGAGTGTGCATCCCCGAGTCTTTACCTTTGTCTACCAGCTTTTAGGTACCTTCTTTCTGAGGGTTCAGGTGGCTAAGGAACTGCTAACTTACTTTCCCATGCCTTTGCATCTGACTTTAGAAGCCTAGGCTGGGGCTGGGGCTGGGGCTGGGGCTGGGCTGGGCTGGGGCTGGGGCTGGGGCTGGGCTGGGGCTGGGCTGGGGCTGGGGCTGGGGCTGGGCTGGGGCTGGGGCTGGGGCTGGGCTGGGGCTGGGCTGGGGCTGGGCTGGGGCTGGGGCCGCAGCTTAGTGGCAGAGCATTTGTCTAGCAAAGGCAAGGCCTTGGATTTGGTCTGCAGATCTGAAACTCAGTAGGCCAGCTCAAACTCCATCAAGTTCTCATGGGACTGATGTCCAAGAGGCTCTGGGTCTCCAACCACAGTGAACCTAGCACATTTTGTGACATGATTTTAAGAGACAAATGAACCTCACTGTGGTCCTTGTATGGAATGGTTGACCGGGGTGTGCATTTAAGGACAGCCCAGGTGGCTCTGAAACCTGAAAGTACGGGGCAGTCCTCAGTCTTCATGTCCGGCTGCATTCCCTCAGATCAGTGGCTCAACCAGCCATTGTTCCAGCTCTGAGAAAGTAGCATTCCTGGAGATGCCCGTGCTGTGGTGGCAGGACAGACGGGGCAGGCTGAGCATCTCCATCCAGGAAGGCCCCTGGCTCTTCCTGTCATCTCCTCCATCAGAGGCTTTGTGTTCTACCTCAGTGCAGGGTAGAACCACCCAGGAAGCTTGCAGAAGTCCACGGTCTGGGCTACACCCAGACCAGTTAACCCAGGACTGAGATGAGCAGCGAGTGAACTGCGGTCACTCTATCCCAGGCCAGTTCCCCTCCTGGAAAACTTGGGGAGCCAGATGCGGTTCAACTAAACAAACGACCTTGAGATGCCCTCGGTGTCCACTGTTCACCCGGGTCCCTGGAGACCAGATGAGCGTCTCCACGGGAATGATCGGCATGCTCCTCCCATATTCCTTCATCATGGGATTACTGGGGGTCAGGGTGTAGGGGCAGATGCTGAGAGATTTTAAGCTGGGCAGTAGCTATGTCTAGGAAGCAAGTTTCCAAGTACTCCTAACAGGGTGTCCTGATGTTTTGAGGGTAGAGTTAGGGAGAGTCTGCTATGAAGGAGGAAGGCCGAAGAGGCTGGGGTCCACAGGATTCACTGTACCCCCTCCAAGGTCTGGGGGAAGCATAAACAGTCTTAGATCTCCCTCAGTTCCACAAAGGGAAAGAGGGACCCAGCCACACATCTCCCCAGGCAAAGCTTAGGTACAGGAAGCTACCTGCACTTTTGAAGGACTCTTCGGAGCATAAGTGTTTGAATGAGTCGTGAGTTTAAAAAAAAAAAACAAACAAAAACAAACAAACAAACAAAAAAACCCAAAAACTATTCTCTTTTTACTTCAATGCTATTTTATAGGGAAAGGTCGGCTCTATTATCCTACCCTGCATGATGTTTATGCCCAGCTGATGTTAAAGGAGTGGGTTTCCTCCCCTGTTCCCAGACACTCGAGGTCAGAGTTGCTGAAGAGAAACTGGAGAGCTGGTATCCTTGGGATGCCCTTCAGCTCGGGGTTCCTACTCAGTTAGGAATCTCCAACGAGGGAGACCATCCTGAAGGACCAGCCACAGAGGGGTGACCTTGGCTCAGCTGGCTGGACCCCTAGGCTCCATTGCTCATGGACCCCCTTAGGGCAAGCAAAGGTCAGACAGCCTGTGTTACGTGATCATCCCCTAGTCTGCCGCAGCCGAGCCACAAGGCCCTGATACCTCAGACACCACTAGTACCTTTGAACTACCCTGAGCCAGGCAAGCTGATTCTGAGCCGACCTTGGGCCTAAAGAAGTGACACTAGGGGACACCCCATGGGTACAGCAGTTACAAGGTCAAATAGAGACAGTGGTCATTCTAGGAAGAAATCCCATCTGCCTTGGGCTCCATCCCAGAAGAAGCTCCTTGTAGGACAGCTGTGGACTCCCACGTGTCCTGTGACTGTGTCCTGTCATCTGCAACATGACAGCTGCATACACAGGAGGAGCAACTTGCACATCACAGGACCCACAGAAGCCACCCCGTCCTCTCCCTGCCTGAAGCACAGGGTCTGCTTAGAGTCAACACTTCTCTAAATCAAGTCTTCTATTTCCCGTGTTACTTGTCGGTCAGGAGAGAGACGCTTATACCCGGCCGTTTATTCTTTTAGTCATAAAGACAATCCAGACGTTTCTTAGTTGTTCAGGGTGTCAGCTGCCAGGGTCTTGGTGAATCTGGGCTGCAGCTTTGAGTTTCCTTGACTGGGGTGGTTTCACAGCAGGAGCCAACAGGCCTGGTGGGCGGAGACAGAAGAGGGTCTCTCCTTGGGGAAGGTGTGCCACATGTTGGGGCTTGTTTCTGCATTCTGCTTGACTGATTCAAACCAACTGCTCCATTCCCTGGGGCCACCTACCCAGTGCCCCAGGCTCTTGCACAAAAATATGCCCTGCTCTGGCCAACTGGTCACCCCATCTACCTTCCTCTCCTCCATTAAAATCCACCCTGGCTCTGTATAGATGGGGAGCAGGGCTAGACTCCACAGCCATCCCTGAGTCCCACGAGGGAAGATGGAGCTGGCTGTGAGGAACAGTAGGCTGAGATACATTACACCTCATAGATCTATCAAAGCAGAGACGGGCTTCTGTCCATAGCCCTGGGAGGGGCCGTTCTGCCTGTGTGACCTGCTGGTCCTGCAGGGATATCAGGGTCCATGCAGGCTGGTACTGTTTGTCATAGGCAAATGGCCACTACTGGAAACCCCTGCTTTATCCTGAGGAGGCTGTGCTCTCCAGTGCTACTAGAAGACATGTCTGGGATCTGCAGGACTGGGGGGAGGAGGGAAACTTGGACCTAACTCTTCCCAGTTAGGTTCCAAGGTGTTCCCTCGGGGAGGGTCTGGACTGTGGAAGGTGGCACTATGCCTGTGAGGCAGCAGCTGGGGAAGGTGGTAGGTGCATCTGCACAGATGGGGTGCCTAGGTTCACACGGCCAAGTTTTCCAGTTACTCATCTCATAGGGATACCAGAAAGACATGGTCTTGCATTGGTGTCCTGCTCTCTGACTCCACCCACGGAAAAGCCAGAGGCTTGTCAGGCCCCGGTGTTCTGGGCTCACCGGCATTTCTACCTGTAACAATCATTCTCTCCAAGCAGGTAAGGAACCCAGGAAGTAAGCTTTGGGTGGTGGCCTAGGGGCTGTCTCCTTCCTGGGGTTCCCATCCTCTGCTGAGCTAGCACCACTTGCAGACTCTCAGGGTTCACCTGGTGCCCTGTATTCCCTCCACAGCAAGTGAAGCTGGTGGCAGAAAACCTAAAGGAGGCGTCCCAGGAAGATGGGAAGGAAGCTACCTGAGCCTCAGCATGCTGGCCGTCCTGTCCCCAGCCCGTGCTGAAGAACGTCTGCATCACACCTGCACAAGGAGGGGCGGACACTAACGTGGACTTAGCCCAGATGTGGGGCACAGCAGGCACACCAAGGACTAGCTCTGTGGGAGAAGAGGCTGGGACTCTCGGTAACTTCCCCTGGCGCCCTCTCACCTGGACCCCCAGGGCCACACACCCTCCAGCCACATCACTTTGCTCAGGAGCCTCAGCTGCCCTTGAACTTTATCCCGAAAGAGTCACCAGCTTTCCACATGGCTTTCACAGTAGGTGCCAGTCACCTCCAACCCCAGGTGCCCCATGATAGGGTGGTGGCTTAGCATCTGTACCCACTATGCTCATGACAGGGAACCATGCTGAGGCGGTGGCAGTGTCGGTGGCGGTGGTGGTGGTGGTGGGAGGGGGGGAGCACACCTGAATCTCCTTGGTTCTCTGTGGTGGTGTGTTGACACTTTGTAACTGAGCTATTTATTAAAGCCCTCAGCTCTGACTCCTGCTTCTCCCAGATTTGGCAAATGCTTCAACTGCCCCTCCCCCCTCATGAGGTTGTGACATGGGCAGCAATGAGATGGGGACCAGGAGTGAAGTGACACACTGCTGCTGGGCCGGAAGCCTCGGCAGTGCCGTGTGACCAGTCTGCCTCCTCAGCCAAACCCACAGTGTCCGCTCATTTGCAGGTATGACAGATCGTCCATGAGGCCAGCTCTATAAAGATGGGAGCTGATGCTCTTGCTGGACCCTGTAAGCTATGCTGACAGCTCTTTAGCCGGCAGGCCCCATGTTCAACCTCCCCAGCAGGAGGTCAGGCAGCCGCTCCATGCCGCTCAGTGGTGGTCTGCTCCCGACTGCCACATTCTACCCAGAGACAGCAGCCCCGACTCTGACCTTTGTCCTCACCCTCACTTCAAGGCATGATTATGCTGTGGTTGTTGGTTTCCTGATGGAACTTTCTAGACCAGGCTGTCACCCTCAGCCCTCATGATGACACCCAAGATAAATTGTCCCTTTTGCCATTCTCCCTGGCCCCTGAGGACCACCTGGGTAAAACCCTCTGCATTTGGTTTCTTGCCCACCCCGCTTACCAAGAGTTGGTCCCCAGCTTCATTAATAGGCTTAGTCACCGTGTCAGTCCCCTCCTGGCTGGGGGAACAAGTCCAGGAGGCAGTACCCAGGACAGTGGTACCGTGGTCAGGCAGGGACAGACCCGTGAAGGCCAGAAGTTCAGCCCATTGCTCAAAGCAGGGGCCCAAGGAGGAAAAGGAGAGATGCACCCTGGGAAACGACAGGGACTCCATACCTAGTGTTCTCCTAGCCACAGAAGTCACTGGGAGGCACCACATAGGCCAGTCGTGAGAAAAAAGCCTTGGCTTCAAGAGCCCCAGGCATAAGGGAAGCAAATGTCAGTTGAATTTCACACACAAGCCTGTCCCACAGGCTTTGCTTGGAAGGCTTCCTAGCAAGATGTGACATGAAGCAGCCGAGTCCAGATGCAGCCAGGAGATGAGTATGCCGAGGGACATATCTGTGTCCACGTCCTCACACCAGCAGGTCCCAGCAGGTCCCAGCAGGTACCAGAGCCGTTCCCAGGGTCCCAGGCTCTGGGTCCTAGATACAGGCAAATCAAACCCACTGACTGGTTTCTAAAGACTAAAGCCTCGTTCTGTGCACAAACATGCAAGTTAAACTTGCTTCCCTGAGTGTGAGATACAACTGCCAGTAAGCCTCCCAGGGTGTCAACAGAACCGAACGGCACTGGGGTTGGCTCCAGGCCGAGTCACTTCCCAGTCAAACTCCTGTAGCTGGACACTCGCGGCCAAGTCCATTTCTGAGCCCCTGACGTGCCCTGGGCACCTCCTGCCACACCTCTCACTGGAGCTCTTTTTGCTTCGTGTTAAAGTGTTTCAAACCAGAGCGCCCAGGGTGGTCCCGAGACAGACTAGGCCTGTGCTGGTGGCCCTGGGTATCAGGCGAGACGTCTCCCTGACGCCATTCCCGTTTACCTCAGAGCTTTGATATGGTAAGACCAGCATTGAAAGAAGCAGAAAACCAGGGTTCACACTCCACTTGTCTCTCACATTGGATGGACAAGGAAGCAGGTGCTCAGAACTTGAGTGGAGTGCCCCTTGCTGGCCATCAGGACTGGGCTCACTGCTGACAGCACTCCATCTCACAAATTCCCTTCCCAGCATCTAACACCCTGTTCTCAGCCTTAATCCCCCAGCTCTTGCCTCCTTCCATTGGGGAAAAGCATCCAGGGCAAAGATGAAAGGTCACAGGGCGAGGGCCAGAACAGTCCCTACATGAACCCTGCGGCCCGTCCCCACGAGGCCAAGTCTGACGCAGTGCTCCCACCAATGGACACACAATGTGGACCCTGGGGAAGTCATGCCTGCCTTCATGCTCCACGCAAGGGTGGCCCAAGGACAGTCATGTAGGTGGGTTCCCTGCCTTCAGTTCGGGAAGATACTTCTTTCCCAACCACAAAATGGAAGGAAGATACTTTCCTTAGCTCTGGGAGAGTCTTGTCCAGGGCTGAGAATGGAGGCTACTGTCCCCAACTCTCCAAGTGTCTCACGGACTGGTGAGGAGGCAAAGTGGGGCGGGTGAGCTGACAGAGGAGGGAGAAGAGCTGGGGCAGAACCAGCTGGTGTGGGCCACCCAACAGCCACCCAACCTAGTTACTGAAACAGGCTGTGCATCATGGGGGGGAGACTTTCAGCAAGTGAATGGGAGTCACACGCCAGGGTGTCACCAGGTTCAGGTGGGACCAACACAAAGGGTAGGTAAGACTCACTCATGGGAGGGTGCTGGGGTGAAAGGGGAGGAGGGTGGGTGATGGTAATTTGACTGTTAACTTGACAGAATCTGGAATCCCCCAGAAGCCTAGCTGAGCCTCCTGACTCTGGGGGCAGATGCATCGTAACCGATCTCATAAGCTCATGATGCCTTGGCTTCGTGGCCAGGACAGTGAGCCAAAATGAGTCTTCCTCTCCAGTTGTCTTACCAGACATCTTAGCAACAGAATCAGCACAGAAAAGTAGGTTCATCGATCTGTGTGGTTCTTTGGGACTGTTTTACAGAAGAAATCAGAGTGTTGGAACTTTTGGCCAGAAAATTTCTCAAAATCCTGTAAGCAGGGATCAATGGGCCATTCTGGAGGGCACCTGGAAGACAGGCATACTGAGAAAAATGAGGGCAGTGGAGGCCCCTCAGGAGGTCCCAAAGACACAAGGACTTTCTTAGGAGCTAGGCTAGAGGCCATTCAAAGTGTATCCCAGCAAAGAATACAGCTTCATCTGTCCATCTCTCAAGATCTCAAGATGAATTTAAGTGAACTGATTTGTTCGATGGAGGAAATTTCAAGACAATATTCAAGCCGCGACATGGCTGCCCCACACTGCTGTTTTGCATATCCACAGCGGAAAATGAGAAAAAAACCAGGTGAAAAGGTCTTTAAAAATTCAGTTTGATGGGGAAAAAGATTTCGAGCAAATTAAAAAGTTCCAGACAGAGCACTCACCCACCAGCACTACTGTTACTGTGGAGATTAGCCACCAAGGAGACTGGTGCTCCTGGTAAGAAAGCCTAGGAAAAGACCCCACCCATGGAAACAGTGTAAGCTACTGAAGCAGTGGCGGTTCCCTGCTCAGGATCAGCTCACAAAGGCCAAGGCACAAGGGGCTTGTCAGCACACCGGGCTGGCAGCTCTGTTTGCACAGCACTGCTGAGCCCAGGCACTCTGAGCCCAGGCACTCTGTGGCAGTCAGAGACCCTGAAGGTTTTGAAAAAGGCCACCGTGATGAAATCCAGTCTGCAGTGGAGACACGGGTGTCAGAGGCCAGAGGCATAGGACCTTTGCTCAGGGAAGCTGCAGGCATGGAGTGGAGGTGGCCAGTGAGTCTGCACCGTAGGAGCTGCAGACCAATGGCTTCTGTCTCACCTTGGCCTGCTCTTTTCTTCCCATGAGCCTGTTTTCCCTCTGAGTACAGAGATGCTTACTTCGAATCACTGTATGCTGGGAGCATGTTTGCTTTGTGGGTGCTCAGTTAAGATACTGCTTTGTGTTTCATATGAGCCCTGGGCTCTGGGCTTTTTAGATATGGTGAAACTGTTCAAGACTACGGGGCTTTTAAAGTTAGAGCGAATGTAGTTTGCATGGAGACAGCCATGAACCTACGGGAAGGGGTAGACACGCTGTGCTTAGATGCCAAGTTGGCAAGGGGTGGCGTAGGCTCCAGGATCACCTAGGAGACAATCCTCTGTCCTTACCTGGGAGGATTATCTAGACTTGGCCTTTGGTGAGGTCTGTGAGGAATTACCGATTAGCTGGGGTAGAAAGACAAAGGAAAGCTGAGCAGCACAAAAGCTCTAGTTCCTGACTCTAGACGCAGCAGGACATGGTCCTAAGCACCCACCGCTATGCCTTCCCCGACATGGTGGACTCACTTGAGCCAAAATGGATCCTGCCTTCCTTAAACTATCAGCCAAGGTATTTGCTGCTGAATGAGACAAGTAACCAACGCAGGCCGCCAAGAATTCCAGTCCGGAGAACTCTAGTTGCCATTTGAGGGGAGAGCACTGCCAGGACAGGGAGAATCTCAAAGGCTTGGGAGGCCGACATGCTGGGTAGATGTATCTAGGTAACGGATCCAAGGTGGCTGAAATGTGTCCCTGGGGGAAGACGTGGGTCTGTCTGGTGTGTGGTCTTGAGTCTGCATGAGTTGGTTCAAGTCAGCTTAGAGTCATCCATTCTGAGGCAGGGAGGAAGAGGAGTCTAAAAGATGGCACATTTCTAGCTGGAAGAGCCCAACTTAGCAAATTCTTTTATAAGACTGATGCTGTACCCTGGGCTGTGACCGCCTCAGCCCAGAGGTAAAGCAGAGGAAAAAGAAAGCAGATCTTGACATGTGAGCTTGTTTTGGGTGTGTGAAAACTGATTATGGGAATAGTTACACAAATCACTGAACTGTGTAATAGTCAAACGTGCGCCACGTGAGGTGCCTCTCGAGTCAGTCCAAGCTCTGTCTCCTGGATTCTGCAAATGGAGGTCATGCTGATCAACGTCATTGTTCAGGAAGCAGGGCTGCGGGCAGGGCGGCTTTTGGAGAGAGTGGCTGGCAATGACTAAGACAGGCCTCATGGCTGCCGGGAGAGGGCAGAGCAGACCGTGGGAGCCTGGGGCAGTTCTGCTGGTTTGCTACAGTAGGGAGCAGCCAAACGAGGACAAGCAGGTGAGACACATTACAGTTCTGGCTTTCTTCTGTCCAGATGGCTTAAAGGAAATGCTGCCCTTTGGAAAGTGTACTAGGCCTCTCTGAGGACTGACACGGGTGGGCAGGACTGTCTTTTCAGCCCCACCAAGTGACAGGAATGCAGGGCCCAAGGGAAGCAAACCACATTTCCTAGTGCTGGGCTCTGTACACTTAAAAAGCTGTAAATGAAAGAACACAGACTCGGCTTCTATTGCTGAACACCAGTATGTCACTTTATTATTGGTTTATTTCCCATCTGTCACATACCTGTCAATGTTCACACACAGAAAAAAGATTGGCCAGAACTAGAGGCAACTGACCAATCAGCTGACAAGTTTGTGTTCTCAGCACATACCAACTCTGACTCCTAGGACATCTTTGTTCAGGCTCATGACTATTAAAATCAGTGTCAAGATTGTCACATCTTTAAATACAGATAGAATTCCAGAAGTACATAATTATATATATATACACACAGAAAAATACAAGACTAACTTTTCCCACAATATTTAATTTATACACTACTGTATAACTCTAGGTGACTTCTGAAGACAGGTTAGGGGACAAGTCACTGGTTAGAGCAGGGAAGTAGTTTGGTCCACTATTGGTGTGATGGTTCTGCTCCCTCCCTCTGTGACGACATCCCATGACACACAACACATGCACAGACATCCACTTGTCAACAAATGGGTAAGACAGCACTCGGCAGACATCTGTGTACCCAGAGGGTCACCAACCACACACAGCTAATAAGGCTGCAACACAGCTCTGCAGCATGAATGGCCAACACTGCTGATCTAAAGTGAGCACCGTATATACACCTGAATATGAAACCACTGGAGGCTGGACGGGACCACAGAGGAGTATGTACATGACTTGGAAAACAGCTGCGACAGTTTATTGCAATGCCCCTTATAGACATCTCTCCTGGCTCACACAGATGTGGCTCTGTGTCCGAGAACCACACTGGTTTCTGGCCCTTGGAAGATCCCTGCTTAAAAATTTCAAGCAAATGTGCTCTATGGCTTCCCCCACATCTACCCTCACAGCTCTCAGCTATGTGAACGTCACACTGGATGGGACTGCAGCTTAAAGCACAAGCAGTTAGCTAGCTCTAGGGAGTATCTTAAGTATCAGTCACTTAGTAAGTCAGGTTACACTGAAGTTCTGAGTAATATACACGGACCTAAAGAAGCAGTCACTGAGCACTGAAGAAAGCACTGGCCCTGCCCTGCCGCTCCCAATCTGTCACTCGAGGGCAGGGCGGCAGCTGACGAGCGAGGAAAGGACCCTGGGCCAGCTGCACCTACCCACAGGCCACTTAAACACTGCTTTCAAACCCCCTAGGGCACCGTGTGGAAACCCAGCATCTGGGCTTCCCAAGATCAAGGAGGACAGGCATCGAGAGAGGAGGCCTCGGGAGATGGCTGTCAGTCCGGAGTCGGCAGGGGAGGGGAGGGCTAGAGCTCAGTGTGCGAGGAAGGCAGCAGCCACCGACAGGCTCCGAGCACCACCCTCTCCTGAGTAGTCTCTCATCAGCTGAGCCAGATGCTGCCATGGAATGGAAGAAACCTCAGGCCACCTCACCACCAAGCTCCTGAAAAACCACCCCAGGAAGTTGTGCTTCCTCGTCAGTCCTGACTTTGCTGCCGCCTGTGTGCACCGTGTGCACTGTGGTCGCTGCAGCAGGACCTGCACTTCTCCCCACACAGGTCGGAAGGAACCCTGCCTTGTGTCCTGCGGGGGAAACTTACACAGAGCCTCTTTTGTTGTGTCCTGTCGGATAGACATACACACTCTAAGTAGAGTTAAGACTTGAGTTCACCTCATCGCCTCACAAAAGATTGTCTCCTTATAATTCTAGGGTAAGCTGCCTCACAAAGCTAAGAAGCTGATCTCACTACAAACAAGAAATTCTGTCAATGAAAATGTCAGAGCCCCAACTGCTTTCACACTATCGGTTAAGACAAACAGGTGTGGGCGCTCACACCGTGGCTCTAAGGTTCTCGGTGCACAGCCCTGGGTGGCTGGCAGCAGGTGTGGCTCCTCCCAGGCCTGTGGGCATCACCACGTTATTGCTTTGGTTCTGTCTCAGGCACCAGCGTGCCTCAGAGCATGGAGTTTCCCTATCACCGGAGGTCAGGACAGGAATTGGGGCTTTTCACAAGGAAACGAAAGCATTTTCCCTCCAGGTTAAGTGCAGAACATGAATTTCTAAGCGCTCCATTTACGTTGGGTTCCAGATACACAATTTCATCCTGGTCATCCACACTGAAAATCATGAATGTAAAATCACACAGTAGACTTTTCGGCTGGAAAAGAAAAGTAGCGTGTAGCAGCATGCACAAAGACCATGCACTGTCACGTCAGAACAGATGAAGTGACTTCACAGGTCAGATGACATGGCAGCAGCTGGCAGGACTGGAGGCGCAGAGCAGCCCCTCCTTACGGCTGCGCTGGATGTTCACGGAGATGGTCTTTTCGCACAGAGGTAGCTGGAGCACGTTGTTCCTCAGCTTCTTGGTCCTCACTGGGTCCAGGTCAGCAGAGGGGGTGGGGCCTGGAGTGCTGATGCACATCTTCCACGTGGACTTCTCCTGCACCTTCACGCTGGAGAACAAGGCCTTCTGCGGGTCCAGAATGTACTTGGCGCCGTGCAGCTGCGAGCCTAGGCACAGGCTCACGAGTTTGAGGCTCTGCACCAGCTCTGCACCACGCGGAGCGGCAGCGGCCGAGGCGGGGGAGGAGGAGTCGGGGCCTGCACAGCGCCTCGAGGAGCCCGCCGTGCCCGATGGGGTCCCGCCTGAGCCTCCTTGGCCACCGCCACCCGTGCCCTGCTCGCCTGGGCTGGCCTTGTCCACACCGCCACCGCTGCTAGGCTTGCTCTGGCCGCCACCATCACCTTCACTACCCGGTGGCCCCTCACTGCTGTCGCGCCGGTGCCATGAGTAAGCAAAGCCGCTGTCTTTGTCCAGCCGCCGGCGGCTCTCAGAGTCGTCATCGCTGGTCTCGGAGCTGCTGCAGCTTGAGCCTCGGCCCTGGCTTTTCCTGCGGTGGTAGCGCTTGTGCACTGTGCCTGGTGAAGCAATGTTCATCTTCAGCCGGCTCAGCTTGGGCGGCAGGTTCTCGTCCATGTCAAACTCATCGTCAGACTCTCCCTCCTCGAAGATCTGGTTGAGCACCGGGGCACTCTTTCGAGATGTCAGACGGTTGGTGACTGATGGCTTCCGGCGCAGCACCACTTGCGTGGACAGGGACACAGGCTTCTTGTCCTCCTCATCCTCCTCCTCATCCTCCTCCACCCTGAAGAGACACTTCCGCCCACTGGCTGCGGGCTTCAGACTTGCGGGTGGAACAGTAGACAGAGCTGGCCCAGCCAGCTCCGGGAGCTCATCTTTCTTGGCTGGGTGTTCACACAGGCCTTTGCTCCTGTGGCCATTGAGGACACTGTCACCAGCCCGAGCAGGAGACTGCGGGACTGTGGCATGTGACAGAGGGGTGGCAGTGAGATCATCTTCAAGGTCTTGGGGTACATCAATTTTGGTTGGCCATGACTGCCTGTGAGACAGAGGAAAAAGAACCTGTCATGTAGCTGCGGGCCTACCCTGGGAGATAAACAGCTCAGTGTTTGCTGCCCACGTATTAAGAGCTTGCTTTCACATGCTAACCATCCACAGAAGGTCAGGTGTGGCAGGCAGAGCATTATCCCAGCACCATCACTAGATGGTGGGCGGAGACCGGAGAAGTCCAGAAGCCCTGACCAGCAATGCCAGCACAGATGGCACACAAGACCCTGTTTCAAAGAAGGTAGAAGGTGAGGACCAAAAACCCAGTGTCCTTGAACCTCCGGAAGTCAGCCATGGCACACAGAGCTAGGACAAAAATCACACACGTGGAAAGCATTTTAGGTCCATCATCAAGGACCCGGCAGGGTAGATGTGACTTAAGGACATGATCATGTGGCAAATTCACCATACCACAGCTGTGAGAAAAAACATGGGGCAGACAGATGCTGGGGAAACTCCAGCTCTCCCTAAACTTCAACACTACACACTTATACCTGAATACATAACACACCTGTATACATGCTCACACATACCCAGACACACATTCACACCTGTATACATGCTCACACATACGCAGACACACATACACACCTGTATACATGCTCACACATACCCAGACACACATACACACCTGTATACATGCTCACACATACCCAGACACACATACACACCTGTATACATGCTCATACATACCCAGACACACATACACACCTGTATACATGCTCACACATACCCAGACACACATACACACCTGTATACATGCTCACACATACCCAGACACACATACACACCTGTATACATGCTCACACATACCCAGACACACATACACACCTGTATACATGCTCACACATACCCAGACACACATACACACCTGTATACATGCTCACACATACCCAGACACACATACCCAGACACAATATACATCTGTGTACATGTGCACACACCCAGACGTACCTGCACACATGCTCATACACACCCAGACACACATGCACATTTGTGTACATGCTCATATATGTTCACATACACCCAGACACACATGCAAACTTGCATATATATTCACATGCATACCTACAAATATGCACATACCATCATATACTCAAATGCATACATACATACATGATCTAGATATAGTATCTCACACATACATGCATGCTACACACATTCCATCTACATATACACATACACACCTACATATGTGAACAGTCTCATGTGCACAAGTTCATACACACATACTATCTACATATGAACATGTACACACCTATCTACATACACACATGCACACGCTCTCCCTCTCTCTCACACTGCAGGCTTTGAGATTCACCTGGAATGTCCAGCACAGACTTTAGAGGATGATGTGAAAGCTCAGCATTGATCAAAAGAAATGGAAACAGGTTAATGAGCTTAGAGGCCAGGGCCCTGGAGACAAACCTCTTCTCTGACGAGCAGCTGCTGGTATAAACACATTCTTGATGCCCACACGAGGGCAGCAGAACCGTTAAACTGTCTTTCAAACTGGAGTTGCTGTTCTGACTGCCTGAGGGAAGGGCAGAGACATTGGACACTATAATGATGCCACAGGCATTCACAGCAGCTACTTGTGGCCTACAGTTGAAAACGCTACCACAGACATCTTCCCCCAGTTTGGAGCAACTGTAGAGGAGGAAGAACTGCCTGTCTCTGCCACCAGATGGGGAGACAGACAACCAGTGAGCAACGGGCAAGGCCTACAGTGGGAGCTGAGGCAAGGGGCCATGAAGAAGCAGGACCAGCATGGCAGGATGCAGGCTTGATTCTTCTCCCCTTTCCACTTAAAGCAAGACCCACTGGCTGTCACTGCGTGAAAATTACCGTTTGTCAAATGATGTGACTCGCCTGTCCAAAATGGCAACAATTTGTGGATCCCAACAGAGCAAAGATCACACCTTAACAGAACAGAGCAGCAAGTGAAACTGACAAAGGCTAATGACACTGAGAGCTGTGTAGGTGAATGTTCTGAAGTCTAGCCAACAAAAGAGGTGTCTAACAACCCTCTTCTGCAGCTGGAGAGCCCGAGACCGGTCATCCAGGCTTGAAGGACAGTGACAGTTCATCCCACCACGCCTGAGGATCGACCTCAGCAAGGCTCAGGTCAGAGACCTCAACCAGAAGCCCTGCTGGTCTAACTCACCGAACCCCCCCCCCCCAACCTCAGGTAAACCAGAGATGTGATGTTCCTGAGATCCAACAGCTAGTGAGTCAACTAACTGATCTCGCTGTCCAACCTCTAAAATCCTAATTGCTCCCTATTTTTTTTTAAAAATTCTTCCAAGTGACTACAGGGGAATCCACACTGCTCTTGAGGGAAGAGTGAGACGCCTAGGTCCTGGGAACACCCACTGCCGCGTACAGCAGAGATGGGGTATAACCTCTATGGAAGCAGCCATTGGCACCACGAGGGCGAGGACCCTCCTACTTGGAGAACTATGTACCATCAACCAACATCAGTGAAGATATGTTTCTCACCTAAACTGGGCCTTGATGTTGCTGGGGCTCGCAGACCTCGTCTGTATTTCTTTCTCTTGCTTTTCTCTCAGGATCCTTTCAGCAAGTAGGAAGTAAGTGGCGGTGATGTGGTTGTACCTGTTGGTCTCCAAGGCTCTGAGGAAAGGAAGGAGAACATCAGAAGCCACATAGCTAGGACTTTTAAAAGACTAAAAAACCAATATCATCTAATGAAATCCAATATCTGGAAAGCTTTATAAGACAAAACTACAAAGGAAAAAAAAAGAACAAAGCCCTGTAGGTGTTTGGGTTGTAATGCTGAGATCAGTGAGAAGAGAGCCAATGCGGCTGCAGCTGGACTGTGTGACTGTCCCAAAGCTCTGAAGAGCAGTGTGTTCTGGAACCATGGCTGGCACGTGACGCTGGGTTTTGCTGAAGAGAAAGAACTGAGGGGCAGGCCCACGCTATGTAAGTGCTCTGTGAGCAGCCCATCAGAATGGTTGGAGTTCTAGTCCTGCATCTGTAGTTTAGGCAGCAGAGAGCAGTCGGTGTAATCCAGAGGGCGCTGCTCTCACCACTCCCTGAGTACACTCAGTGTGCTTCTGCATCCGTGTGAACAGCAATGCTCACAGGACAGCATGTCAGGGCAGGCGCCACGGTGGTTGCCATTGGGGACCTTAGTCACCTCCTGCAGCTGGCGGTCAGGGAACGACCTCACAAGGCTTAGGAATAGGCAGCTCTGGTTTCTATACCCCTTGGCCTGGCAAACGGTAGTGTGCAAGAGGACTGGTGTGAAGCCACCATAGAGAAGCAGCCAGTGTGCTAGACTTCCTCAACTATTTAAGTGGCTGGACACAAACGAGTTTTCCTAAGCACCTGGGTTCCACAGAAAACTAAGGCTGAGTTCAAAAGCCTGGCTCTATTTTTCCTGCATTAAAGTACTCTAAAGGGGTGTATCCTTACTGCAGCTGTGACCCTTCCAGAGACTAGAGTCCTGCACTGGGAACATCTGTGCCCGCTGGTCAGCATGCATGATCACTCTATATGCCCAGACTGTATCAACCTCTTTCACAGATCAGAAATCTGAGATGCCACAGCCAGACCTAAGCGGCCACCCCATGGTTACCTCCCTCTCCTGCTTCCCTGAGTTGGGCATTTGTTTTATGAAGTGACTGCTCTCACCCTGTGGCTGTGCTCCGTCTGCTAATTTCAGACAGGCCCTCTTACCGTGGCTGGTCACCAGAGCAGACTGACAGAGCGGCGCTTTCCTGCCTGTACTACCAAGGTTTGAGAAGTGGCTCGTTTCGATAGATTTCATGAGCAACTAAGTAATATGCAGGCTACCGTGCAGAGCGGACCTGAGGAGCAGACAGCAGATCCTTTAGGCTTGGGACCATTCATTCCATCCTGCTAAGTACAGTGCAGCCAGAGGCTGTGTGACAGCCCCACTGGGGCCACCAACACAGAATACATGCTGAACCTGTCATGATGCTGATCTCTGCGCTCAGAGTGGGACCCAGGAATGATGGGAACACTTCCACAGACACTGTGTAGACTGAGACTAACCACCCTACAAAGGCATCTAGAAAGGCCTGATAACAGCACAGTGGCTGACCTGTCCACTAGAAAGAAGGAAACACAAAGCTCACACACTGGGCTCTGGCCAGGGCTGCAGAGGGCTCCGTCTGTGCTCCGGTCTATGTGTGAGAAGTCTCTTCGGCCTGTGTTTGAATGCTTGACCTTTAGGAGGTGTAGAGCCGCTGAACAAGTGAGCCATGGGGCAGACCTGTGGTCTTACAGCCTGGCACTACTTTCTCTCTTCCTGACCAGACCTCCCACCATAACAGACCACACTCTCTACGGGTCAGAAGGAAACCCTCCTTCCCTTAGAATGCTCTGCCAGGCGGGCACAGTATTCAGAAAATAAGCAGTGTGATGTGACAGTGTCCAAAGGCTACAGGAATCGACTCCCAGACCCGTCCCCAGTGCTGACAAGCACAGACGTACTCTACAATGGCGTCTCGGTCTGCGATGTCCCCAAGCACCATGCGCTGGATGATGCTATTGTGCTCTTCTTCGGAGAGGTTCTTGTAGGACACGAGGGGAATGTTATACTTTGTGGCTGGTGAGGGGTCCACTCCCTGGAGCCAAGGGTGGCTTTCAATCTCTTCCAGAGAGGCTCTCCTTTTGGGGTCTCTCTGCAGCATCCGTGTGATCAGGCTGTGAAGAAAGGCAGCCATTACTGAAGCAAACTGTTCGCAGGGACTAGATTAGTAATGACGGCTGTTACCAATGAGCACTGCTTCTGACATGGTCACAATTTAAAAGATTTTGTCTCTAGGCTGAGATAGAAAACACCAATACGGTGAGACAGAGTGGTGATGGGGACCATCCACAGTAGCACTCAAAAGGACACGAGAAACAAGGAAAAGTGCAGCATATCTGAGAATTTCCCAAATTCATGCAAAAATGCAAATCATAAGCCAGGGAGCCTAAAGGTCTAAGCACAATACACAAAAGCCCCAAGAAGGAGACAGAAGGCAGACATCTGACTTCTCAGTGACAGCAATGGAGTCTGAGAAACACTGGGAGGACTCCATGGCTGAGAAAGAAGAACCAGAGCTTTGTACTCAGCAATGATATTCACAGTCACACACAGCATAAAGCCAGCCCTAAGGAAGCATTAACCAAGAGATGTTTCTCAAAAGAACAGCTGAAGTGGGACACAATGAAAGCAGTGCTAAGAGGAAAACTCACAGCTCTGAGCACCTCCAAAAGAAACTGGAGAGAGCACACACGAGCAGCTTGACAGCACGCCTGAAAGCTCTAGAACAAAAGGAAGCAGATACACCCAAGAGGAGTAGACAGCAGGGAACCATCAAACTCAGAGCAGAAATCAACCAAATAGAGACAAAAAGAACTATACAAAGAATCAACAAAACCAGGAGCTAGTTCTTTGAAAAAAATCAACAAGATGGATAAACCCTTAGCCAGACTAACTAGAGGGCAAAGAGAGACTATCCAAATTAACAAAGTCAGAAATGAAAGGGGAGACATAACAACAGAAACTGAGAAAATTCAAGAAATCATTAGATCCTACAATAAAAGCCATACTCAACAAAATTGGAAAATCTAGAGGAAATGGACAACTTTCTAGACAGAGACCAGGTACCAAAGTTAAATCGGAATCAGATAAACCATCTAAATGGTCCCATAACCCCTAAAGAAATAGAAGCAGTCATTAAAAGCCTCCCAACCAAAAAAAAAAAAAAAAAAAAAAAAAAAAAAAAAAAGCCCAGGACCAGATGGGTTCAGTGCAGAATTCTATAAAACATTTATAGAAGACCTAATATCGATACTCTCCAAACTATTCCACAAAATAGAAACAGAAGGAACACTACCCAACCCATTCTTCGAAGCCACAATTACACTTATACCTAAACCACACAAAGACCCTACAAAGAAAGAGAACCTCAGACCAATTTCCCTCATGAACAACAATGCAAAATTTCTTGCAAACCAAATCCAAGAACACATCAAAATGATTATTCACCATGATCAAGTAGGCTCCATCCCAGGAATACAGGCATAGTTTAATATACAAAATCCACCAAAGTAATCCACTGTATAAACAAACTCAAAAAAAAAAAAAAAAAAAAAAAAAAAAAAAAAAAAACACATGATCATCTCATTAGATGCTGAGAAAGCATTTGACAAAATTCAACATCCCTTCCTGTTAAAAGTCTTGGAAAGATCAGGAATTCAAGGCCCATACCTAAACATAGTAAAAGCAATATACAGCAAGCCAGTAGTCAACACCAAACTAAATGGTGAGAAACTTGAAGCAGTCCCACAAAAATCAGTGACTAGACAAGGCTGCCCACTCTCCCCCTCCATATTCAATATAAAACTAGAAGTCCTGGCCAGAGCAGTTAGACAGCAAAGGAAAGTCAAAGGGATACAAATCAGAAAAGAAGCCAAAATATCACTATTTGCAGATGATATGATAGTATACTTAAGTGACCCCAAAAATAACACCAGAGAACTCCTACAGCTGATAAACAACTTCAGCAAAGTGGCTGGATATAAAATTAACTCAAACAAATCAATAGCCTTCCTCTACTCAAAGGACAAACATGCTGACAAAGAAATTAGGGAAACGACACCCTTCACAATAGTCACAAACAATATGAAATACCTTGGTGTGACCCTAACCAAGCAAGTGAAAGATCTTTATGTCAAGAACTTCAAGTCTCTGAAGAAGGAAATTGAAGATCTCAGAAAATGGAAAGATCTCCCATGCTCATGGATTGGAAGAATCAACATAGTGAAAATGGCCATCTTGTCCAAAGCAATCTACAGATTCAATGCAATCCCCATCAAAATTCCAACTCAATTCTTCATAGAGTTAGAAAGAGCAATTTGAAAATTCATTTGGAATAACAAAAAACCCAGGATAGTGAAAAACTAATTTCAACAATAAAAGAACTTCCGGGGGAATCACCATCCCTACCTAAAGCTGTATTACAGCTCAATCGTGACAAAAACCATATGGTATTAGTACAAAGACAGGCAGGTAGATCAGTGGAACAGAATTGAAGACCCAGAAATGAACCCACATACCTACAGTCACTTTATCCTTGACAAAGAAGCTAAAAACATTCAATGGAAAAAGGACAGCATCTTTAACAAATGGTGTTAGTTCAACTGGCAGTCAGCATGCAGAAGAATGCAAATCAATCCTGTCTTATCTCCTTGTACAAAGCTCAAGTACAAGTGGATCAAAGATCTCCACATAAAACCAGGTACACTGAAACTATCAGAAGAGAAAGTGGGGAAGAGCTTAGAATACATAGGCACAGGGGATAATTTCCTGAACAGAACACCAATGGCTTATACTTTAAGATCAAGAATTGACAAATGGGACCTCATGAAATGGCAAAGCTTCTGTAAGGCTAAGGACACTGTCAATAAGACAAATCGGCAACCAACAGATTGGGAAAGGATCTTTACCAATCCTACATCTGATAGAAGGCTATTATCCAATATATACAAAGAACCAAGAAGTTAGACTCCAGAGAATTAAATAATTCTATTAAAAATGGGGTACAGAGCTAAACAAATCATTTCCAACTGAGGAATACTGAATGGTGGAAAAGCACCTAAAGAAATGCTCAACATCCCTAGTCATCAGATAAATGCAAATCAAAACAACCCTGAGATTCCATCTCACACCAGTCAGAATGGCTAACATCAAGAACTCAGGTAACCACAAATGCTGGCAGGGATGTGGAGAAAGAGAAACACTCCTCCAATGTTGGTAGGATTACAGGCTGGTACAACCACTCTGGAAATCAGTCTGGTGGTTCCTTAGAAAACTGGACACAGTACTACTTGAGGACTCAGCTATTCAACTCCTGGGCATATACCCAAAAGATGCTCCACCATGTTCATAGCATCCTTATTTATAATAGCCAGAAGCTGGAAAGAACCCATATGTCCTTCAACAGAGGAATGGATACAGAAATTGTGGTACATTTACACAATGGAGTACTACTCAACTATCAGAAACAATGACTTTACAAAATTCCTAGGCAAATGGATGGAACTAGAGTTCTGAGTGAGGTAACCCAGTTGCAAAAAAACACATATGGTATATACTCACTGATAAGCAGATACTAGCCCCAAAAGCTCTGAATACCTAAGAAATAATTCACAGACATTATGAAGCTCAAAAAGAAGGGAGGCCAGAATGTGGAGGCCTCAGTCCTTCTTAGAATGAAGAACAAAACACTGGAGGAAATACAGGTACAAATAGAGAAGCAGGGATTAAAGAAAAGATCAGTCAGAGACTGCCTCACCTGAGGATCCACCCCATATGCAGCCACCAAACCCAATCACTATTGCTGATGCCAAGAAGTACTTACTGGCAGGAACCAGATATGGATGCCTCCTCAGAGGCTCTGCCAGAGTCATACAGATACAGCTGAGGATGCTTGCAGCTAACCATCAAACTGAACAGAGGGACCCCTATGAAAGAGCTAAAGAAAGGACTGAAGGAGCTGAAAGGGTTTGCAACTCCATGGGAAGAACAACATTACCAACTAACCAAACCCTCCAGAATTTCCAGGGACTAAAACACCAACCACTGAGCACACATGGAGAGACCCATGGCTCCAGTTGCAGATGTAGCAGAGAACAGCATTGTCTGGCATCAATGGGAGGAGAGGCCTTTGGTCCAGTAAAGGCGAGTTTTCCCTGTGTAGGGGAACGCCAAGGCACTGAGGTGAAGAGGGTGATTGGGAGAGGGAGCACCTTCATGGAAGGAAGTGAAGGGGGAGGGGAGATGATAGTGGGGGGAAGGGAATAACATTTGAAATGTAAATACAGAGAATATCCAATAAAGAAAATTAAATTAGAAAAAAAAAGAACAGCTGAAGGGTTTAACTGTGGTATTAGAGTATAATTCTCTGAGAGAAGTTTAGCAAAGTTTGTGTTAAACATCTAGATGATTATCAACAATATCTGACTATATCAAATATTAATTCATAGTTATGAAAATTACTAAATATTAGATAATAGTTAAATATTAGGATTTTAAAATGTTTTGGAAGACAACAGAGATAAGTATTAATTGCAGATTTTTAAAAACTAAAATAATGGCATACACCTTCCCAGCTGGCTGAGGATAAAGCATACAGTGGAAAAGGAAAACCCAGAGCAGAGTCAGGTCAGAATGACGTGTGCAGAGACCCCTCTACATCGGAAACTTCCACTGATCTCAACAAACGCGGCCTGAACAAGCTCCACAGCTGGGAACAGATCAGCCACAAGATTCACAGAAGCCCTGGGTCTAGGCTGTTAGGAAGGTAAGAAAATGGCACACGGATGCTGATCCAAAGACAGATCTCTACCACACAGAGCCAAATAAGAACAGAAGGCTGGTCTAACTCACCAGGAAGACAGAACAGTCTGCAACTCTCCTATATCTAGTAACTTTATCTCAAAACTTCCAGAGTAAAAGCTGAGAAGCCTCCAGGAATAAACTAAAGCCACCAACACAGTAGAAGAAAACTCTAAATGCAAACACTTTTGAACAATTAATGCACTTGACCTTAAAGACAGACAGACCTCTGACCCCAACTTGAAAATACATTCTTTCAAGGCTCAACTGTAACAATTATCCTCATGATAGGCGTAAACAAGCCTTAAACATCTAAATACACAGTAATATACAGACTATATCCTAACTTAATAATCAAAAGCAAAGCTAATTAGAAGTACAACCACCCTGTAAACAAGGCAGGCATACATAAGACAACAAAGACTAGGAAATACTTCAAGTTAAATGACAAAGACTATTGATCAGACCCAATGTGATAGGCTAACCTGTGTCAGAAGCGTTCTTAGTCCTAGATACTCTACTAGGGACGGGGATTAGGTGCTAGAGTTCTGAGTAAGAGAGCACCTCGAGCACCTCGAGCTGGGCAGAGAAACGGCTGACAGGTGGACAGGAAGAAAGTACAGCGTGAGGTAACAGCATCAGAAGCCAGTCCTGGGACAGACACAGAGGGAGCAACAAGCCACAGAAGGCTGATGACAAACAGGAGGAGCATCCATGCAGAGCATGGCTCCAACAGTAAAGGCAACACAGTCACTCAAGGAAATACACTGGGAAGCTAGAAAAAGAGAGACATGTTCCTTAAAACACACCACTCAGAAAAGCACATCAGGAAAGGTTGATTTTTTTGTGTGTTTTTCCTCATCTGAATGGTCCCACAGTCATTAAAAAATAATCCCTCTAGAAGGCATACATGAGGATGTCTCAGGTCTTAGGAATGAGAGCATCCATGTAGATTCTACAACTGGTAGGCTTCAAATGATGCAGTTGATGTAAAGGGAGTAGATAATGTTTTTGTTTGTAACAGGAAACAGAGAAGATAATCTTGAGCTGTGACTATCTAACCTGCACTTGAGGGATACCTGCTTCCTAAGGGGAACAGTAAGAGAAGGGACCTAAAATCACCAGGACACATGCACACACACCATCTGTGTACACACACGCACACATGCAGAGAAGCATGTGTGCACTAACATGAAAGACACGTGATCCAGCCTAAAATCAACAACCAGTACAGAAAACAGAGCTTCCCATGTGCCCTGGGTTAAAATCACAACCAAGAAGCAGAGAAAGCTACTATGTGCTACACCTGGTCACTAGCAACACATGAACAGCTCCATGTGCACCATCCCCAAATGGCCACCAGCACCAGCATACACAGAGACTCTCCTGTGCTCCAGCCTGAACTACACGCTTACATGTTCATTTCATGTACTTTTCACAGTAACCCTGTCAGGGACACCTTTCCACTGTCACCTAAGGAAGAAAGCAGTAAGTCCAGAGAACTCCATGCCCAAGTTGGGGCTCTTCCTGACAGAGAGCCCTCAATCTGCACAGCTTTTTCTTACAGCTCATCAGGGAACACTCAAAACTTTGCTGATACAGAAGAAAACATTTTAATTGGTAACTACAATCTCAGCAGGTTCCCTTAAATAAATATCACAAACACCCTTTCACAGGGTTCTCTCTCTCTCACAGGTGATGGAAAGACCCCAAGGAGCCAGTCAGTGCTGAACTCCCACAGTGGCACATGCCAAAGTACAGCCTTTACTGTGGAAGGACGTGACTGTAAGACACGCTGTTATTAAGATGGCTACCATGACACAGTGAGGAAGCCCCACGGAATGACAGGTCTCTGCTAAACAGGAAAGCCCAACTCTTTTCTGGAGGCTTCAAGAGTTCCACTCTTGCTTTTTGGCACTGAAGAAAAAGCAGTGGCCAGGGAAGGTCTTAACCAGCAGTCTGGTGGCTGAAGGGCAAAAAGGAGTTCTTGAAAACACGAGTAAGAAATAAACAAGAATGTTTTGCATTCTCCTGTTGAATTTCTCACTAAATACTAACAAGTGCCCCAGACAAGAGCAGAAACTTAATCTCATGAGTGAGTGGAGTCAGACCCTTGCACGTGAGGGTTGTTGAAGGTGTGCCAGGTGTTCCTGATGTGCACATTGCTTTACTTACTCCCTGCACCCTGCAGACACACGGGGCGGCACAGTGTACTTGCAGTCCATGATCATGGTCAGTGTCTCGCTGTCGTTGGCTTCTTGGAAGGGCGGCTGCCCACACACCAGCATGAAAAGGATCACACCCAGGCTCCATATGTCTACAAACCAAAGGCAACATTTAAATACCAGAGTATGTAGAAAACTAGAAACATCAGGAAGGGGAAAGGTAGGAAAACAAGTCTTTTATTCTCAATGTACAAATATTCAGAACAGACTGCAAAATCTAAACAGAGTTGGGTTTAAGCCGTCTGATAATAGAGCTAGGAAAAAGGAATTTCCAGGCTTCTAAGCCAAGGGACAAGGTCCACGTTTCCCTGACTACAGTGCACCCAGCATCACAGATAAGATGTTAGAACTGTGAAAGTGGAAAGGATTTGCCTGAAGTCAGCATTACCTCAGTTGTTCTTGACCTCTCTGGGGTGGTGACTGGTATAAGGAAGAAAGCTGCGCTCAGAGACACACAAACGGTGAGAGCTGCTCATCTGGCAGGAAGACCTGGGGTGGGGGAGCAGAGGCAGCTCAGCTGTTAGCACAAGCTGCTCTTGCAGAGGCTGAGTTTGATTCCCAGCACCCACACAGTGGCTCAGACCCTCCTGTAACTCCAGCTCCAAAGGCCCCCTTCTGGCCTCCAAGTGACTACACTAATGTGCACTACCCAACCCCCAACACACACAGTATTTTAGACTTTTAAAATTATTCTTTTTAAGGAGAAGGAGTTTCTTGTCATTACAGTATCCCAGTACTGCCCAGCTTTGAACAAACTTCTGCCCGGACAGAACCTGCCCTCTGTGAAGCTGTAGAGCGAACACTGAGGAGTCACAGGACGAACTGATCTCCTCTCTCACTTCTCAACCTGTCAGTGGGAAAACAAACGTGATGCCTTTTTAAAACTTTTTTTTCCAGAAAAAAAGGGATTTAAAGAAGGCATCACAAATTTCCATCCCAGAAATGGAATTATATGCGTGCTAACACACACACACACACACACACACACACACACACACACACACACGCACGCAGGCTCAAAAGAACACCTAGGCGCTGTGGGCCTGCCATGTCATCATACCCACTAACAGGCAACTGCTGTTTTCACGTGAGCCTAAAACACCCAAAGTAATACAAGCTCCCAGCTAGGAAAATTAAAATTTGTTAATCATTTCCTTGATTTAAATGAAAGAGGAAGGCAACAAGTGAGAATTCACCCATCCCCACTGTGTGGCTTTTCAGGTGTGGGTGCACTTATGAAAAGCAGTCCAACAGCAGCAGAACAAGCCACTGAGGTTCCGGCACATACACAGACCGCTTGGTCTAATCCCTAGGACGTGTCTGGCCTGCTCTTGGAACGCATGAATGGTCTGACCCGCCTTGACAGTGGATCTCTGAGGTCTTGAACCTAAGTAACTTCAGTAATGACTGCCAACCACACTTATTCTTTAAGTAGCTATAGAGAAGTATTTAAAACCTTAAGGTTTTTAAAGGAAATGTATGTAACTGATATTTAACTTAAACTCTCCTTGAGGTCTGAAAGATTTATATTTATGAGTGTTTTACAAATGTATGTATGTACGTACATACGTATGTATGCAGTGCCATGGAGGTCAGAAGAGGGTGTCAGATCCCTGGGAACTGAAGTTACAAACAGCTGTCATGATGGTCATGGACTCACCTTCTCTTTCTTCTGTACGTTGCCCTGGTTACCGGGTTTTAGGACAACAGTAGAAAAGTAACTAAGGCAAGGGTTTCCTCAAGCACATGCCCTGTTTTTTTATATAGCACTTATAAGCATTCTGTCTACTGTGTGCTAGAGGGACTAGAAGAGCAACATGACAGGCAGACCCCACAGTCTGCTAGTGCTGGAGGAACTTAGAAATATAGCCCCGTACTAAGTAATCTGAAAACGTTGAGGCATTTCAGTTAAAGACCACACAGTAACAACACAGCTTCAGAAGCAAGTAGCCCTCCTGGAGACCAGGGGTCAGCACTACGCATGCAGAGACCTGCCGCCCTTCCCATCCACCATGTACCTAGCACTATGTACACAGGCAATCTAGATGGGGATGTCTGTATGGGCACTGTTCTAGTGACTTCTGTTGCTTTGAGGAAACACTGACCAAGAGCGACTTACCAGGCAGATTTGGATTTATCTGGCTGACAGTGAAATCACAGTCTTTACAGGGAAATTGAGGCCAGAACTCAAACAGAAAGTTGATACAGAAAGCCACAAGAACACCACTGGCTAGCTCCCTCTCTGGTTCAGAACTAGTTAGGTTTTTTTTTTTTTTTTTTAACAGCCTAGGATCACCTGTCCAGGTAATGTGCCACCCACCATGGACTGGGCCCTCTTACATCAATTAATAATCAGGATAATCCCTCAAAGATATGATGCAGAGGCCAACCCAGTAAAGACAACTAAGATGTCAGGTGAGTCTAGGCTGTGTCGAGTTGACAGTCACATGACAATACTATTATCATAGACACACAAGGGACTTGAATGCTCTAGAGGTTGGTATGAGGTGTCCTAGGAACAACCTTCTGTTGACCTCAAGGACTGTATTTCTATTCTGGATTTGTCTGTCTTCTCTCTTTTGTCCTTGAATGATTTTATTTTTTTCAATACAGGGGCCAAAGGAAAATGATAAAAACAGGCTACTAGCCAGGCACAGTGGCCCACACACAGTAGATCACAAGTTGAGGTCAGCCTGAGAGAACCTGTCTCACAACAAAACAAGCAATTACAACAATAGTCAACTAAACAAACATGGACTATTCACAACTGACTGAAATGTGTGGGTTTGGGCTGGAAAGGTGCTTCAGTGATGAAATACTTGCCCTGCAAGCATAGCGACTGACCTTTCCATCCCCAGAACTGAACCTACATCAATGTCAAATGTTATGACAGCCACCTGGAGCTATCTTTGGAGGATGGAAACAGTATCCCCACAATAAACTGTCTAATGAGATTAGACACATCAGGGCATTCTGGTTTGACTGAGAGACTTGCTTCATTGAATAAGTTAGAAGAGCTATTGTGAGCAATTTCTGGACATCAACCTTGGGTCTCCATATATATATATATATATATATACACACACACACACACACACATATATACATACACACACACATATGCACATGCATCCACATACTCATATGCATTTTGTGTTCATGCATGCGGGTGCGCGCGCACACACACACACACACACACACACACACACACACACACACACACGCAGAGAGGGAGGGAGGGAAGGAGGAAAATGGAAGAAAAAGTGTGATCGTAATCTATATCACTGGGAAGCTGCTGTGGGAGAAAAGGATAAACACTAAAACCTGCTAAGTGCTCTAAGACACTGGGCTGCCCTGACTCAGCAACAGCAGGTGCTGTCCAGGCCGAGCAGAGGCTTTGACCTCACAAGACGCTCATTTCACTGAGGAAGGCCAGAGTTAAGTCCCCAGAGGCATAAAGGCAATAAGAGGAAGAAAAACAACAGGATGGTGTGGTGAGAAGGATGGCAAGGAAGGCTTCACCGTATCGAGGTACACTGCTGAGGGCTCCAGAACCTCAGTCCTTTCATGGTTTGAACACTTGGCTCCCAGCAAGTGCCGCCATTTCCCAGGGTTCAGAGCTTTTAGGAGGGGCTGGAAAGTCCAGGTAGGTGACTAGGCATGGCCTTGATGATGACAGACTGAAAATTCACAGGCCCTTCATTCATTTCTGTAAGGAATTCTGGTCACAACCATACAAAATGTAATACAGACAACTGGTAGCAGTAGTGTGGCGATGGTGTGACACACTGGGGCACGAGACTTCAATATTAGAAACTGGTTTGTGGGAGAACAGAGGTGAATTTAGAGGTCTAAGATAGGGAAGCCCTAGAGTGCTATCATCTCTGCTGGGGGGACAAAGCCAACAGAAACATGGACAACAATGGCCCAACAGGCACGATCACTGCTGTAGCTTTCAGTCAGCTGTACAGGGAACATCAGAAGCAGAAGTGCAGGATTTGAGAAACAATATGACAAGAAATGGAGCGTGAGCACAGGCTAAGGAGAGAGACGTCAGTGAGCTGCAGCTAATACAGGGAAGCTGCAGTTAGCACCGGACCCAGGGAGGATCTAGGATGCAAAAATGCAAAAGCATTTAAAAACTTTCATTTAAAGAGACAGCATCACAGGGCTGCCCTGTGCAAGCAGTAATTTCCAGGTTCAGTCATGTGGGCACCTAGCAGCTACTGCAGCAGGGGTGCAAGGTCACACAGATACTGCTTGAGCTGGCAGAACTCAGTACTATCTATGTGGTACTCAAGCAAGGCAGGATCCTGGAGGCAGGAGCTGATGCAGAGGCTGTGGAGGAGTGCTGCTTACTGGCTTGCTCCCCATGGCTTGCTTCAGCCTGCTTTCTTATAGAACCCAGGACCGGCAGCCCAGAGATGGCCCCACCCACAATGGGCTGGTCCCTCCCCATCAATCACTATTAAGAGAATGCCCTAAAAGCTTGGCTGCAGTCCAATCTTATGGAGGTGTTTTCTCAAATCAAGTTCTCTCCTCTCAGATGACTTTAGCTTGTGTCAAGCTGACAGAAAACTAGTACAGTGCCCATGAGTGTTGCAAATGGCAGGGTCACAGGAAGGAACTCAGATGCTGCCAGCAAATGCTCTGGCCACTGGACATGGAAAGATGAGATTTGATTTGCTTGCTGGGTTTCAATTTTTGGTCCAGTATTTCCTGTTTTCTATTTCTCCCCTTTAGAAGGGGCGTGTCCACTCTGTACCTCTGCATAATGAAGGTTTACAGCAAAAGACATTAGTCTCAAACAGACTTTGAACTTTGACCCTCAGAACAGTGTACAAACTGACATGATGATGGGGACTAAACACACTGTACAGTAGAGAGAGGGTCATGAGTCTTTGAGTCCAGGAGCAAAATGTTAAGGCTTAAGTCTGGACTGTTCCTCACTGGCTAATGTTCTGAGCACTTGATGAAGTGCCATTTGGAAGGCTGTGGCATCTTTAGGTTAGACCTGGGAAAAGGGAGTAGGAACTGGTCTTTGAGGGGTACACCTGGCCCTGCTTACTCTCAGTTCCTGACCTCCACCACTGTGAGCAGCTCTGCTGTGTACTCCCACCAGAGAATTGCTAGGTTGGACCTTCCCTGCTATGGTCTAATAAGATGCTCATTACTTAAGTTCCCATGACCTAAGACAAATCTTTCCTCACTTAAGTTGTGTCTTTCATGTCCTAATGAAGGTCCCCAGGAGCACACATCTGGTATAGAGGCCAGTAAGATTGACAGCAGGAGAATCACCTCTCAAGGTGGAGAGGGGGTGACGTTATCTTAATAAGAATTTACTTCAGTACCATTTTATTTTTCCATTAAAAATTTTAATACAACTGTAAGCTCCAGAGCCTGAGGTACGAGGTGCTGCAAGGATCTACCATCTAAGTTCAGGCTGAAAAAACTGGGATACAGAGAAGAAACACCACATCACCTTCATTTTAAAAGCACAACAGTGGGACTGTGTACAGATATGTTAACAAACAGAAGGCATCCAAAGCCCAAGTGTGGTAATGCTACTTCAAGTGACATTTTGATTTCAGACCCAACTATAACAGCTCTTGATTGACAAAAATGGGAAAATAAATGTTTACTTAGTAAAGATTAAAAAAAAAAAACCTTTCACTTTATGGTAATTCAGGAAGAAGATACAAATCTGAAGTCTGATGTATAGAGGATGGAGTCACTGGTGGTTCTCAGGAGAACTAGAAATATAATTCCCATTGAGTCCAGAAGTCTTCCCTACTGGCACATGGTAGGGTTATCAATCACAATACGGTTGAATGGTGCTAATTCTCAGGTTGATGAAGTAGAGTTTATATTAGAAAGTCCTTTTTGAAAGGCTATCAAAAACATCAAAATGAAAACAAGACACACAAAAGAACATGTCAATTAAAAGAGAGCTTCTAATACAAATTATCTAAAATAAAAATGAGAAAGTAATAAAATGGGAAGAATGAGAAGGTTCAGATAGAAACTTCTATTATTTTTCTTCAAGCTTCCTTTTAACAGAACTCCTCAGGAGTCAATAAGTAAACAGAACCCGAAAGCTCTAAAGTTATGAAGCAGCAATGTCTGCACCACTCCTATACCTGCTAAAATGTTCACATCTTTAGCAAAGATACCCAGGACAATTCTCAGAAGTATGAAGATCCTGGGAACCTACAACAAAAGCTGGTCCCTTGTTTCCTGTGTGATAAGTCTGACACTTAACTGCCTGAGGTTTACCACACTAAATTCCTATTTACCCAGCAAGAGCTACTGGTCTGAATCCAAAATCACCTGGAGCGCTGGTTACTAAAGGTTCTTTCCCGCACCAAACAAGTTTGTGGTTAGTCCCGAGGCTAGCAAAGCTAGCACAAAAATGAACTTTCGGGTTATTGCAACAGACGCTAACAGTAAAGCTGGACCAGGGCCCTGCTCAGGGGTGGAGTGCTTGCCGAGTATGACCAAAGCCCTGGGTTTGATCCACAGCAGCATAAAATGGCAAATCCAGAGCAAAGCAGAAGAGGGTAGAGGAAACTAGACAAGTGTCTAACACGCAGCAAGCTGCTGGAGCACCCTCAGCCTCACTAGTCTCTGTTTGGAAGCATGGTTTCAGGGGGAGCTGTCCTTCCTTAGCAGAGCCAGGAAGAGTGATCTCCACATTCCCTTTCCAGCAAGACCGAGCAAATCTAAATGCTCCCTGCAACTAAAAATCAGTGCCTTCTAAACTAAGCTATAGACTTAGTCCCAAATTGTCCCCATCTGTGGCCCAGCCTCATCAATGACACTTGTATCCTGCATCTAAGCTTAGGACAGCACTGACGATGTGACTGCAGATCCCGTGACTCCCAAAGCAAGGACACAAGTCTACCATGTGCATAAATTCTCCAAGAGCTCCCCCAACAGCCCTCATCTTCTTTAAGCTGCTTCACAACTGCCCTCCAGCCTAGAGACTGGGGACCCAGAAATCCCAGCTGTAGGTGGTCATTCATTTTTCACCATTGTGCAGAGGTCTCTAAATGCAGAACACAGTCTCTGCACCCAGCTGAGCCTGCTTCTGCAGTGAACCTGAGACCATGCAGAGCACAGTCTGTAAATACTGTGGAAAGGGCAGTTCCAGACTGCAAGGGCAGGCAGTGCCCATTCCTAGCTTCCCAAACAAACAAACAAACAATAACACTGAGCGGAGAAGGCTCTGAGTGTGGGCAGACTGCCGAGTGGTCAGTGATCACCACCTGCAGTTTGCTTTCCTCAGCTGTTTGCCTTGTGCAGACTTGTTGCTCAAGTCAAAACAGGGAAACCTCCAAAAACCCAAAGAGTTATCAGCCACACTGTGAGCTCCTGTGTGTACACACACACACACATAGCTGCACTGTGAGCTTGCACACACACGCATCCATCCAGACTAACTCAGGCTAACTCCTTCACATCCCACCTTACAAGCCTGTGCCAGTCAGAAAACAGCTTTCATAAAGTGAAGAAAGTAAAACAGTCAGGCAAAATATAAAATAAAAAAAAACATCACAGGCCACTTCTTTTAGCATGACTTCATGAGAAGAACATACATGTCAGGGCAAGAACCACCACAGCCAACTTATCTAGCTTTCATGAGCCTAATCTTTTCTTCCATTACTCCTCTGGCAACTTCTTGGTGACATCAACTGCAACTGCTTCTAGGTACAGAGCAGCGCTCCCTCCCTGCCCGCCCCAACCCTCGTGTGTGTGTGTGTGTGTGTGTGTGTGTGTGTAGTCTCTTAGTCTTGTATTCTTGGAGCAATCTGTGGGGTTCTCTCAAGGGACTCACAAATCAATCTCCCCATAACAAGAATAATAAAAATTCTTTTTTTTTTTTTTTTTTTTGGTTTTCCAAGACAGGGTTTTTCTGTGTAGCCTCAGCTATCCTGAAACTTGATCTGTAGAGCAGGCTAGACTTGAATTTAAGAGATCTGCCAGCTTTTACCTCCTAACTGCTACCTACTTGTTGGTTGTAAAGTGAATATTGACTGTTTTCTGATTATGAAGGCAAAGAATACTTGATGCTAGTGAGAAAATTGTTAGGACCCCAGCTATGACATCATAAATAGTCCTGAACACTGTTAAAGAGCCTACAGTGCTGATCATTTCTCCCAAGTTCTTTAAGGTGTCATTTACACGTCTCAATTCTTAGGGTCCATTCAGCAAGTTCCAACAAACACAGTTGTGTAAGCACACCACCGTCAGGTATAAAGCATCTTCACCTCATCATCTTGCATGATTTCTATGTGCTGCCTTTGTGGTTAAACCCAGCTTCCCGCACAACCCCCATGGGTCTATTTTGTGTCCTCTAAGCTTGCCATAAAGTATAGGCATGTGGTTTCATTAGAGCATGTGAGACTCCAGATCAGGAGCATTCAACTGCAGAGCTGTTCTGCAACTTCACCCAGCCTGGGGCAGTTATGAACAATGCAACTAACTTCACTTGCACGTTTTTGGTGGTGGGAATCTGTATGCTGGAGACAGAACCCAGAGAAAGAACTCTACCACCGAGTCACATTCCCAGTGTTTACAGGCTATTATATTAATATAAAAATGCTCACTTTCCTTGAGAAAAGGCCCAAGAGTGTGCTTACTAGACTAAATGACCGTGGACTAAATGTCGCCATTTCTAAAGAGGTAATTCGACCTCATGGTTCCATCAAAAGTGCTGGAGTTTGGGTTGTTCCATTCAATTCCAGTCAAAGTAACCCCAAGTGTCCCTGTCACTCTTGCTATTACCAGTCCTAAAAATCACAGACAGGTCACTACAGTGTGAGCTCCACACCAGCCAGGGCTACACAGAGAAACCCTGTTGGGTTGAAAAAAACCAACCAATCAACCAAACAACTCCCCCCAAAACAAAAATTACAGCCATCCTAATAGGTGTGATTTTTAACTTGCACATCCTGAGTGGCCAATGGGACAAAGGGCCTAGATGTGTTCACTTGGTATCTCTTCTTCCTTGGTGAGCTGTCTGTACATGCTTTTGTTTTGCTTTTTTTGAGACAGAGTCTCTCTGTGTAGCCCTGGCTGTCCTGGAACTCACTCTGTAAACCAGGCTGTCCTCGATCTCAGAGACTGAGAGATCTGCCTGCCTCTGCCTCCTGAGAGCTGAGATTAAAGGTACACATCACCACTGCCTGGTGGCTCTGGCCCATTTTTGAGCTAGGCCACCTTTGATCACTGACTCGGTTTTTACTGTTACATTTTGTATGTTTTGTTTTGATCTGTGACAAAATGCTGCTGTTTAGAGCAGACTGACTTCATGATCCTCTCAGACGCCGCGCCCAACTACTACACCAAGCTGAGAGTGTACAAGTCCTTCATCAGGAAAATGACTTACAAGTATTTTCTTTTAGCTTATGATTCAATATCTTTTAAGAAGCTGGAATAAACTGATGAAATTAAATTTAATGTTTTTTTTTAATAACATGTTTTTTGATGTGACATCTAAGACAACTTTGCCTGAGCTTAGATGGCAAAGACTACCAAGTTTTTTTTCTGGAAGCTCTATCTTATTAGACCTATGAGACAAGCTGAGTTTATTCAAATGGTAAAGGTCCTATCTATTTAAGCCCTCTTTCTGCTTGCAACCATATTGAAAAAAAATGTCTTTTCTCCATTGAATTACTTTAGATTGTCTACCACAATCTTGGTCACTATAATTTTATACTGCATCCTGAATACTCTAATCACTTGTAAGATAAAATATTTTCTTCTACAGTGCCTACTTACAAGTTGTTCAATGAGACCCTTTATCTGCTCAGAAAGGCCACCAAGCACAGATGAATGCTCACCTTTGCCCCCTCAAATCTTCATATATGAACCCTTAAATGAACAAGACTGTATCCCAAGAGGTCAGCCATTCTTTCTTCCCAGATAAGCCATCCTTCCAGTCAGCATTTACAATAGTTCTCCTCCTGCTATCTTCTGATAAATTATTCCTGTTACTTTATCCACATGACTTGAACAGCCAACTGAAGAACCCGTCTAAATGCAGAGGAATCTGTGTGGGGCCCCAGCCAGACTCAGATGCAAAGTCAACACATGTACACTCTAGTATTCACCAGGCTACAAACCAAGAGGTCATCACACTGACGCCTGGGGTCAGCGTGAAGGAGCTGGGAGCAGCAGAAACATGGCCCTATCCACAGTGTGTCACCCACCACCAGGCTTTTAGAAAGGGCTCACCTGGCCTCAGAGAGCCCTCCAGATTCTTCCCCATCATTTGCTAGGAGGAAGTCCATCTCTGGAGGTCTCCACACTACCTCCTAACTGAAAGCTGAAAACAAAGATGCTGAGCTTGCTAGCGTTTTGTAAAAATTACTGCAAATCTGTAAGAGACTCTGAACAACAGTCATAAACAAAACACGTGTGGTCTGTCCACTTTAGATACAAAGAACTGTGGGTTTTGTTTGTTTCTTGTTTTTCTCTGTCTGCTTCCTGGTGCACTGCTAAGTCAGGGCCAACTCAAAAGCCATTAGCAGGGTGTGGTGATGCAGACCTGGAATCCCAGAACTCTAGAGGCTACTGCAAAAGGACAGGAAGTACAAAGGCAGACTCTGCTTTAAATTAGGAAAGAAAAGGTGAAGGGAGGAAAAGACAACTGACAGTTTAGGAGTCTCAGCACCCCATCTCATATAAGGCAACCCCATATTCACATGACAGCCTCCTCTCCTCCCTCAACAATGCCAGAGAGTCAAAGGTTAGACAGAGGCCACTCAAATTCTCTACCAATGAACCCAAAGTCTCCTAATTGAGGCAATTATTTCAATACTGAAGCTAGATGGTGAATCCCAGCAATTTGTATCAAGTTGTTTTCTTATGACCTGGTAACAGTTGTACCTGTATGGACAGACAGCACAGTACCCACTGAGCACAACCTTAAGCCTGAGAACAGCGGGGCTCTGCCCCTCAGGGAATCATGGTTTTGGCTGGTCCCGCTGTCCCATCTGAAAACACACTTGCACGGGCTGACTGCAGGCCCTCGGGAACCAGAGGTGTGCCCTAATGCTGCCCTTTGACAGCCAAGCCCAATAAGCAAAGGCTCAAGTCACTAAAACACCCAAATCAAAAGGGTTACTCTGAATGTTGGAATACAAGCTTGGAGATGACTCATACTTAATAAGATTTATTTAAGTCATCTGACACTGGTGTCCTGCTGGGCCCATTGTCTTGTAAGAATCGGTTCCATCCATTTCAGTCCTCTAGGAAGTTACACACTGCTAAAGTGAGAAACAAGAACTCCTCCTGGCACACAGTGATGGGTCAGACCATCCACGGCTTCTCTCTGCCTACTAAGCTCTCAGCCCAGAGGCTCTCCCATGAACCTTAGCAAATATGTCCAGATCCAGTCAAGAGCTGATGCATATGAACTTAGCTATTCATGTCAAATGAGTTTAAACGCGTCCAACAAACGTACTGAACAATTCCAAGTTCATTACAGTGTGTAATGTGGTTGACAATGTGGCCATTGGCTGATGGACTCTTTAGGAACAGCCTAGTCTAGAAACCTTAGCTCAAATTTTCTATCATTTCCTACCCAAATCACAGCTAGATAATTTATAGTAAGACAAATAATCTATAGTAGGAGAGGGGAGGCATTGAGAGATGGCTCGGTGTTTAAGAGCATTGGTTGTTCTTCCAAAGGACCTAAGTTGGGTTCCCAGCACCCAACACAGTGGTTCATTCACAACCATCTGTAATTCTGATCCCAGGATATCTGCTGCCCTCTTCTGGCATCCACAGGCACTGCAGAGATGTGGTGCAAATATGCATGGAAAACACCTAAGCACCCTCTCTCTCTTTATGTTCTGGGAATGAGACTCAGGTCCTCCAGCCATTTTACCAACTGAGTTATCTTCATAATTCTTGTCTTCATTTAAAAACAACAAAAGGCTCATCGAAAAAACCTGGGTAAGTCAGTGTTTAAAAAGCTAGGAGATTATCTAGTGTGGTTACTAAGGAAGAGGGGGTGAGACAGGAGAAGCTGGTGAAGACGTGTTTGGAACAGAAACTATGAAGAAGTCCCGTTTCTACAGATCAGTCTGTATGGTTACCTCAGCTCTGCACTGATCTTGCTCCAACCATATCAGTGTGGGAAGTGAGAAGCTGACTGACAGAAACCATAGCCACTGAAAGATGAAGTCACACGGAAGGGGTGTGGCCTGATGGTGCGACCATTCTAATTTGATTTGCATTTCTGAGTTTAACTGGATGCTGCCTCCTTGCTCCCGAAGCACTCCTGAAGTTCCAGCCTCACCAGTCACACTGATGGGAAAGGGTAAGATGGGATAGAGAGGCTATGATCTTGAACTCCTGACCCTCCTCCATCTCTTCAGTACTGGAATACAGTGTCTTGTATGAACCGCATCAGGCTTATGCAACAGTGAGAGTTAAACCCCAGGCCTTCTCTGTGTCAGGAAGTGCTCTACATTTTTTTTAAACACAAAGACTAACCAACTACCCAACAAATACTAGCACTTCCTTTTCTTTCTTCCATCCATCCTTCCTTCCTTTCTCTTTTATCTTTACATTCTTTAAAAGGGAAGAAAGATCCTAGATTTAAAGTCTGGCTCAGTTTGCAGATGTAAGAAAGCTTCTACAACTAGAACCAACATGTGGGAAAACATGTGAGCAAAGCTCCCAGGCTCGCCCTCCCTCCCCACTTTCCCATGGCAGCCAGCACTGTAGAAATTCCCTTGAGGATAGGTTTCCAGAGTAGAGGGCACCTCATACTCTTTCTCCCATGACCAGAGGCAGTCAGGATCTAAGGCCAGATGTCCCCACGGGATAGCAGCTATAGCACAGACCAAGGCACTCTGTGACTCTCCAAAACAGGACACACTGAGGCAGTTGTCAGTGGTGTGAGAGTTTTTTTATCAGGCACTATTACTGTAGGAGGTAACAGAGCTCTGCGAACTGGAGGACTGGCCCTGCAGAGAGCTCCACCTATGGAGAAGCAAAGGCTTCACAGACCTGGTGGCATATATGCAGGAGAATCTAGACAAGACTATTCAGTGCCAGGCAAAGGAACAGGAGATGACAAGTTTGGGAGACAGAGCCAGGTCCACAGTATGACCAACTGTAACCACAGCAGATGCCACGTGAACCATCAAATAAACAGTCCAGACTCAGGAATCCTGTCCCAGAGAAGACCTGCCTTTGGACTATGCAGAGTGAGATGGGACACTCCGTGAGTAAAATGGAAATAGACTGTTGTCTGGAGTGTGCATACATCCTTCTTCTTCCTCCCTCCCAGCCTCACACACTCATATTTACACGGTGACCATAGTGTTAAGATGTGTCACGTGGCATTCCGAGTGAGAACTTTCCCTAACTATAGCTCACACTGACAGCTCACACGGCTCACCTCATCGATTTCAAGCTATTCATGCACAGTTTTGATGCAATTTATTACCGGCAGACACAGAAATCCCCATCTAAGGCTCCTCCTGGCTTGTGTTGCTGAACCAAACTACCACCACCTCTAACCCTCACACTCAACATGTTCCCTACAGCGTTACCTCAAGAGAATCCCATAAATGGAATTAGAGTATACAGTCTTCTGGTGTGAGGTGGGATTTTTTTTTTTATTTTGCTATGAGATAGTTCTCTTTGTAACTAAAGCTGGCTTGAATTCCTGGTCCTCCTGCTTCTCTCTCTTAGTGCTGGAATTAAAGTATGCACTTCCCCACCCTTACGGTGGACTCAAGACCTTCAATAATGAGCATCTTTATTGCTGCACAAACCCCATGGTGGATTTGTGGGTCGATGTGAGCACAGCTATTCATCCAGCAGAAGTGTGACCACAGGGATGCATGACAACTGCACATCTGATTTTCTAAGAAGCTGTCACACTGTTTCTAAGTCTGGTTTTATTAGTGATTCCTCTAATATCCTGGTTATTGGTTATGGTTGGTGGGTTTTGTTTGTTTAGTTATCCTAAGTCCTCTGCCTTTCCCTACAGACTTTAGATACCTCTGTGTGTAAAGAGCTAAGACATAGCTGGGGCTGTGCTGACTGGATCCCTGTGGACAGGGAGCATCTACACTCCACTATCCTCTCCAGCCAGTGAATGAATGGGGCACGAGTGTTCTGCATGACCTCAGGTCTTCGAATTCCCATGTTAGCATTTATCACTGTCAGTGAGATATGTCCACACACATTCCTATTTCATTACAAATAATACTATTTTACTTTTGTCCTCCATGTGTTTATTCATTGTTATCACAGAAATGCATTTGTGTTTTCTCTGATTTTAAGCTCTGTGAGCTGAACTCATTTATTAGTAAGTTTTCTGTAGACTTCTTGAGATGGTTCAGGTAGTTAACCATGTCAATTATAAGTAGAGAGTTTTATTTCTTCCTTCTCACTGTGTATGCTGTGGGGCACCATTAGGAATAGCAATTAGACATCCTTGCCTTGTTTCTGAAAACAGGAGCAAAGCACTTAGCCTTCAGCGAAGGACCAGGATGCACAGTCTTTGTATCTTCCCAGTATATTGAAAACATGTAAAGGTCAGTACTTGGATGCAAGATGGAGAAGACTTAGGAGGAAGTCTACAATTTGTATATTAATATGCATAGTACACATTCAAGACAGGATGATCAGCACGAAATGCAGAGCCATGAGTATCAGAGATGCTACAAAATACACATAATGCAAATATTTTTACATGGTTGTAAATTGTGTGCATATATAATACTGAGTGCATATACAAATATTAAGCTATATGTTTAATCTGAAGCCAAACATACATTATATTAATGTGAGGCCATGTTTAAAGTAACTTAGATTTCATTTCTATTTATTCCCTAACTGGTCATAATAATTAATGTCAAGACAGGCTATTTCATCTTTGAAATGTTTGTCTATAAATTAGGAATCATCTAATATAGGAGTTTTCAGGTAAAAAAAAATGTAATAATCCAGGAAGACTCCAAATCTCAAGAGATTTATAAAAGTCTCTTGCCAAATATAATTTTAGCTTGAAATTTTAAAATCTTAGAGAAGAAATGCCTGTGAGCCCCACTCCCACACTCCCAGCAGCCATGACCCTCCTCCCCATGGCCAGCAGAAGCTCCAGTCTACCTCTGATGCTCTTCCACTGGGAACCCACGTCCACTGCCACACTGCAGTGTCTCCACAGTGCCCCCAAGGCTGCAACTAGAGATTGCAGAGGTTTTATGCACACCATCATTTCCTTCCCTCTCCACAAGAAGTCAGCTTGGCACAGCTGTTTGGAAGCCCACAGAGGTGAGCAGAGAATGCCTTCCAGATCTAGTCAGTCCCCATCCCCCATCCCCACCCCTACATTCCTAGACTTGTTAGAGAATGGAATGAAGAACAACTCCCAAAACCTAGCTCACAGGACCTTCTATGGTGCTTCTTTCTAGACTTACACTGGACACAGGAAGAAACTGACCCAAGAGCACTGACTGTTCTTCCAGAAGGCCTGAGGCCACACAGCAGTTCAAAACTGCCTGTAACTCCAGTTCCAGGGGAGAGTACGCTCTCCCACAGACATACATGCCGGCAAAACATCAATGCACATAAAATAAAAATACAATTTAAAACATTTTTCAAATAGACTCAGATTACATGCAAAAATAAAATCTGTATATTACTGAAAGGAAACAAACCTAAACAGAGATAATCAAAGTGCAGACAATCAGCAGAACTAATTAATAATATGGTTTGTATGATTATTCAACTATAGTTATTTATTGTTGCTTTTCTGTTAGCAAAGGTATAATAGCTCACCATGGGAAATAAACTTATAAAACATACTTTACATAACTCACAAATAACACATACAAAGCAAAAGCTGACCAAAACAGAATCACAGATCAGAGTGGGAAACTACTATCAACCTTTGGGGAAGAGACTGATACTACAGAGGAACAGATCACAGAGTGACCAACCTCATGTATAAAGCTCTTCATTTCCCAAAACACAAATACTTTAATCACATAGGGAACATGCAGATCACCATTATAAATATTATTATATCCAAACCACTGAGAAAAATGTATTTCCTGTAGTAAAGCACACCTTGGTATGTGTATTCATTAACTTCAGTGAAGTAAAAAAATAAGTATTAAAAACCAATAAGCTGGGCTGGAGAGATGGCTCAGTGGTTAGAGCACTGACTGCTCTTCCAAAGGTCCTGAGTTCAATTCCCAGCAACCACATAGTGGCTCGCAACCATCTGTAATGGGATCTGATGCCCATTTAGGTCTGTCTGAAAACAGCTACAGTGTACTAACATAAAATAAACAAATAAATAAATTGTTTTTTTAAAAAAACAATAAGCTAAAAGGCAAAATCTATGTCCTTTGAATTAAAAGAATTCATTCTAAATAGCTTTAAAGTGCAACAGAAAACCGAACAGTAAAGATGAACACAGCCAAGAGCAATACCTACACAGCGAGATCCTTGGGATGGGCAGAGACTGTGGCAGAAGGCGGCACAGTGCAAGTTATGTTAGAAATGAAGACACTAAAGAGGTCTCCAAGATGTCAATCAACAGAGGAAATTACTAGAGTCTAGAAAGTATCAGGGAAAAGAAAAAGTCATAAAGAAAACAAAGGTGTCGTTAATAAGTGAAACCAAACCTGATTCCCTGAAGAATAAAGAAAATAAGGACAACAGAGCTGAGCCGTAAGGCAGAAGGAGCCATGTTCCATAAACAGAGACAGTTTGACTATGATCACTTTGTCAACGCATCGCTGACTTTGACACAATAGCATATTAACAAAAGAAGACTGTTGATTCTTTTGTGGAAACAATTTTGTATTTAACCACATCACATCACAAAGGGTCAGTTAAAATCAAATCAAATAACAACAACAAAAAAAACTTATAATGCAAACACTGCACACTTCACCAACACACAGTGTCTGCTGCTTGGTAACAGTTTCCAAACACTTTGTTCTTTTTAACTTTCTGAAGCTTCCTTATACAGCATTTAGGATAGAGGCAGGAGGAGGAGGAGGAGGAAGGGAAGGAGGAAGAAAAGAAAGGAAGGGGGGGGGGAGAAGAGAAAACACCTGAACTAGAAACACAGACTTCCTGGGAATAGTCTCGGCACATGCGTCACCCGTAAACACATGTCACTGCGTTGTGCTTTAAACAAACATAAACTTTATATCACAAGCACCCTTTACCAGTTCACTTTCTGTCCTTACACACACAGACATCCACCACGGTAACATATGGCATTTCACCAACCCACAAATTGAAGTGATACTGAACAATTTAATCAACAATGATAGACTCACACACTCGAGAACTACGTGGTCATATGATCTGTACATCTTTCTTTACCAGGGCACTGCCACACTTTCATGTAAACTACACAACTGCTCCTGATTTTCACACCTGGCTTGGTCTCACACAGCCCTCTTGTGCCTCGTCCTGCCTTACATGTCTACCTCCATGCCTCTTCTATCACCTGGCTTCCTGTTCTGGTTCAAATGCACTAACAAAAGGCTGAGTGACACTGGTGGTCTCTGAAGGCAGAAGCCACCCACCATCCCTTCTCCTCAGCTGTGCTCTGTATGACACTGTCAACCTAACACGCCAGCTTGTTGTCCTCACTTACCTCCCGCAGCCTGCAGCTCACACGGCAACGCTCTTGTCTATGCAATGTCAGAACACGTTTCTCTGAGGTTAAATAAAATCTAAGTTGATGGCACCTTCAGTTCAACAAATCCTTTCAAGTCACAACCATTTCTTGTATGACCTTCACAGCTGATATGGCTCCAAGGGGACAAAGCTAATGTAACGTGAAGAACAGCAAGCCCTTCCACTTCAGACAGGTAAGTCTGGACGGGAAGGCAAGGGCATCTGCTGATGCTGAGGGCCCCGTACCCACAGCCCACACACTCAGGCATGTTTCCTATCCACACACTGCAGTTTCCTATCTGCCCTTTGCACAGTTCCCATCTGTAAATGGAAGCGAACAGAGCGCACGGGAAAGCTGCCCGTCTCACAAAGATAAGCAGAGCGGCCATTACTCATGACCACATTGGCATGAATTCAACCACTAATTCTTCACACAGTGGGTAATAGGCATGTTGTCACTCCAGCGTGGTTTGACACGATTGCTAGAGGAGCTCTGCAGGAAGGGATGGCCAGGGTTATTGCCAGAAAACAATCTAAGACAGGAAGGAAGTGAACTCAGACTTAAAAAAAAAAAAAAAAAAGGCTTCAATGAGTGTCCTGAAAGGTTCCCTTCAATAATACTCTAATTCCCTTTGTTTTAAAAATATCCTTAGACATCTTCCCTTATAAGTTTGAAATAACCTGTCTGCCAGCTTAGGAGCACACAGTATTCATGAAACCACATTTCTTAAGTAAGACACATACCATCAAATTCTCTCAAATTATTTTCAACCAATGTAAGGAACTAACAGCGGCAGGCACTAACTAAGAGCTCATGCAGAGCCCCGGGCGAGCGACCTACCGACTGCAGGGGCATCGTACTCATCGCCAAGCAGGATTTCCGGAGCAGAGTACGCAAGAGACCCACAGCTTGTAGTAAGCTTCTTTCCGGGCTGAAATTTGTTGCTGAAGCCAAAGTCTGTCAACTTCACAAGACCTTGTTTTTCAAAAAAGACTACATTCTCTGGCTTCAGGTCTCTGTGGACCACATGGAGTTTATGGCAATAAGATATAGCGTGAACTATCTGAGCAAAGTACTTCTTGGCCAAGTCTTCATTGAGACCTTCCTCGTGCTTCATTATGTAGTCAAACATATCCCCTCCATCTCCAAGTTCTAGAATGAGATACAGTTTGGTCTGGGTGTCTATCACTTCATAGAGACGCACAATGTTGGGGTGCTGCACTAGCTTCATGCACCTCACTTCCTGGAAGAGATGACCAGTGGCTAGAGTGTCCAGCTTCGTCTTGTCGATGACTTTCACTGCCACCTTCTCACCTGTGAAGACATGCCTGGCAAGTTTGACCACTGCAAAATGACCTCGTCCCAAGGTTTTATCCAAATCGTACAATCCAGCAATTTTTCCATCATATCCCCGCTTGAACCCTGCCATGCTGGTTCAATGAAGGGAAAAATACTTAAAGTGCTTGAAGTGGGTCTTCTCATATGAGCATATGTATTGGAGATAAGGCCTTCATTGTCAACTTCATAATGGATACCTAAAAAACATGAGAGACAATCAACTTGTAGATTTTCTTTCTATTGATTTAATTATTTTACTGAGATATAAAATGAGTCAGGGTTGTTATTAAAAATCTATTTATATACTTAGGCGAGTTTACAATTTAAAATATAAGTTGAGAAATACTACAGTCCACAAACAAAACATAGCAGCTCATTGAAAGCAGTTTTTGGGGGGTTATCAGAAATATGTAACTCACAAGTTTGATAAGCTATGTTTAAGGACAAATATTTTCAAAAAGTAAAATTTCATCAGTCTTTAAAACTATGGTGAGACTCCCAGCCAGGGGCAGACACCGTGGTGGTGGTGTTCTTACACCAGCCAGGGGCAGACACCGTGGTGGTGGTGATCTTACACCAGCCAGGGGCAGACACCGTGGTGGTGGTGATCTTACACCAGCCAGGGGCAGACACCGTGGTGGTGGTGGTGATCTTACACCAGCCAGGGGCAGACACTGTGGTGGTGGTGGTGATCTTACACCAGCCAGGGGCAGACACCATGGTGGTGGTGATCTTACACCAGCCAGGGGCAGACACCGTGGTGGTGGTGATCTTACACCAGCCAGGGGCAGACACCGTGGTGGTGGTGGTGATCTTACACCAGCCAGGGGCAGACACTGTGGTGGTGGTGATCTTACACCAGCCAGGGGCAGAGCAGGTGGAGCCCTCTGTTCATCCTAGCTTGACGGGGGCTTGCTGACAAATGCTGTTTTATGCCTAGGACACATAAAAAAATCAAGTCGAATCCAGACAGCACAGCAGGGGGAAGACCACGATGCCCCCCAGACCTGCCCTCCAGCCCATGGCACAGGTGGACCACTGACACCCTCTTGCCTCCAAGTCACTCAGCACAAAGGAAGATGTCATGCAGGGGCCCACGAGGTGCGAGGCCAGCCACCAGTGTGCGAGTGTATGGTGAATAGGAGATGTGAGAGAAAGAGAAGTGGAGGAGCCTGAACATTATGGAGAGAGATGGAAGTGAGACTCCAGGGTGGACAGGAGCAGCAGCCTGGTATGAGTGGGCAGCCCCACCCCCTAGAGCCATGGTCAGGTCCCAGCCCGAGCTGCCACTGAGGGTCATGTGTGAGTCCATGACCACACAGCAACAGGGTCAGGGTTGATCCCCACGACTCACGTTACTACTAGAGAACATGGGCAAGTCCCTGGCCAGGGCAGCCTCCAACGATAACATGGATGTCCATGGGTTGTGCGGAACCGGCCCCTCCCCTCACTGGATGCAGTGAACTCTGGAGAGCACTCTCACCTCTCGCCAGCAGCAGAACTGGGGAGAACCTGTGCCTTGCCCAGGCAGCACACTGGAACTGGTCCTGGCAGCAGGGGTGTAAATGAGCCAGCCACGATAGCCTGAGTGTGGGAGAGCTGACCCAAGGGCATGAGAGCAGACTTTCCCTCCTGCCAATGCTGGCATTGGGCAGCCTAGCTGAAGCAGTGCTTATTGCCCCGGTGGTGTGGAGAAAGGAGAGCCAACAGGCTGACCCGCTCAGCTAGCTACCACCCAGGTCCAGGGCCCTGAATGGGCCCACTCCAAAATCTTATCATCTGCAAACTACTGGGACATGTGAAAGGGCCAGCCAGTCTTGCTGATCCAAAGCTACAAGATCTCCATGACACGGGGCATCAACAGGATAACCAGGAGTCCAGATGAGGACCCAATATTGATGGTGTCACAGAAGCCAGAGATCTGGAACAGAGCAATGACTCATTGCAATGAACATTTGCAAGTGAAGATGTGTGGACAGAGGGATAGACTGTGGGACACACTGACCCACTACAGCTTCTATGGTGAGCAGTTCTCTGTGCTTTGTTGTTGTGTGTCTTACTTTGAGGGGCGGTTGTAAGTCTACAGGGAGGAAAGGGTGGACAGGAGGGTGGGGGTGAGTAGGACTGGGATTCATGATGTGGAACTCACAGAGAACCAATAAAAAGTTTTCGAAAGAAGGGAAAATGGAGAATAAACACAGAGAGGAACCCTTCAAACATTTGCTATCATCCAGAGACTCGCTATAGCTGCAGAGGGTCAGGAAGGCCCCTTTGGCACAGCCTTCTCTCAACTCTCCCTGCATCTCCAAGTGGTACCGTGTAATCTGTGAGTATCTAAAGGTTCCTGAAGACCATTTTGTCATTGCCCCAAATCTAAATCAACACTGATACAAAGAGGATATATAATCAAAACTCTTACTACATTTGAAATGAAATTTATTTCCCAATCAACTACCTGTCTCATGACAACAGGGAGTAGGCAGATGGACATAGCAGGCGCTCAACATGCTGGCTACAGGTCGCTCCCTCTCTCTGCCCATTACCATGAGCTTTTCTAACTCACACACAGACCAATGCCGCTCACTGTCCCAGAGTATATAGCATCCACTTTTACAGATTGGCTACATCTGAAAGCAAAATTTCATATCATACTTAAAATTTCCAACCTTTTATAAACTTCTGACAGAAATATGTTCTTATGTTCTTGACTCAGAAAACAAATATATAAAATTATACAAGTTAAAAACAGCACTTTAAATCTCACAAATTGAACAAACACTTTAAAAAAGAGTCCCAGAATCTAGTGACAAGTTGTCACACATGCACAGGTGTGCGCGCATGCGAGCACCCCCCCACACACACACACGCTCACACTACTTTGGTGAAGCCTTCTCTCATGTTGCTGTTTAGTGATGGAGGTACACATAACCTCCAATTAAACTAAGCACACTATGGTAGTTTGCATTAATGCTGTGGCCTATTATTTCAAAGATCAAAAGAAAAGCCCAAACTTACTGAAATCTTGCCCCAGGCACTCATGGGGGTGGGACTGTACTGTGTCAGACTCCTGAGGTCAGATCGTCTCATCTTAAAGCCAAGGAAAGTGCATATGTGTGACTGATGTTTAAGGTAAATTCAGTTAGTCAGACTTCAGCGCCCACACTGGAGATCTGAGCACGTGTGGTGTCACACTGGATATCTGATACAGTATGTGTCACACTGGATATCTGATACAGTACGAGCCAGATGCAGTTACAAAAGTGAACAAAAGTGATGCACTGTCGTATTAACATTGCTTCAGAAATTACTGACTCACTCATTTCGGGCCACCTAAAATCGGACATACGATAAACTTAAATTTTCACTAGCATGTTCCATACATGCTATTACATGTATGAAGTCACTGTGACCATACTCAGCCCTGACTTCTGAATGAGCACTGTACATGTCACATATCCAGCTTCACACTACCCTTTCCCAGTTTTCACAACTTCTAACCCCACCCTGAGGCAAAGAGATATGAAGCAAGTCTGCCTAACGTGCAGGCAGTCTAGGAGGAGCCGGAGTCAGCCCAGGGCTCGGCACCTGTCAGAGCTTTAAAACAACCTGTTCCGCTGCTTCTATAAACCAACTTGAGAACCAAAACCGAATGAGCCCATTTTTACTAAGATGTTAAATTAATAGAGCACATATGAGCTTGAGAAATGGCTCAGCAGTTAAGAGTGCTTACTGCTCTGGTTCAGTTCCCAAAACCAACGTTAACTCCTGTCCCAGGGTATCTGACACCCTCTTCTGGACTTCGGTCCCAGGGTACAAGTACCTTCAGAGCAGTTGTACTCAGAAACACAAACACAGATAGACACACACACACACACACACACACACAAAGTATTTTTATTAATATATTCTATGTATAAGAGTGCTCTATTTGCATGTACACCTGCAGGCCAGAAGGCGGCATTGGATCCCATTACAGATGGCTGTGAGCCACTAAGTGGATGCTGGGAATTAAATTCAGAAATCTCTGGAAGAGAAGCCAGTGCTCTTAACTGCTGAGCCATTTCTATAACCCCAGTTAAAAAAAAAAAAAAAAAAAAAAAAAAAAAAAAAAAAAAAAAAAGACTAGTATGTGATGAAAGTGTTAGAAAGATGTGACTTCTTCTATACTGTGCATGATCCTGGTCCATCTAAGCAATGACTGACCCGTATAAACAGGGAAATCTAAGTTAAAAAGTGTTTCTCCATTTGGACAACAGGTCCCCTAAAGAAAATTTAATTCATATATTATTACTATTAGGTCAGAGACTCTGTCCAACCTCAATCCTCAATTAACTCCATGTGTTCAGCTGTTCTTACCTGTCTAAGTGTATGCTGCATGTTTTTGCAAATTCAACTTTCACCTTCAAAACAGACTTCTTGGAACTGCCCACACCATTTTCTCATCTTTATTCTTTTCCTCTGTATTTCTGTTTAGATGAATTCTACAAAGTGGCCAATAGATCAAATTAGGTAAATCAACTATGGATTGTTAAAGTTAAGCCTGAGGCTAAGAAAATGGCTCAGTGGGTAAGATGTTGGCCACACAAGCAGAAGGACCTGAGAAAAATCCCAGTCCCACATATGTAACCTCAGTCCCACATATGTATGTAACCTCAGGTACAAAAGTTGGGGAGTGTGGGGGTGGGGAGCACAAGGACAGGTGGATCCCTGAGCTCATGCTCACTGGATAGCCTAGACGCTCGCTGGATAACCTAGAAGCTCACTGGCTAGCATAGCCAGATCAACGAGCTTCAGGTTCAGTGAGGTAGAGAGAGCCAGTGAAACAGTTTAGGAATAAAGGTCCTTGATTGACAACCTGAGCTCTATCTTTAGAACCCAGAAATTGTCTTCTGGCCTTCAGAAGAGACAGCTGTGGACACACACACACAGACACACACACACACACACACACACACACACACACACACTAAATAAGTGAGTATTTAAATAGGGGCTGGGACCGGTAGGATAATGATCGAGGAAGACACGGATGATAGCCTTTGGCCTCCACACACGTGCAGCATGCATGTACAGTATATACACAGTAAATAAACTGTTGTTCCATCTCTGAGGAACTCAGTGGCTCTGTCCTGCCACATACGTTACTGGTGTTGAGAGCTGACAGGGAGAGAGAGGCAGCTGAGTCTGTACTGGCTCTAAGACATACCTTGCAAAACCACGTGGCAAATCACTCTGTTATCCGTATTTGTTGTTTCTCCTAAAGGAAAACACAGAACACAATTTCAGTGTATTCTATTTGTTTCAATTTTGCTTAAGTAAAAACTACATATTCTAAAACCAGTCAAACCTGAAAACTGCACATCTGTCCTCGGGATGCTGTCTCTTTCTATTCTCTCTCCCTCCATTAATTACTCCCTTCCTCCCGCTGCCGGACACTGAGCCAGGGCTCTGCTCACCATAGGTGAGTTTTCTGTCTCTAAGTCCCAGACCCAGCCCCAGTCTGAATCACAGGTTTAAAGAAATAGTGGCAATGAGCCCCAAGAACACCTGCCATTTTCTAAAGACATCCTAGGTAATAGTAATAGGCCACAAACCTGCATCTGCTGAATCCTAACTGTGCACCAGCAAAATATGCATAATGAAGTTCAATTTGTCTGATTTATCTCTGACTAGGATCCTGCTCAGCCTGCCTATAAGTCTGTCCCACCTCCTGAAGCCACTGGACAAGCTCACCAATCTCCCACTACAGCTGCAGAGAAGAAGAACCCACATAAGAACTCCTTCTATGCAAGGCAGAAATGCATTGTGATGCCAGCAAGAGGCAGCACACGAAACACCTTCATGTCTGCCACCAGAGAGTAAACAAAACTGTCACTATGAGCAAAGCAGTTGCACTGTTCCCAATCCCAAGCATAGTAAGGAGTCATTTCCAAAGTAGGCTTATGGGATTTCCACCAACCTGAAACACAACACAAATAAGCAAAAGGCTTGTGCAATTCTGGTAGGCCAGAGCAACTCACACCCCCACTAGGTGCTGAGTGTCTGGGCAGTCGGTGAGCCCAAGTGAGCTTGAGAGAAAGTACAAGGTGTGGGAGAGCAGACACTAAAATGGCAGTTGGACAGAAAGGCAAGTCTGCTGGAGTGACAGCCAACAGTACCCAGCCATGCACAGTCCCCCACTTACTGACAGGTAAACAGCATCCTGCCTGCCTGCCTGCCAGACCCTTCAGCCCCAAGCTCCTCCCACTGTCCCTGCCTGCCTCTCTCTCCAACAGCCACTCTTGCAGTTTCTGTAGCAAGGCAGCACAGTGATCAGTAGTTAAGCACACCAGACTGGTTTGTATAAAATACCAGCATATTTCATCCCCAGAACAAACTAAATCAAACACACAAACTAAAGACTGTGAACGGGGCTGGAGAGATGGCTCAACAGTAAAGCATTCTTACTGCTCTTGCAGAGAACCTAAGCTCAGTTCCCAACATGTCCCATCAGATGGCTCACAAACACCTGGAACTCAGAAGCCATTTGAAACTCAAGCTCTCTGTGGCACCTGCACACAACATGTGCAGTGCACATGCATGTGCAAAACACACACACACACACGTACATGTGCACATACTCAAAGGCAATAAAAACAAGCTCCTTCTGTAGGTTAAGGCCTGTGGAGATCAAATATGCTATAGGATTACAATATTTAGCATGCTGACTGCTGGCGTCCGGGAAACACCCCCACCACCTTGTTTGTGCAGAGGCATTCCTGCTGTTCCCTTCGGGCCGCTCATCTACAGCAAGAGAAGAGCTCACAGAACGAGTTTCTTCTTCCCTAACACATCAAACTAAAAAACTAGCAGTAAGATCCTGGGATGCAGAAAACAATATCTCTAACTGAACCCTGGAATCTGATTTTTTCTTTTGTTTTTTTGTTTGTATTTTGAGATAGGGTCTCACTATGTAGTCCTACTCTGTAGATGAGGCTGGCCTTAAACTTAGAGGTCTACCTCCCTTCTGAGTGCTGGGCTTAAAGGTGCATGCCACCACTCCCTGGCTAAAATCTGATTTCAATAAGATGCTTTTTAAAACAATCTAAGCCCTTGCTTCCCCTGCTGCAGTGTTTGGCTTAGTGTAACTATGTAGCCCAGGCTGGCCGCAACTCAAGGTCTTTCTTCCTCAGGCTCCCACATGCCAGCATTACAGGATGCATCATCATGCACCTTAAGTAATGTACTCATGCAAATCTGAAGTGGAGAAGGGAAAGCTTTCACCTCAAGAGTAAGAGTGGCCACAGTGCTAGCAAGAACATCAGCACTCTCAGCTATGGTGGTCTCAAATCACCACTCAACCCTTGGTCTATAGCATCTGCCTTCGTCCTGGTATTGGGATTTCAACTACGAAAAATACGTTTAGTTTCAGAAGACGTTTAAGTAGAATGTGTTGGCAAAAAGAACAGGACATATAAGAGAAAAATCATCTGTACCTTCCTCCTCTCTGGCAACGCACCACAGACAGCTTTGCAGCTGCCCTCCGGGGACACAGCCAGGTACAGATTTTAAAATAAATGGAAACACACATCAAATTAAATAAACTAATAGTTCACTTCATCAAATTTGGAAAATGCAAAACTGTACAAGTAAGCGCTCAGCTGCAATCTAGGAGGATGCCCCAGGGCCTGACACTCTCACAGAGCACACGTCTTAAGTACAATGTCTTTGTAGAATAAACACTTTCTCGTGCTAATCTCTTTAAAAATTAGTATTTTAAACAACTACATAACTGAGGTGACATCTTTCTGAACAGCAAGCATCACTAAGACCAGTCACCTTAAAGCAGCCTTTTTGCATGGCACATGCTCATACATCAAGATACCAAGGCTAGACTTACACGAAGCAGGCTGACTAGGCCAACCGTGTTATAAGAATATACTGGTACTCTCCCAGTTTAAGCAAGGAGAAGCCAGTAAGCATGGAGGTGTGGCTGAAGAAGAGGAAGGAAGTGTGGGTGGCCCTACACACTTTGCAAGCTGCTCAAACAGTTGTAGAAGCAGCTGCTTCTACACCTTCTGTGGGTCTGGAAGCCACATTACTCCTGCTGAACCTCACTTTGAACTTTTTGGTCACACTACTGCTGCAGTGGGTCTTTCTGTCAAACATGTATCCTGCAATGTTCTCCCCCAGGAGAGGTGATCAAAGATGTCACTGCACACAATTCTGAACAAACTCACAGCTTGCTGAGAAATCTAACAAAACAGCCTGTGTGTAAAAATCAAGCTACCCCTAAGCTTCTTAACATTTTGTTCAGAATATAACAATCCCCCAAATGAGTCAATCAATATTCCAATACATAAACTCTCTGAAAAGTACTAACTACCAAAAGTACCAAAACAAACTAGGCTAGTCGGTCTTCACATAACACAGACAACACAAGGCTCTGTTTTTGGAAAGCTGAACTAACACTGAATTTAATCTTTCCCATAGAACCTAGCTGGTACAGTTTTGTTTTTTACGAATATCCAAAAAATGAAAATGATAATCCTTAATCATAGGAACAACCAGACTGACAGCCACACCCACCTATCAAGAGCCAACTGAGGTCAATGATGCACCCAACACTCAGTGACCATTACCAAAGTAAGCTGATTTTATTGCTAAAACTTTATCAACAAAAGTGGTACAGAGACCCAGAAGACCCTAACATGATCACAGTGATATCAGGAACCTCAGGTGAGGCACATGAGCAGAATCCCGTTATGTATTCACTAGTGTTCTCTTCATCCAAAATGAACAATACTTGAGTTTTCTAAGAGTGTGCCTCCTCCTCCTTCTGGGAGTTACAACGTAAATCCAAGACCAACACCCACAACTGCTCAACAGGCCCTAAGTAATGGAAGGCCTAGAGTTCCGTACTGAAGGGGATGTGAGCTAAAAATTACTATGGGTTTATTACTGTAGCAGTCTGCACTCATTGGATGGACTTACTGTGGCATTAAAATTAAAAGGTAAGCCAATAACTCCTATTAGAAATGTCCCAATGGCAAAGTTACGCCCCCAAATCTAAGGACTTTGCAAAGGAAGGTAATGCCCATTAAATATATTCTGTTTTGTTTGTTGTATTAAAATATAATTATATATTTTCCCTTTCTCTTTCTTCCCTATAACCCTTCCCATGACTTCCTTTACTCCTTCAAGTTAATGGCTCTTTTCCTCTGTTACTAATACATGCATACACACACATATGTACACACACATATACATGTATGTATACACATAAATATATAAACACAACTGGCCAAGTTCATTAAGTGTTACTTGTATTATAGGATTTCAGGGCTGACCACGTGGTATTGGACAACCGATTAGGGTCTCCTCCCTGAGAAGATGGATCCTCCTGGTCTTTGTGTCTGCGTTCCTTAGTTGACTGTCACTCTCTGCCTAGGAGATTTCAGAGACTATTATAGAAAGCCCCAAATGGTCAAATTGTAGAGAACAAGTGATCTTGGAGTGCCCAACCCCAGTGGATACATTTGCAACACAACTCTGCATTTAAAGCTCAGGGAACATCTGGGAAGAGCATGCAGAAAAACTATTAAGACCAGGAAATCTACTCTGAGACCATGTCTCCTAGAAATAACAGGAAAGGTCTATTCATAACACCTCAACAATATGGCTGCCTAAACAAGACTTTCTTAGGATAACAGTAGAATTGTCATCCTGTTCTACTTCCTGTGCAAGGAGGCAACACTGATGGACTCTAAGCCCTTGACAGCACAGCAATGCCAGGTCAGAGGCCTGCTCCAGGCTCTCAAGGCAGTGTCTGTCTGGTCAATGCAGATCAACACTCAGAGTGCCAGCTTAAGTAATCTTTCTCTTGTCTAAGCAGATCAGGTTGAAACTGGAACATACGGAGGAGCCAGGCCAGTCCCAAATGATGCTGAGAAGATAAGGCAAAGCAGAGTGTGGAGGGACGCTGGGTATCAAGTCACAAGCCTTCGAGCCACAGCATAGGTAGAGTCAACCACCTCACAAGCTGCCTCTTGGTTAAGCATGCCATCACTTCCACCTGAGCTTACACTGTGTGGTGACATGGGGACAGACTGGCTGATACCTGACATAACACCTGACATGAACGAAAGCTCAAGGCTGGAAATGACAGCAGAAGAAAGCCAACCCACTTTCCCAGAACACAGAATGTAAAGCTAAATCATGGAAACTTTACTTACCACAGATTAAACGTATTGACTAATTCTGACTTAAAAAGAATCACTGAAATTTTCTTGCAGAGGTGGGGCTGAATGCTAACTTCTAAATAGCAAAAACTTAGTAAATCCTTGATTTACAGCCTTACCATAGATTAGACATCCCTAACTTAAGCTCAAATGTTCCCAAATCATCTGACCACAGTAGAGGACAGTTTCACATCATAAAACAAACTTTCACAAACTTAAAGATTATGCGAAAATTATCTTGAGGCTATGTGTCTAAGCTGTACCTGAAACATAATTGCATTAAATCTCTTTTTAAAATCTGACATTAAAAAAAAATTACAAAGAAAAAACGGGGGAGGGAGTGCCCAAACTCCAAAACATAGTTCTGGTCCCAAACATTTCAGATAAGGAGCATCTTTTGTTCTAAATGTGTCTAAAATAAAGATGAGAACGAATATTTTACACTCACTAATGTTCAATAATATTTAAATATGTCAAAACTCAGAAATAACATATAAGTCCATTATACAGAAATGATGTAATAAATCAGTCCCAGTATTAACATTATGCTATATAATGCAAAGCAGAAAAAGTTCAGAGGCTACAGAGATAGTTCAACTCAGGAAAAAATGTCTCTCACAGTGACCACAACCCATGTAAAAAGCCAGTGTGGTTGCACACTTATATAATCTCAGCATCAAGGAGGCAGAAACAAGTGGGTTCTGCGGCTTTCTGGCCAGCCAAGTGTAGTCTCACTGGCAGGCACCTAAGGCTGACCTCTACCTTCCACATACACGCACACATGTATACATCCATACATACTAAATTCATTTACTGTCTCATAGCCTATCATCCCAATTCTTAAAAAAAATGTTCTTTGTTTGATTGTATATATCATAAAAATCTAAAATGCTATATCAATAAGAATATATTTTTCCTTCTTTATGATTTCCTGCCCTTTTGGAATTTGTTAGTGAAAACATGTACTGTTTTTATTGCCCACAAAAGAGATTACTAAAAAATTTACTTTATATAATTATTCACCCATGTACCTTTGCATTAAGAGATCTATAAAACAAGTCAAGTTCTCTGAAATACATTGTTCAAGACCTGTTTCTGTGCTCTTAAGAAACAAGACTTGAGGTAGCAGGTATGCAGCTCTTTTGAGCTGGGAGCAAGAACACTGAGTCACTTTTATTAAGCAAAAATGTGTGTCTTAGTAGAGGACACATCAGCACCGCTGTGTCTAGAAACCAATAAAGGAAACAGGACCCTCTAGAAGAAGCCCACCAGCAGCTTTCAGATGTACCACAGGATGGGAAGGGAACCAAAGAAGTGCAGGGAGTCAGACGAAGGCAGAGAAGGTGTTTGCTTGGCTGGCTCAGGAGAGAGACACAGTTCTAAGTCAAGTTATAAACTAAGGAGAAGGCTGTTCCTGAAGGAAGCTTGATGGCTAACCATTTAGTGACTGAGTTAGTCAAAGTATCACTAACTGAAGTGTGGAAAATGCCCAGGAAAGGCAACTCATCAGAAAGCTGGTCTATGTCTCAAAGCAAAAAATAGATTTAGGATCCATAAGGAAGCAGCTTATAAGAGCATCAGAGATTTTAAACTAGTTTCAAAAGTTCATAAGCATTTTTTGTTGATTTATTAGATCTCCCATTACCACCCACAGACAGCACTCTACTGTTCAGTGAAGATAGAGGGAATTGTATGGCAAAAACAGTGACTTTTTTATTGTCTTGTTTCAAATTTAAAATGTCTCTTGCTATAATAAATTGCTCATGTAAATTCCAGTTTGTTTGGAATGGTTTTAAACAGTAAGCCAAGGGGCAAAGGAGGTGCTTAGAATGGATAACGGCATTTGCCACCAAGCCTGACCAGCTGAGTTCAATTGCCAGGCACCAGTGATAGAAAGAGAAAACCAACACCTGCACACTGTACTCTGGCCTACAAACACACACACACACACACACACACACACACACACACATACACACACACAAAATCCACCAACTAACCACCAACCAACCAACCAACCAACCAACAAACCAATCAATCAATCAAGCAATTTAGACAATTAAAAAGAGGACCAGAATCCCTGGGAATCTGTGTTTTTACATTGTTACTTGTTAAATCTCCACACTGGCCATTTTATGAAAGAAAACAGCAGGGACACAGAGGTAAATGAAGGGCTCCCTCTGCCTCCCCCCTGTGCCTGGGGAGGTGTCTGGGGTGGGCTGAGGTCCACTGACCCCACCCAAGACAAGAACATTTTCCTAGACTAATGCAGTGCTTCCCTCTCACCCAGGTCTCTCTAATTCCCAGAGGAACCAAAGTGCTACAGTAGACCTCAGGGGATTTCTGGTCTCCTCAATTCTGACATGACATTGAAGTGCTCGTCCCTGCAACCCACTGAACAGAACTTACAGTGCCAGCAAAGGCTCACCTGCTTAAAGCATTACTGACAAATAATTCTTGAAATGTTGAGAATCTGTGTTTAAGTTACGACAAGAACTTATGGGCAAACAACTATGCAGGAGACAGGCTGAGGTCATTACTGGTCACCTAAAAATGGAACAACTTGAAAACAACATCCTACAACTGCTTGTACACCATCTGTGGACAGCAAGAATCCTCCCAAACTAAATCAAGAGAGCAAGTCAAAAATAAAAAAAAATTAGGCAAGTTCTAGTTAAAAATTTTATCCTTTTCCAAAGAACAAATTTAATGCACTTTGCAAATCACATTCTTTCCATTTGTTTCAAAAAAGAGTTTCTTTCCTAAGGGGATGGTAAACATCATCAAGCAAGAGGGTAAGTCAGTTCCTGAAGCCAGACTAAAGATACTGTCATTCCAATTTCTCCAGCACTATCATAACTCTTCATGCCAACAGAAAACTATTTAACCTACAGAAAATGAGGTAAAACAGAACACTAATGTAAGCTCTAGTCTCTCTATTATTCAGTGTTGTACACTGTTATTAAAGACATCCACAATTCTCTTGTATAATACAGCATCATAATCTATTCATAATCAGGTTAGTACATTGTCCTAGACCCAAAATGAACTTTCAAAGACATAACACACTGAAAATGTTCAAAATGTAAACTCTGCTCTCTCCAACCCAGAACCGGAATCAAATTTCAAGTTTCACGGATCACTCCAACTTTTCCCCAGCTATGCCACACAGTGCGTGGAAGTCAGCACAAAGGTACAGAGACACAGCTAGCTGTGGGTTGTCTCCACAGGCTCACGTCAGGAATGGCCAGAACTCATTTATTCAGCAACTATGCAGAACAGTGGAAATGGCACCTAGGGCCTGAGAAGCGGTGCAAGTTCCCTCAACTCAAAGCAGTCACCAACCAGACAGTTCTATAGAAAAACAGGGTGTAAGAGGACCTAAGCCACCCAAGGATCCCCTCCAGCTTTTTAGTCTTCCTAAGAAAGTCCAGAGTTAAAGACTAAGGTTAGTTCCCCCAAGCTACTGTTATACTCCATAGTAATCACAACAACCTGCCCCTAAACACCACTCCACTGTTTACCTCTTGCAGGGACATTTAAAAAAAGAGGTGCTCTTTCCGTTAAATCTGCCTTGGGGTTCACAGAAAGCACCCCAGAGAAATCTCTGCTGTGCTTAAGCTACTAATTGAAATCATGTTGTGGGAAAGAGGCTTTCCAGGAAAGATAGCTGAGAGCTTACTTTGGTGGGGCAGTACTACCAGTGGAACACAGAGCCAAAGGGCCTAGTGCCATTAGTATCTTTCTCTCAGGTCTGGGCAGCCCCAACTAATGCTTTACCACCCAGCTTAAAGGTCACCTCCTGATTATCCCCAGGGCTCTCCCCACCTCCTGTCACACACCAGCTCCCCATTTACATTAGCAGCACAACATCCTGTACCATTACCATCATCACAACTGTGTGCCACAGATCTGTATAACTACGTAGTCACTAATCTGCATTTCCACTGGCTAGGTAAGTTCAGTTGTACAAATCGTGTGTGTATTACTCAGTTCTGTAACCCAGGTATAGTATCTGTACATACAGTAACTGTTAGACACAGTATCTACCTAAAACACACTGACACATTTTATTATATGAAGGAGTCTCAGGTAAAGATCAGCAATCAAATGGCTTCTGAAATTAGTCCAGCGGCAAAATGAATCTGACTGGAAGCACAAAACTCATCTGGGGGACAGCTAAGGAGGCAACTAGAAAGAACTCCAGGTAAATGATTACCAATGGCTTAGAACTGAGGGCTGCCAGAATCTGGACAGTGATTCTGAGGATCAAGTAGCAGAGGCTGCTGTAGGGGCAGACTCCCAGGGCGCAGCGCCTGGGGCGAGCAAAGAGACATATGGGAAGAGGAAGTGGTGGTTCCAACCTCAGATGGAGATGGAGGACAGCATCCTTCCAGCAATTAACTGTGGGCCTGAAAACAAGGAAATCCAGCCTAGCTGCACTGAAATAGGCACGCTTTCCGTTACAGGCTTGTAAGTCCTTGTACCTGATGAAGATACCCTTTGAGTACACATACTGTATCAGACATGGCTCCCACCTGGCAACAGAAAAACCAAAGCAGTCAGCCTTCAAGGAGATGCCTGAGAAAGTAACCACATGTCAACAACTGAGAAAGCCAGGCCCCACTGGACCTGTGATGTGACCAGTTACCATATCTGTCATATGGTATGCTGGGATGCTGACTTCATACCCAACAATAAGTGGTGGAGGCAAATCTGCAACTGAGCAGTTAACAGAAATGGATGGATGGACTCTCTTCATTTGCACTGGAGACATGTAGAACAATGTGTCCCATGGACAGACCATGCCCTGTCACTGAGCTGTCCTGGACTGAGTTGCTATCAGCAGCAGACTGGGGGGTCCCAGCCCCAGAAAGGGAGAGACCAGATAAGCATGGAAGAGCCTGCTGAGCATAGGCCAAATTCTGAAGGTGCTGAGGGCAATTCACGGGAGGCTCTTGATGTGACAATGAAGAGATGAGTGCTCAGGGAGGACCAGGCAGGAGGCAAGAAATGGTTTCCCAAGGAGTGAAAGACCACAACCCAAAACAGATGTGCATAAAAGCAGATGAGGAAATAATTCTGTGAAAATAACACAGTTCAGTTTCAGCCCATCCCAGGCAGACCACACTTCAGTGCTTGTTCCCAAGGCCACCAGATTTTACAGACTGGGCTGTGTGGATCTTTCCAAGAGCTGGTGTCACACCTCCCACCCTTTACAAATGCTTTATAGAGTGTGCAGTTGTGCTGTGTGTACCTCAACTCCCTTCCACACACTTGGTCTGAGTTCTGTAACCACTGACCTCTCTCAACTCCCTGCCTGGAATTCCAGCCTTTCGGTGAGAAGCCCCCCCCCCCCCCACACACACACACACCACCATTCATAGCTTCCTGTTCTCTGCAGCTGTCTCTGTTCCAGTCAGAAGCACTCACCTCAGTGTTCCACAGTAGAGGCTTCCAAGCACCTAAGGGCAGAAACTGCTCTCCGATCTCACTCCTACAGCTGCCTTTCTACCCTGGGGCCTCCCAAACAGATAAAAACTCCAGGAATACATGACTAAGGTTAAGTTTATCCTCCAAAATCTACTTAGCCTTTCTACCCGGTAGACCTAAGATTTCTGTCTGCACATAATGGGGAACACCTGCATCCTCAACAGCAAGACTTTGTTGTATTTTGAGGAAAAGTCTCACTATAGTTGCCCTTGCTGTGAAATCCAAGCCAGCTTCAAACTCATGATCATCCATCTGAGCTCAGCCACCCCAGAGCTGGGAGTATATGTGTGGTCACACAGGCTTCAGGAGTGTGTGTGTGTGTGTGTGTGTGTGTGTGTGTGTGTGTGTGGTCACACATGCTTTAGTTCCTGAGACGCCACACATACTATGCAGCCCAGACTGGACTTGAATTTTGGTCCTTCCTACCTCTGACTCTCACATACTGGTATTACTTGATGCTGAATTAGTTTTCCTACAAAAATGCTCTAGCTAAAAATTCTTATCTTATGGCTGAGATGCTGTTAAAGTAAGCCTTCAGTATTTCTCACTATGTGTTTAAATCAGAAAGTCCGGGCTGTGTGGAAAATTCATGTTAACTTTTTTCATCAGAGGCAGTAAAATGAACAGATGCTCAGTAAGGTGCAATAGGAAATAAATCATGTCTTATTTAATACCAGAGCTTAGACTCATAGCTCCTCACTATCTCCAAATAGCCTTTTCTGTTTAGTTTCACTTTCAACAAGGGAAAAGCATCCTCACTTCAGTGTAGATACGCCCAGTATAAACAACACAAATGTCCTTCGATTTTAACTAAAAGACATTTCAAAAGGCTTCCTTTTAGGATTATGTGCTTAAGTTACAAGATCATCATACAAAGACCTGATCTGAATATCTGTCCTATAAGAGTAAAAATTAACGTAACTTTCCAGCTCTTGAATGTCCTAAACCAGTGGCTCTCAACTGTGAGCTGCGACCCCTTTGGGGTCAAACAACTTTTTCATAGGGGTCACCTTAGACCATCGGAAAACATTTTAATTTACATTATGATTCATAACAGTAACAAAATTACAGTTATGAAGCAGCAACAAAAATCATTTTATGGTTAAGAGTCACAACATGAGGAAATGTACTGGTCACAGCAATAGGAAGGCTGAGAACCACTGTTTATCAAATGTGTCACACTGCTGTCACTCATGAAAATTACTCAGAATAGTATAAAATTCACTCAGACGAGCATGAAAGGAAAAAAGAAAATTTCTGCATAAAGTAAAATAACTAACTGGCTGTGCAAAATTTTAAAAATCAAAAAGTGGCACTGAGAGCTTCCGATCAGAAAGCTCAGAGGACAGGAATATGAAGTCGGTGCTATGCCCTTGATTTTCTTACCCAGCTCCAATATGTGACCTTGGGAATGTCATCTAATTTCTTCCATTCCTAGGTCTGTAAAATGGGTCAATTTTATACTGACAGCCAAAAAAATTGTCATGCATTTGGTGTTCTTTGAAAGAAACTTTTCTAATTAGTACGTGTTAATTACCACACATACAGAACATTCCTCTTCAAGAACCCAATTCCAAGAGAAATACTTAAGCAGACGTTGAGGACAGATTTCCTGAAGGGAATGGTTTTATAAATCTGGAAAACACTGTAACAAGATTAGAAATTAACAAATTGATTACATAATCCTTGACAACCTGGGCTTCCGACTACACCGATACACACTGTAATAAGTTAGGGACCAATTTGGGAGAGTGTCCCAATCCCTACAAAGAATTCCAAACTGAGCCTTTTGACACTGGACAGGAATCTGCTGGAAACTCAGCACAAAGAGCTGTACACCTGTAGGTCCACCGCTTACTTCACCTTAAACCTGACAAAACTCCCACATCGAGGTGGTTTAACCAGGGCTCCTAAGACTTGGAGACTGTGCTCATTTAAATGGAAGGGAAAGTAAGAAACCTGACAGCCCAGAGACCCAGCATCCTCTGACTTCTATAGCCTTAGGAACCCCGAGATACAGTCTCCAATGCGTACATGACCATGACCCGAACTCACAGCAAAGCTCCTAGGTTGTAGCTGACACCACTGTTAAGAACAACACAGGTGGAGGTAGCCTAAGCATAAAGGGCTGCCACTTTCCTGGCTCCCGAGTCCAAGCAAAAAGGCAGGGTGTTTGTTTTTATTTCAAATGGTTCGGAAAGAAATCAACAGGCGATGTCTGATGTCTACGGAAAAGAACGGCGTCTCCTAATGCGAAAAAATCCGAGCAGTCCCCGGGGAGCCGCACCGCTGCCCCTTCCGCAGCCCGGCGCCCTTCTCCGCAGACAACCGCGTCCCCGAGCTATCGTGAGACGGCGGCCGCCCGGCTCTGCAGCGGGACCCGAGGCCCGTGGGGAAACTGAGGCCCGGGGAGCTCGCGTCGCCCGGGCCCCGCTGCGGGCGCGGCGCGGGGCCGCGACGCGACTCCCGCGCTGCCGCAATCCCGCGGCGGCCGCAAGGGCAGGGCCGGGCCGGGCTGCGCGAGGCCCGCAGGCCGGGCGAGCTCGGGGCCGGGGTGGCGCCGCGGGCCGCGTCCTCCGCGCAGGGCACCCCGGGCCGAGCGCGCAACTTACTTTCCGCCTGCGGCGGCGCCCGCCCAGCCCCACTGAGGCAGCCGCTGAGGAGAAGCGCAGGCCCGGCCCACGCTCCCGCGCGGCGCGCCCGCTCGCCCTACCTCAGCCGGCAGGCGGGCATCCGTCCGCAGCGGCCGCGGCGTCGACAACTCCCTCCCGGCCGCCGGAACCCCGCACCCAGGGCTAATCATAATACCGAGCGGGCGGCCGGGGGGGGGGGGGGGGTGCGGCCGCACTGCGCATGCGTGGGGCTCGCGTCAACGTGACGAAGCGATGGGGGTGGGGTCTCGTTTGGGGGCGGGGCCTTGGGTCGGGCGGGGCGGGGCTGACCCGGCGCACCTGCAGGCCAGCTCCGGGACTGCTGGAGGGCGTCCTGGCCCTGGCCTGAGCTCTTCCTACTTGGGAGGCCCTGGGCACTGGAGAACACAGCTTGTACAGAAGGAAGCACCAGGACGATGGACAGCGGCAGGCCATAGCAGCTACAGCTACAGTGTTCAGGGGATATCCGAGGACAGGCACTGCATCTTGGAGCAGAGGGCAAGAAACACACTTTATCCATGAAGATTTACCCTATCTCCTGCCTAGCTTTAAACAATGAGCGACACCAAAATGAATATACATATGTGCATGCATATATATATATATATATATATATATATATATATATATACACACACACACATATACACCAATATATACACACACTTTTTTTGTTACTGTTTCTTCTCTCTGGGAATACATTTGAAGAACTGGTTGATTTTGTTCCTACTTAAACAAAAAGGAGCAAAGCCCAGCACCTCAGTGCAGGCTTGCCTCCGGAGCCAAAAGACTCTGTCGAGGCCAGGCAGCCTCTGAGAAACAACATAGAGAAATACACACCAGGCATTAATGTGGCTGTTCATGGTTCTGCTCCAAGATGTCTCAAAAAAGGTGTTAGTGGTGGCAGGATAAGAGGTAGGGAGCTCCCAACTTTGGCTCCTGGAAGGCTGATGAGCCATGGAGAATAGTCCTCTGGGGCTCCTGGAGAGAAGCCAGGTGCCAGGTTTCTCTCACCTGCTTTTCCTTCTGTGTTCCTTCATCCCCGGTAAAGAAAGACACCTGCAGAATGAGCTTCTTACATGTCTGAGTTAACCTACTGGACAAAGAAGTCGAAATGGCTTTTGCCATCTCTGTTGGTTAGAAAATGGCAAGTCTTTCTTCATTTTACTTATTTTACTATGACATCCGCTCTGCATACCTGAAGACGCTGGGAAGCAGAGTGGATGAGAAGGTGGTCTCTCTGGGCAGTAACAAGATCTTCTGCTGAAACGTGAACTTGGCCTTTCAATTATCCTGATGGTTTAGCCTGAGTGGTGTACATAGGAAAAGCCTTAAGACTGGCCTCTGCTCCTGAAGGCCCCACCAGTGATCACTCTGGCTTAGGATCCTAAAAGAACCATGTCATTTGATGTGGAATTTTTTCCTTTTTTTTTTCTGTCTGTCTATCTTTTCTTTCTTTTATTTTTTTTAATGTGTGTGTGTGTGTGTGTGTGTGTGTGTGTGCTGAGCCATCTCAGAAGCTCTGCCAGGGAGATTCTGATTCAGACACACATTGAGCAACTGCTCCTAACTAGGACTTACACAATCTGCTTTTACTGAAAGACCTTTGCCCTTTGGGAATGGTCACTGGTCAGGGACACTGTGGCCAATGAAGGAGTAAAAGCATACTTGTAACGGTCTCCCAAGAGAAGTCCAGTGGCCAAATTTGTACCCCGAAAGGACACTTGTAACAGAGGACAGTGGCTTCAGCACATGAGGCCTTGAAATGGGGTGTTTATGTGCTCCTATGTAACTCAGACTCTGACCAAAGCAATACATTAGAGTCAAATTTATCAACTGATTTCATTAAAATCCGCTTCGGTCATCTTGAGACGAACATGTAGTGGTCACCATGTGGCAGCCATTGACTTACCTATAGGGTTTCCCTGGAGGTTGGGGTGATGCTGGGAAATAACCCATGTTTGGTTCCACACCTTCAATATGTTAGTGATATGATTATGCTTGAGCAATATTTTAAAATATTTAAATACGAATTAAGGTATTGTTACTTTACTTGGCTCTTAATCAAATTTGCTTAGTTTAATGAAGAAACCCCCTTCTCAGATCTTCCCCAAGGCTTTCTTTAATACTCACTGGTTTCTTAACGTTGGGTCTTTTTATGGACCGGCAAGAAGCCTTAATTAGATACATGCTACAAAATGACAAGATAGAACTTGCAGTTACAGTCTCCAATTCAGATCTCAAAAGCAACAGAGTAGCAACTACTTAAAGAAGTCCTTTGTCAGATGAAAACCAGGAAGGTGCAACAAATTAGATCAAGATGTGAAAACCAAGCAGATTAGTGACCCTTCTCTTCCCAACCCTCCAAAGCAGTGTGTGTAGCAAGCTTATCTTATCCAGGCATTTTTATCAGTTACAAAAAAAGAGTTTTAAAAATATATATTAAACAGTATATTTAAAGCAACCGATAGTGATTATCCACCTAAAGTGACTATTTGAGTTGTGATTGATTTTTCAACTAGTCATTTTGTACATTAACACACTTCTAAATTTTCAAACGCATTTATAAACTCTGGGTTTATCCCAGTTCACAGAAATACTTCATAGGAATGGCCTTGAGAGTTCCTCACAGGCTTCCTTCTTTACCAGTTAACCCCACCTAACTCTTTTATCACAGATGTAAATTGGTGTTGTGGCCGTGTAGGCGTGCAAGCGTAAGTAAGTGCATGTGTGCATGTATGTATGTATATGTAAATAAGTGCATGTATCCATGTATGTGTGTATATGTAAGTAAATGCATGTGTGCATGCATGTATGTATATGTGCATGTGTGCACTGGTCATGCATGTTTGTGCACCTGTGCACACTTATGTATGTGTGTGTGTGTGTGTGTGTGTGTGTGTGTGTAGTGGATTGGTTTGATGCTGCTATGTATTTAAATGCTAAATACTGAATTCCAAGACCTGGCTGCTCCAAGACAGATCTCATGTATACCAGCTTTTGTTGTACAAACCTTGCCCCTAAGTTATTCCTGCTTGGTTAATAAAGATGCCCACAGCCTGTAGATGGGCTGAAGAAAGGTAGTCAGGGCTTCCGTTTGTAACTTAAGGTCTCAGGCGGGGATCTCAGACCTCAAGAGGGAAAGAGAGGGGAAGAAGAACTCACCATGGGGTAGGTAGGTTGTGAGCACAAGGCCTTGAGGGCCAGCCTGTTGGGAAAAGAGCAGCCCAGGCAGAACATGGCAAGTGAAATCTTGGAATTACTGACAGGGAAGTTGATAAAATGACACAGAAGGTCGATATCTGCCCAACTCTAGTGCTTGAAGGCTTATTATAAACATACAGGTTTTGTGTCTTTTATTTGGGAACTAAATGATCTAAGTTCTAATCTGTTTACTATACTATACAGTAATAGTATAAAATTAGTATGGTGGTATTAAAACAACACAGTATGGTGTTGTCAAAATATTAAAAACTTTGGGACTGGAGAGATGGCTCAGCAGTTAGGAGCACTGACTGTTCTTCCAGAGGTCCCGAGTTCAAATCCCAGCAACCACCTGGTGGCTCACAACCATCTGTAATGGGATCTGATGCCCTCTTCTGGTGTGTCTAAAGAAAGCAACAGTGTATAAAGTAAACAGATTTTAAAGACATACAAACTTTGATTTATGCCCCTCAAACTTATATGCACATTATGATCCCTTAACAAAAAATCACTTGTTCAAGGTTCATAAACCCTTTATGCCCTCGCCCCTGCCTTCATCTCCTTTCTTCTCTCTGTGTTGTCTTGGTCTGCCTCCCTCCCACCCCCTCTCTTCAACTTGCCCACTTCTCAGAGAGAGGACTGCTGTTTTACACCACCTCACCTTTGCTTTTCTGTTCTCTCCACCTACTACTCCTTCCTCCCCTTCCAGCTCTTGTGTATTTCTGCATCCTTATTCAGCTTCAAAGTCCAGTCTCTGGGAAACCCACCGCTATCTGGGGTGAGCATTGCTGCCCCACCCCAGTCTGACTCAGTTCTCTGAAGCTGCAAAACCTCTATGCATACCACTTAGAGACATTTTCCTTTCCAATCTACACGCCTTTAGTTTCTTTTGCTTGCTTAGCTGTCTGGCTGTAACTCCCAGCACAATGTTGAACTGAAGAAAGGGAGAACATTCCACTGTTAAGGGTGATGCTTCTTTGTACAGATGCTTCTTATATGGTTGAGAAATTTCATAGTTTGCTATAGCTCCATCATGAATGAATACTGGATTTTGTCAAATGATTTTCCTGTGTGTATCCACACAGTCATATGGTCTTTGTCTTTTCTTTTTGGTGTGTGGCATTTATTTTCAAATGCTAGGCCAATCTTGTGATTTTTTTGGATAAGTCCAGCTTGATCCTGTCTAGATGTTGCTAGATTTGACTTGTGATACTTTATAAGGAATGTTTTGCTTGTTTTCACATGTCCTTCAATGTCTTTTGGTCTCATGGAATCAGCAAAATTGTGTCTCCTGTGCTTTTTCTGAAAAAGCTTGTTAACATTTGTCATTATTTCTTCTTCAATATTTTTTTTTTGAAAAATCTTCTTCTTCAGCAGTAAAGCCAGGGCATAGATTTTTCTTTACGGCAAGACTTCTAATTAGTAATTCAATTTCTTTAGTTATTCTGATCTGACTTTCTGTTTCTCCTCAAATTAGTTTAGATGGCTTGTCTGTTTCTGAGAACAGGAGCTATCTTCACTTAAGATGTCTGATTTCTTCTTAAGGCTGCCTCTTAGCAAGTCTCTCGCGTCTGCTGGGCTAATGGCAGCATCACTCATTCGCTAAGATTTTTAATTTTGTTTTCTTTTCCAGAAATCGAGTTTTGCTTTTACTGTTTTGCCCTGATTTTTATGTTATCAATTTCCTTCCTGGTTATTATCATCTATCATCTGTTATGGGTTTAATTTTCTTTCTTCTGAGACCCTATTTTTTCTGAGTTGGTCACTAAAGGCCACATTTACTTTAACGTTTGACTTAGCCACAACCCCCACATTTTGAGGGGCAGTGGCTCTTTCAAAGAACTTCTTCTTTGCTGTGTGATCTTCTTAGGACTCCCGGCTTCTTTAAAAGTCCATTTCATAAAAGACTATGTGTGTGCATGCCAAAGCACATGTGCATGCAGGTGTGCATACAAGTGTGTGCGTGCTGAGGCCAGAGGACAAGCCCACCTGTCCTTCTTCAGGTCCCATTTGCCTCAGTATTTCGGCAGGATCTTTTACTGGCCTAAAACAAATATGAGTTCCCAATCTTTGAGATTTCACAGCTATTTCTTTCCCCAAATTTTCTTATTCTGTCTTTTCTCAGGGAACATGCTTTGGTGAAATTGCTTTTTTAGATAATAATGGAGTTTGTTTTTGGGCCTAACACTGATAATCCCTTTCTTCTAAAATATGATTAAAACCTGTTTACGTGATACACCATTCCTATGATTATATAATGTCAAGAAAGAAATTACATGACAGGCCTCCTGTCATGAGCTCCTCTTCCAACAAAGGGGAGAAAACAGAGAAAGCTTCGGGTTTGTGGGTAGAAGGAGAGATCCTAAGCACAGAAGGAATTCTGGTTAGCACTGCTGTACAGACGGATCCAAGGGAAGCTCTCTAGAAGCTGTGGGGTCACTAGCCAAGAGCCAGGGGACACGAAATCATTCCTGCAGCTAAGAGCAACCGAATCCTTTTCAACAACACAACTGAGCTTGGAAACAAATTCTCTCTGGAGCCTCAGAGCCCAGTCAGCCCAGTGAGACAAAAACATCAGATATCCATTTTTACACTGCTAAGTCTGTGGAAATTTGTTGTGCAACAACAGAAAATCAATATAAGAGTCAGGCACAGTGGTTCACGCTTATACTATCAGCACCTGGGAGGCGTGGCATCCGGTATCTTCCCAAGTAACTGCCTGGCTCTTTATACATGTTGCCTCTTATTCAACTTCATATGCAAGAAGCTGCACAGAGGGTTCTTCTGTGGTGTGCTGAGAGAGAGAGAGAGAGAGAGAGAGAGAGAGAGAGAGAGAGAGAGAGAGACAGAGAGAGAGAGAGAGAGAGAGAGAGAGAGAGAGAGAGAGAGATCAGAGTAAGCTTTCTAATAACCAGACTTGAGGGAAGGAAGTGATGATGTCTGGCAGCCCTTGTGGAATCCATGATCATGGGGTGTTCTGTCATCCTGAGAATTCACTGCAGCTCTAAGTCAGTATCTGTCTTGATGGAGGTGAGACTGGTCTTCCCCAGGACAGACAGGAGATGACAGGGTGCCTGTTGATGCAGACCCTGTGGCTGGAGTTGGCATCTGATGAGTGAGTAGAACTTAGCTGAGTCACCCGCACGAGTGTTGAAACAGTTAGACCCAGTTCCTCAGGGCAACCTTGCAAATACAGCTTTCCTTACTTCTAGATCATGACTATGAGTGTGTGCATGCCAGAGCACATGTACATGCAGGTGTGCATACAAGTGTGTGCGTGCTGAGGCCAGAGGACAAGCCCACCTGTCCTTCTTCAGGTCCCATTTGTCTTGACATTTAGGCAGGATCTCTTACTGGCCTAAAACATGAGAAATAGTCTAAGCTGCCTGATCCAGGAGCCCCAATAATCTGCCAGTCTCTGCCTTCAGACCACTGTGGTTACAAGATGCATTGCCACATCTGACATTTTTTACATGAATACTGGGGAGTGAGCTCCTTGTCATTGGAAGGCAAGCACTTCACTGACTGAGCCAACTCCCAGACCCCACAACTCTTTTTACCTTGCCTTCTGTACTTCAGATGCGTAAAACTGACAACAATAAAGTCAGAAGAAAGAAAGCTGATTCGGGATTCAAGAGCAACTGTCTAGAAATAGTAGCCCTACATTTACCACCAGCACAAGCTCCCGTCTTCCTGGGCTGTGGTACCAGAATAATTAATTGCTCCATTTCCCAGCCTTTTTTCTTTTTTCTGGCCCACATATCTTGGTAGAATTCAGCTGTGGGCCAGGGCGGTGGGTTTGGGAATAGCTTTTGTTTTTCTCATACAAAAGGACAGCTGCTGCTGGCTCTGGCCTTCCCCTTTCCTTCCTCCCTGGCTGTGGGCATACTGCCTGGAACTGGGGATACTCTCCTGCAACTATGAGGGCCGGCTGGGGGAACCACAGTGGCTCTGGCCCTGCTCCTCATGAGCTGCTGAGCAAATGCTAACAGCTTCCCACTCCGAGCCGAAATGGAAAATTCTGTCCATCTTGTTGAACTATAGCCGAAAGCAATGCTGAGCAACACAAGCCGAAGAACTGCCATGTGTCAGGATAAGCAGGAAGGAGGTACAGTAAGGGTGTTCCAGGTCTCAGCCATGCATCAGGAAGATGACCCGGGTACTTTTTGTCCCTAAACACAAGGGAAATGTCAGGTGACTATGGCCAGATCAAAAAGACCTGGAAGTGATGCAAAGGAAGTTCTGTTAACCAAAAAGGAAACAGGAAACAGTTCACACACACACACACACACACACACACACACACACACACACACAAATTACAAGTTCTGTATAGAAGAGCTTTAGTTACTAAAGACAGAATGACAGATTAGAAAGCCAGCACTTTGCAGCACCTCCCTCACCAACTACTGGGTAAAGCTAACAGAACTGTCCAGAAAACACAAAACAGGATAAACCTGTGCTGGTTTTTTGTAAATTTTGTTTGTTTTCCTATCTCTTAAAGCGGGATATTCTCAAAGTCCACAGCATCTCCACGACATTTCCTAACCAAGAATCAAATCCAGTTTACAGGAATAGAAGAGCAACTTAAATTACACCAGAGGGAAAGAGTCGAATCCAAAAGCAGAGCAAACAAGAGGATAGACGGAACCCAAGTCCATTTCTTACATCCAAGGGGTGGAGAGCCCCCCAAAAGATGAAATTCCAGGCCTTGAACAAAAACGTACTGAAGCAGAGTATTCCCTGTGACCCCCAAAACTTGCAGCCTCTACCCCCATGTCTGCTACCTGTATATCTCATTCCAGAGCCAGGGAGCCCATTTAGGGGGGACACCTTTGCTCTACCAGCCCTCAGTGTACTCTTTTTAATGCTCCCCTTACTTGGACCCCAGCAGAAACAGCTTGGCTTTCTCTGAGCCCGGCTGATCATTCAAGCCAAGCTTTGGTCTGTGGTTGCTCTCTGTGCTAAAGGTCATCCACCTCCAGGAAGGACCTGTTTCCTGAGACTTATGAAAGGCAAAAGCCACAATGTTGGAAACCCACCTTGTTTGCCTCTTACCTTGGTTGCTTAGGTTTTAGTTTCCTTTGGGTCTGAATGTTCATTATCCCAGCTATGGCTCTCCAACTGGATTACCTCCTTGGTACCCTCTGTTCTCGGAACATGCTGCGAGCCAGCTACCGCAGCAACTCCAGCGAACTTTTATGGTAGCCCATCAACTTACTCTACAGTCTATGGAGTCCTCACCAGGGTAGGAACTGCCAGACTTCGCCTCTGTAGCCCTGGTGCCTTGCACTTGGCAATAGTGAATTAAACATATTTTAGAGAGTACACTGTGTAGTTGAATAATTTTGAAGTTAAAAAATCCTGTGGTTTAGTTCAGACCCCCAACTTTCAACCACATTACTTGTTAAGAAGGAAGTCTTGTCCACAAGTGTTAACTTAATGGTGTTATGCTAAGGGGAAGACCACGTAAATAATCTTCCAAAAGTGATAGGAAGGTCTGGTAGGAAAGATGGCCTGAGTTCCGTGGCCCTCCCCAGAACTCCTCTTTAGCTTCCTTTCATCAAGAAGCTGCCTTTTCTGGATTCAGTAATCAGCTAGTTCCCCCACGTTGGAGAAGAAGAAGGATAACCCCATCTGGTGTGACTTTAAATAGCCACAGGTAGCTAGCTATAAGGGATAGATAATTATAGGACCATTTGTCTTATCTAGGTGGGCAGTTTATATTAATATCAATTGGCTCTGAGTTTGTGTGGTGTTTCCTTCTCATGGCACCTCAACTGAGTTCCAGAGAAAGGTACGGTGGCATGGTGGGACTCACCAAGCCCACCTTGGAATTGGGATGCATGGAGCTGGCATGGCGCCACCTGCCACAGGAACTTAGCGAGTCGGGTGGGATGTTCTGGAGCACAGGGCCAGAGAGTCTGCCAAGTTGAGAACAGTCCACCAGTGCTATGTGACCCGTTGGTGTCTGGAATAGTCGGACGCTACCGTGGCATGGTGCCTTTATACACTTTTTAGTATTTCCCACTACACCCCTGCCTTAAAACCCAGGAGAGGGCTGGAGGGAGAGGTCAGCAGTTAAGAGCACTTACTGATCTTGCAGAGAACCCAAGTTTGTTCTCTAGTGCCAGCACCAGGCAGGTTACAACAGCCTGAGACTCCATCCCCAGGAGGGTCTGACACCTCTGGTTTCCAAGGGCAGCAGCAGGCCACACACCCAGACACATAAATGAAAATAAATAAAAAATCATAAAAAGATCCAGGAATGCTAGGGGAAGGGTAGAAGTAAGAGGAGCAAAGACTAGAAGCCAAGCCTTCTTTGGCTAACACTTGCTATCTTAGAGTACATGGGAACCTGACTCACCAGAGGCTGACTAAACTCTGATCCTAATCTTCAGCCCCTCCCAACAAGGCCCCGTTGCCTGGACCTGGTACTAGTTATTAGAGCTCAGTACACAAAGGGTGGAGGGCCAGATTATTCATGACAACTGGTGTATCCTCAGCACTAGGCTCTTAGTTATTCAAGGTAACAGAGCACTTAGGGTGGGCTCAGACCCAAGAGAAGGGACAGATCATGTTCAAACCTAAACGGATAGAACCAGAGCTTTTTGTTCACATACACTGAGCTCTGTCTACGCCCATAGCAAACCAAATCAATCAAATGTTCCATGGTTGCTGTTTCTAAGGAAGGACTGGGAGTCACTAGACTAAATGAATGCGGAACACACTCTTTATAAAGCCGTGATGATAAACCCAGGCTGAAGAGTTCAAACCATGACTGTTGTGAAGAGAACCTTCTCCACAGGTTTCAACAGTCACCCCTTGTTAGTTTGGTGGAACAATACCTGTTCAGCTACAACTGACATTTTTATTAGCATTTACAGTACCTGTTCCAGCTATAAGGCCACTGGGAAAGAAAGATCATGGGGACTCATGGGCTGAAGGCTGTATTGAAGGCTCAGAGCCAGATACCCCGTAATACTAAACACTGGGGTATAACAGCTCTCAGCTGTCTACAGATTACAATCCATTCGATGTCAACTTGTCATAAGTATCCACACATAGTGCAGAAATTTAAAGGCTTTTATTTTAGAGATGGAGAGGGAAATGTCCCCATCAGCAGACACACACACCATACGCGCTGCCTTTGACTGACACCTCAGCATTTGGCTCCACAAGGCATGCATGAACCGCAGGAGACAGACATCATGAGGGTGGAGTGTCAGTTACCTATTTTGTTACTATGACAGATATCTGACCAAAGCAACTTGAAGAAGGAAAGATTTGTTCTGGGTCATGGTTTGAGGAGACAGTCCCCCGTGGCTGAGAAGTCACGGTGGTAAGATGGCTACTCCCTCATGATGCAGTCAGAAAGCTGCAAGAGTGAATGTTGGGGCTCAGAGCTTTCCCTGTCTCCTCAGACTGTGGGATGGTGCAGTTCACACCCAGGGTGTGTCTTCCCTTTTCAAATAAACTTCTTGGAAATTCCCTCACAGACTCAACCAGAAGTGTGCTCCCTAAGATATTCTAAAACCCCTCAAAGTGACATCACAGGCAGGACCCTAGGTATTTTATTACCTCTGCCACTTACACCTTCCTTCACTGTGCAAAGCACCAAGTCCAGAGCTCCATAAATATACTCAAACTTAGCAGACAATCATCATAGATCCAGATAGAAGGGAAAGAATGTCCTTGTGCCCTTAGATTTGGGAAAAGGAAACTAGGGTGGAGAGAAGCTGGCTGATTGTTTGTGACTCCTCGTTACTCATAGAACACAGTTGAGCTCCTGTCTCAGTGTCTGAGATTTTCTAGAAGAAAGAAAAGTGTGAAAACATGAAATACAGTGGCATAAAACACATAAAAGTAACATTGGGATTAAGGCCCAAAAGGAGATAATTATAATATATATACTTATACATAAACACACACATATATATGTGCATTATATATACATATATATGTATATATACATATACATACATATATGTATATGTACACACACACACACACACACACACACATATATAATTGATTTGTAGGAGGGTTTGAAGGGGGGAGTGCATGTAAAAGAATAGTCCCCAAGTTCCTTGCTTATCTTCCATGCTGTATGCTGGCCCCACAGCCTTCAAGTTCCCAGCTAGTTTCCTCCTGTTGGGAGAGGACATGAGAAGCAGCTTATATAGGTCAGGTGATATTTTAAAGCTCCATCTGCTAATTAATTTTGGTTAGAGTGTGTTGCCACCAGAAAAGTGGTGAGCCTTTCCCTAACACCTTTGGCTGTTTACTCATCAAGAAAAGTCACAAGTTCTTTTCTCTGTTAAAAGTGTCAAGAGGGTAGGGTGGGGGAAGATTCTCTGAGATCAGGACTGTTTAAAAACCCAGCATGCAGCATCGTGACCCCAGAGAACCAGGAGGAAAGTCTCTAAAAACATACATCAGGTCACTCCTTTTGTTCCACCGCAGAGGCCAAAACGCTGAGACCTAAGCACACGCTCACCAGAGGGCCGTGCGCACAGTGATGGTTCAACCGAGGGCCGTGCGCACAGCGATGGCTCACCTGAGGGCTGTGGGCACAGCGATGGCTCACCAGAGGGCGGTGCGCACAGCACTTACCATAGTACTGCAGAAATCTGTACGGTGGTAGCAGCATGACGGGCTCCAGATAAAGCTCCTGAAATGTATTTTAGCTATATACAGGACTCCCACGGTGCTAATTCTTGGAGAGACCACTGTAAATACGTGGGAGATCAAAACAGCCTTTAAAGCCAGGGGCTGTGGTGCGTCCTGTAATCCCAGGAAGCCCTGCCTGGAAGATCCGAAGGTTGGGAATAGAGCTCGATGTCAGCGTGCCTGTCAGTGGTTCCAGGTTCGACCTCCACTACCGAGAACAAAATTCAGTCTGATTTTTTTTAAAGATTTCTTTTTATTATTTGAATTATGTATACATGTGTATTTCTGGGTGGGGGTATGCATACTCACAGAGATCAGAGGTGTAGAAGTCCCCTGGTACTGGAGTCACAGGCAGTAGTTAGCTGCCTGACATAGGTGCTAGGAACAGATCTCCAGCCCTCTGTAAGGACAGTCTGTGTTTGTAACCATTGAGCCATCTCTCCAGCTCCTTAAACCTGGCCCCTGAGAACCACAAAGGCAGGCATCAGACGCTAACTATGACAGACTTAGTTTTATTGTTAACTGGGCGAGATTTGATGAAGTCCTGGTAGCATGAAGAAGCTCAGTGTGAGCAACCCTGCTCCCGTGGAGCCCTGGGGAGCATGAAGAAGTTCAATGTGAGCATCCCTGCTCCCGTGGAGTCCTGGGGAGCATGAAGAAGTTCAGTGTGAGCACTTCTGTGGGTCTAACCAGCCTTGGAGCAGACGTTGTAATGCTAGCATAACATTCAACCCCAAAACACGGGAATCAGACTGGAAGATATGAGGCTGAAGGGCTGCAGCCGCTTCACACCACACAGAACACTCACACCTCTGTAACCAGAGGCTCCCCTCAGCCTGTCAAATTCTTCACCTTAATGAAGCTCACATACTTTGGCTCTAGGAAGTGTGTTTGGGCACAGTCACCAGAGTGTTGGTTGTGCAATCGGGGAAAATTGTAAATACCTAACTCCCCACGGTGTTAGTCTTCCACCACCACAACTAGACGCCCAAGATGATCAACTTAAAAGAGACAGGGCTTGTCTTGGTTCTCAGTGCTGGGGGTTCCAGCCCATGACTGCGTGGCCCCACTGCTGTTGGACCCGAGGCCAGGCAGCACATTTGCAGTACAGAGTGCCTGGCAAAGCAAACGCCCTCACCTCTTTGATGGGGAAATGGAGGAGAGGACAAGGCCAGGCTTCCAAAGTTCCCTTTGCGGGGGAACTGTGAAGACCTGCTGCTAGTCCTCAACCAGTGAGGTTTGCAGGAATCCAATACCACTTCAATACACAGGACAACCAGCCCAAAAGCAGACTCCCTCTAATGGTTTCCACAATACCTACCCATCCAAGGGAACACCACACATCAGGAAGTAGTAAGGTAGACCTCTGCGGTTTATCACAGCAAGTTCCTCAGAGCGTATTATCGGCTAAGAAATCTTCATAATAATACTTCAAATGCCATTTGTATAAAAACAAATACAAATACTCAATACAAAGAAACCATGCCTTTACATATGATCTCTTCAGATGTATGTATCTGTGTAAATTAACCAACAATGCTCCTGAAACAGATCAGCAGTGGAACAGGAAGGAACGGAGGGCAAATGAGAAGTCAGCCATCTTGGAAATGTTGTAATACGTGAAATACAATATTCCATGCACAAAGTAAAATCACCACATAAAATATCCAATACTTATATACCCAATATGACAATGCTTAATAATTCAAGGTTAATATAATAAGACTTATAATCAAATGATTTATTAAATACATTTATAATAGTAATTTATCTCTATATAATTTCATTTCTTGTAAAATTTAATATTTGCCTGTGAAGTTAGCTTTATCTTTATTTATGTACGTGATGTGTGTTTCTGTGTGTGAGTGTATGCACTTCATGCCTATAGGTGCCTCCAGAGGTCAAAAGAAGGTACACGGTCCCCCGTAGCTGAAGTTACAGATGGTAGTTAGCTGTCCAAGATGGTTTCTTTGAACCAAATCTAGGTCTTTTGAAGAGCAGGTTGTGCCCTCGCTCTCCAAGCTCTCTCTGCAGCTCCTGTGTATGAAAGCTTAAACAATCGCATAGGAATGTCTGCCGCTGCAGATTCCGGAATCTTACTTTCAGACGTTTCTGATGCAAGCAGATCCCAGGAAGCTGAATCTCACCACTGCTGGCTGGAGGCTTAGACATTTAAACAGTCTCACCTTGCAGTGTAGGACACACAAATTATTCAGAAGTCTCCTTGAAGTATAATTCTCCTGGGATGGGGTCCAGGGGTGGGGGCCGGAGATTCTGTATCTCTAATAAGTTGCTGGTGGTGGTTCTCGGAGTCAGTAAAACTTGACCTAAAGGAGGATTCCAATCATCAGCGAGGAAAGACTCAGAAGAAGAGGAGCAGCCATGTTGGAGGGCAAAGGAAGAAGCTGTACCGAGGAACACTCAGGGGATTTGGTCTGACAAAAGGGGTAGTGAGGAAGCTGAGGGGTGGAAGCAGAGGGGCTAAAGCAATACGGCACTCAGAACCTGGTGCTTGGCACACTAGCTACCGATGAAGGCTTTCTGGGGAGAAGGATCCCAGCATTTCAGAGTAGATGTGCGTAGGGTGGATCCGAGAGACCTAAAGCTATGGTCCAGGTCCAAAGGTCTGACGAGCCACTCATGGTTTAAGACCGGATCTATTCTAGCAATCTCTTCTTCCTGAAAGCAGAGTCCACAAAAAGAAAAATGTTCTGGTTTCTCCCCGAGGACCGAAGTCTAGCCCCAAATCACAGAAAGCCTAGGGGCTGCTGTGCGCAGCAGAGACTCATCAGCCATCCTCACGGGGCCCACCAGCATACCTTTCTATGTGTAAAATGGTACTTTTTCCAAACTGGTACAAAAGGGAAGCTTCTACTTAGCAGGGTTGTGACCAGCTCACACAAGTGTAGAGGTCTCCTTGAGAAAGGGATAAGGATTACGGTCAGGGTGAGAGGGATGGAGCTAAGGCAGGAACAGAGGTTGTAAAGCCTCGGTGTTCTTAGGAAGGTTAATCTGACTCTACAGAGTTCACTCGTTTCTTTGTTTCACTTTGCAGGAGATGACTCCAGTCACTTTTGGCATCCAAACTCACCAAGTGCTGTCTTGTAGAAGCACAGGCCCCATTAACGCACTGGCTGCCCCTGGGCAGCTCCCCGGAACCCCTTGGGCAGCTCATGTGCAGATGCCAAAGCACAATGGCCCTCTCCATTTTCTATCAGACCACGTATTGTGTGGCTTTCCTTTGTAGGTAGATCAGATATAGAGGGACCAGAAGCTGACCAATGGAACAGTTCTACCCAAGTCTAGCTTAGTAATGCAATGAATTTATCAAGGGATATGTGTGTGTGTGTGTGTGTGTGTGTGTGTGTGTGTGTGTGTGTGTGTGTGTGTTGTGTTGTGTGTGTTGTGTTGTGTGTGTTGTGTTGTGTGTGTGTGTTGTGTGTGTGTTGTGTTGTGTGTGTGTGTGTTGTGTTGTGTGTGTGTGTTGTGTTGTGTGTGTGTTGTGTGTGTGTGTTGTGTGTGTGTGTGTGTGTGTTGTGTTGTGTGTGTGTGTTGTGTGTGTGTGTGTTGTGTGTGTGTGTTGTGTGTGTGTTGTGTGTGTGTGTTGTGTGTGTGTTGTGTGTGTGTGTTGTGTTGTGTGTGTGTGTATATATGTGTGTGTGAGGGGGGCTTCTCTCTTGGGCATTATCACCGTATCATCTGTTTTAATCACACCTGCTAGGCACAAGAGCCACCACCTGCATTAATATTTGGCTGTCCAGCTCTGACACCACCAGAGAATGGCACCTGCATGCAAACAGCTGCTCACCCCACTGCAGGGCTAGTTCTGTGGTAATAAATCACAGGCTGCTACATTTGTCTCTTACAAATGTTTCTTCAATTAAAAACAAAATTGTTCACACAATTCCCAAAGCACACTATTTAATTATTTTTAATAAAACACTTATTTTTCCCCCCGATTTGGAAAGAAATATATGCAATTATAGAAAACAGTGAAGGAGTAAGAAGCAATAAAGGTAGCAGTCATTACTCTACCCCAAAATGTATATTTTGGGTTTACTTAGGAGAAACTAGGCAAAACCTTTCCTTAATTTTTCTCCAAGGTAGAGTAATTCTAGATTTACATAGAAGTCTCAGCCATAATATAACTGTCATTTCCTCTCACCTGACTTCCCCGATGGCCACATCTTATGTAACTGAAGAACATTTGTCAAAACGAAGACATTAGCTAGCAGTGGTACATGCTGTTAGCGAAACCACAAAAACCGGTTTAGATTTTGCCAGTATTTCCACAAACGTCCCATCCAAGGTGTGCAGGGATGAACTTTGTGCTTCGCGTTACCTCACTTACCCCAAGGTATAATGTCACACTTCTGAGAAAATGCTGTGGTTATATTGTTTGATATCTTCGAGCTGCAGAATAAAGCATAGAGTGCTCAATTCCTCTGTTGGTGATGGGGACGGGAGGGAGCCCACTGAAACTGTCGCCAGGATCATAGGGGGTTTGATCTGTAGAAGATTGGGTGTGATGCTGTGGGGAGGGGATGGCTACAATGTAGCTATAGTTTCTTGCTCAACCAAGGTGCAGGATCCTGGAACCCCTAGTATTTGGCCTGAAGAGGCTATCTTTTGTTTCCCCCTAAAAGGGGCAAAGACTATAAGTAAAGTCACATCCTCTGCGCCACAAGGCATGTATAGAAGAAATGCTGCCTGCCAACCCACCCACCTGCCCACCTACTCATCTGCCCACTTGCCCTCCTATTACCTGCCTTTCTTCCCACTTGCCCACCTGTCCACCTGCCCTCCTGTCCACTTGCCCACCTGTCCACCTGTCCACCTGTACACCTGTCCACCTGCCCACCTGTCCTTCTACCCACCTGCCCTCCTGTCCACCTGCTCTCCTGTCCACTTGCCCACCTGTCCACCTGCCCTCCTGTCCACCTGCCCACCTGTCTACCTGCCCACCTGTCCACCTGCCTACCTGTCCTCCTGTCAACCTGCCCACCTGCCCTCCTGCCCACTTGCCCACCTGCCCACCTGTCTATCTGCCCTCCTGCCTACCTGCCCACCTGCCCATCTGCCCTCCTGTCCACCTGCCCACCTGCCTGCCTTCACTCCCCAGACCCCTCTCTCTCTTCTTTTACGTTGGTTGGGCCTTGGCCTATGAAATATATGCATGAATTGATTAGACATTGTCTCAGTCTTTATAGAACCTAACACTAGCAAGGAAGAGAGGCTCTTTTGAGTGACTCACCAGTAACCACACAATTACAGCTCTGGTAAGTGCTAAGAGATGAGGTCCAGGGGTCCAGGAGACTGAATCTGGGTATTAAGAAAGGTTTTCCAAAGGGAGAGGAGTTTAAGCTAAGCACCAAGAACCACAGATAAATGCTATTCAGACAAGGCAAAAGGGCAACCTGAGCAAAGTCGAGAACAGAAAAGTTACTGACATGGCTCTCCACCGTGAGTTCCTTGGTTGATTAGATGAAGGACATTCTTTAGTCATGGTATAGTTAAGGGACATTTGCCCAAGAGACAATGGTTGCAATAGAGCCCCAAAGCCTGCCAAATCTCCACGTCTCTCTCAAATACCCCTTGAATTCTCCCAGGAGACCTACCATCCCTCCTCTAGTCACCTGGCTTTCCTTGTCACTCCGGCTGGAGTGGGTGAGAATCTGCTCTCCTGACGTGGTCTGAGCTCCTGACTGTCAGTTCACTGGCAACACGGCGGCCCTTCAGCATCTAGTCTCATGGACTGAAGATGAAGGCGGCCACTCTGTCAACTACCGAGGAACGGCTGAGGGAATGTTTGGAGGTCCTAAGGGATCTGAATTTAATGGCAGGCTGGGGAGGCAACTGTAATGGACTGGCCATGTGCCTTGTGTGGTAAACACGGCTTGTATCTGTCCTGGCCATGTCACGTCCTGTAAGTTCCCATCAGCTCTGGAAGATTGTCTGGGGCAGAAAGAGAGGATCTGCTTCTCCAAATTCCCAAGGTCACATGAAAGAAGATGCCTAAGAGGGGCTGAGTTAGAAGATGGAAGACAGTCGTCCATGTCACCACTTTCATTCCTCATGACTGCCTGCTGAGGTCCAAACCTAGAGTTTGAGGACGTCCTAGAGGTCAGCAAGACACAGAGCCTGCATTCTCTCTAGGAGTGAGCTAACTGCTGGTGTATGTGTGCATCTGTGTGTGTGTCTGTGTTTGTGTATTTGTGTGTGTGTCTGTATGTGTGCAAATCTGTATGTGTGAGTGTGTATGTGTGTGTATCTGTATATATCTGTATGTGTGTGTGTGATGTCTCTCTATCTCTCTCTCTCTCTCTCTCTCTCTCTCTCTCTCTCTCTGTGTGTGTGTGTGTGTGTGTGTTCAGTGTCAGACATCGTCCTTAAGCATTGGCCATCTTATTTTTGAGACAGGGATGCTCACTGGACCTGGATTGGATTCAGCTGCACTGACTGCCCAGTGACTCCAAGAACTCTCTGACCCCTGCCTTACTATTGCTAGGACACCATGCAGGCTTTTATACGGCTGTGGGGATCTGAACTCAAGTCCTCATGAGTGTATAGTAGGCACGTTGCTGACTGAACAAGGTCTCCCACCCCAGCTGTGCCTGAGGAGGGCGGGGCCATGAGTAAGGCTTGGTAAGCAGAGTTATGGGTGTTACATCCTGAAGTCTGGCTAGCAGAGAGCTTGCGGGCGAGTTTAGGCAAGACAAGAGAAGAAGCACATGTAAACGCATGCTGATGCTAGATAGGTACAACTTTTGGGAAGCTGCAAACCACACCTTAAAATTGGAATTCCCACCTGGCAAGGAAACCTAAGGCTGCTGGGTTAGCGAGGGGTGTATCATGCCTGAAACATCAGGTTTCCAGTTAAATTCTCCAGACTCATGTTATCTGATGTGGTAGCCATGAGTCACGGGTGTCAACTGAATTGAAGTTAGTTAAAATACAGTTTAAAAAATCAATACCACACACTACCTATATTTCAAGGGCTCAATAACCACATGCAAGGAGTCACATGGGGCAGATAAGGAACAGAGAGAGAACTTACCTACCAGCAAAAGCAGTTCAAATGACAGCATCTGACTATGCTCTAGGGGGCCAGAGAAGAATTGTAGGCAATGAAATACCATTCCCTTGGATTACTCTGTAGTTGCTGGAGGGGCATAAGAGAAGAAAGCTGTGAGTGCAGATGTGGAGGCTGTAGGTGCAGGTATGGAGGCTGTCGGTACAGGTGTGGAGGCTGTAGGTGTAGGTGTGGAGGCTGTGGGTGTAGGTGTGGAGGCTGTGGGTGCAGGTGTGGAGTCTGTAGGTGTAGGTGTGGAGGCTGTCAGTACAGGTGTGGAGGCTGTAGGTGTAGGTGTGGAGGATGTGGGTACAGGTGTTGAGGCTGAGAGTGCAGGTGTGGAGGCTGTAGGTGCAGGTGTGGAGGATGTGGGTACAGGTGTGGAGGCTGTGGGTGCAGGTGTGGAGGCTGAAGGTACAGGTGTGGAGTCTGAGGGTGTAGGTGTGGAGGATGTGGGTACAGGTGTTGAGGCTGAGAGTGCAGGTGTGGAGGCTGTAGGTGCAGGTGTGGAGGATGTGGGTGTAGGTGTGGAGGCTGTGGGTGTAGGTGTGGAGGCTGTGGGTGCAGGTGTGGAGTCTGTAGGTGTAGGTGTGGAGGCTGTCAGTACAGGTGTGGAGGCTGTAGGTGTAGGTGTGGAGGATGTGGGTACAGGTGTTGAGGCTGAGAGTGCAGGTGTGGAGGCTGTAGGTGCAGGTGTGGAGGATGTGGGTGCAGGTGTGGAGGCTGTGGGTGCAGGTGTGGAGGCTGAAGGTACAGGTGTGGAGTCTGAGGGTGTAGGTGTGGAGGATGTGGGTACAGGTGTTGAGGCTGAGAGTGCAGGTGTGGAGGCTGTAGGTGCAGGTGTGGAGGATGTGGGTGTAGGTGTGGAGGCTGAGGGTGCAGGTGTGGAGGCTGAAGGTACAGGTGTGGAGTCTGAGGGTGTAGGTGTGGAGGATGTGGGTACAGGTATAGAGGCTGTGGGTGCAGGTGTGGAGGCTGAGAGTGCAGGTGTGGAGGCTAAGGGTGCAGGTGTGAAGGCTGAGGATGCAGGGTGTGGAGGATGTGGGTACAGGTCTGGAGGCTGTAGGTGTAGGTGTGAAGGCTGATGGTGTAGGTGTGGAGGCTGTAGGTGGAAGTGTGGAGGCTGAGGGTGCAGGTGTGGAGGCTGTAGGTGTAGGTGTGGAGGCTGAGGGTGCAGGTGTGGAGGCTGTAGGTGGAGGTGTGGAGGCTGAGGGTACAGGTGTGGAGGCTGTTGGTACAGGTGTGGAGGCTGTAGGTGTAGGTGTGGAGGCTGAGGGTACAGGTGTGGAGGCTGTTGGTACAGGTGTGGAGGCTGTGGGTGCAGGTGTGGAGGCTGAGGGTGCAGGTGTGGAGGTGGCTCTATGAGTGAAATTCTTGATGCACAAGAATGAGGACCTGGGTTTGGACTCCCAGCACTATTGATAAGTGACTGGAATCTCATCATTTAGGACATGATGACAGCTGGCTCCTGGGACTGGCTGATTAGCCATTCTAGATGAATCAGTGAGTTCAGCTTTCAAGTTATTATTATTTAAAAAGCAGACAGAGACAGAGGAAGACACTGGGCATGCGTCTCTGACCTCTACGCATGCACCTTTGCTTCAATGCACACACAAAGAAGACATTTGAAACAGCCTGGCCAGTTGACTAGCATGATACCAGGTCATCTCCTTTGGCCCGGAAGGTGCAATGCTGAGCATCTGTGAAAGGCTCCCTCGGGTTCTGACAGCCTCCTGCTCTAAGGAGAAGACAGGGAGTGAACCTATACACCTGACACAGTGATAGGGAGCTAACGTTGATCCACAAGACAAAAGGCCTCCCCTAGTCTTCTAGAAGCTGCAGAGACACAAGACCAGCCTTTCCTCATACCATGTAGGTGGAAAAATATTCAAGTTTTCTGTAGGGGCAACAAGTCAGATATTTTACTGAACCCCAGTTGCCTACTGCTTGAAGTTGGGAGACCATGAGAGTTTGAAGAGTTTGTTTGGACAACTACCCTTTTCCTCAACTGCTGCTGCTGTAGATGCGGCATGGGAAAGCTGGTGAATCCTTGTTGAGAGAACAATTAGACAGGATGCCTGGGGAGCCACTGACTCACAGAGAATGCCTGACAAGAAAGTCCATCCAGGCTTCTGTGTTCTAAGGGTGTGAACGTCGCCTCAGGAACAACAGCGGGAATGTGAGAACATCACCCCGTGCTCCTGGTTGAGTCAGGTGGGGATCCTAATTCAAGGCCCAGGGTTGGCAGCTAACTGCAGCGAGGCCCTCCTTGCAACACCTATTTCATTGGCCCAGAACTCTCCCTGCGAGCCAAGTCTTGTAAACTGGCTGGAAGAATCCATTTCTGTGTCATGGAAACTAAGGTCCTGTGGTAAGTATGGAAAGGATGTCTTAATCTTTTATCGGTCCCTGCCGTCTCACTCCACGGAAGCCGTCACAAGGTCTGCAAGCCACACTCTTCAGGAGGCTCCCTTCCCACCACCCTCCCTGTAGCTTCTGTCCCGGGTGGATATGACCTCCACCGCCCGGCACAAACATGACTCCAAAGCCAGGTAGCTTTTCAAGCAGGTTTATATATTAAATTCTCAATCCACAAACCCTCTACACAATAAGCTTACAACCAATGGACAAAGATACAAACTGCCCTTCTATATGAGATATAGAAACCTTAAAAATATTCATATCTATCTATCACCAATTAAGTCCACCTGGATCTAGATCCTCCTCCAGCTCCATCTTGATTCCTCTCAGAATCTCCCTCTCTCCTCCTCTCCCATTGTACTAGCCTTTTCCCCACCTACCACTCCACCGTCCAGTCATGTATCACCTTAACATCAACCCACACTAAAGCACACAGGTGAAACCATTTCCCAATGCTTTTATGGATACTGGTGTTCAAATCCAGCTTCTGGCTCAAAGATCTGCTCCGAGGAAGCGCACAGTGCGGGGCTGAGCCCTGGAGACCCGCAGTTATGCACTGGATATTGTGTTAGTGCTTTGGTGGCAACCCTCTGAGGGAGAACAAGGACTCCCCCAAATAAGGAGGCCCTGCTATCCACAGATCATCCACAGTGAGACTCCTTTCCTGGGGACTCTCCCTGTGCAATCCCATCACAAACTTCCTTCTATGGAAAAAGATCTCGTTGAGAAGTGTGATCCCTGGTGTGAAAGCGTGGCATCCAGGCACACAGCTGGTGATGCATGCTTGCAGGTTTTCCCAGCACAGAGCCAAACACATCTGCAGCAGGCTCTCCCTCATAGCTCTCACGGTGGGGAGCTGGGCTCACCCCTAGGTCCTCACCACCAGCTGCAGTGGTTAGCATGTGTCTGTCTAAGAATGTCTTCAACCAGTGAGCACACATCCCAGTGGGGCAATTGCTACCTAAGACTCTATCCCAAGGATATCACCAACCAAAGTCTGGCCCTGGGTGACCCCATAGATCAGCATCTGTTCCTGTCTCTGGCTATCCAGTGTTGGGGTTACAAATGCATGTCACCATGCTTGGCTTCTTTCATAGGTTCTGGGGATCTGAACTCATAACCTCATGCTTGCGTTACAAGCACCTTCCTAGCAGTTGTCTCTGCAGGACCATTTATGTTTGAGGCAATGTCTACACATGTAGTCTAATCTAACTCTTAAGTGTCCCACTGGTGGTGGGTCAAATGTCAGTGAGGAACAAGAGATGGCACGGCAGGGAACTGAACCTGCAAACTTCTCCCTTGGGACAGCTTTATCATTGTGCCAAAGCCTAACATTGCCTCTGCGTTTGCCGTCCCCATTGTCCAGCTCTCGAGGTGTCTTCTGGATGACGACAGTCTTCTGACTCCCAAACAGCTTCTAGCTCTGCCATTTTTTCCAACCCTTCCGTCTGTCTTTACCTGCCGGACCTGTGTAACAGAGCTCCTTCAGGAGCCCCGCTGGCCCCACCGGGCCCTTCCTCTTCCATCTCTGACTCTGGCCATAAGGAGACGCTGAGTGTCCCCTGCCCCGAGCCAAGGCTTTGTTATCTGAGGTTGCGTCATCAGCAATGACTTAAGAACAAGTAACCCACGAAATCAGAAAATAATGTCCTTATTATTTCTAAAACTGCACAGTGGATCTGGCCTTCTTCACAAACAGAGCTGCACCCCACTTAGAGACACAGATGCTGTCCTTCCTGGTCACCCCACAGTTCCAGAGCTTGTAAGGGTTTTGCTCGTTGACCTGAATATTATGCAAATCCTCTGTTCTCATCACTAAATCGAAAAGCTCCCGGGACGCTACAGCTTAATCTTAATGTCTTGTTATTTAGTAACAAACAATTGGAACATCATGTGGTCTTACCATACTCTGATTTGGAATTAGGTTGCTGTTAGTATATAGGAAAATTCCAACAGAAAATTCCATCTGCCCAGTGACAAGAGAGAAAAATTCACCTCTATACTTTTTGGCCCAGGCCTAACAAAACTTTTGATTTTTTTTTTCTTTTGCATCAACTTTCTAAAATGAAACCCAGATGTCTATCCCAGACAGGAGGACTACCATGTCACTTTGGAGGTTGAGATTATTTTAAGATTTAAGGTATGTTCATTATAGTGACACTCAGTGCATGATAATGAAAAAAAAAAAAGGACAACAAAAACAGAGAAGTTCACACTGAGAAACCAATGTCTCCCCCAGTTTCTTCTCAGTCTTAGTCTCTTTTCTTTGCTATGATAAAATATCCAGATGAAAGCAACTTACAGGGAAAAGGTCTATTTTGGCTCACAGTTCAAGTTCACCACAGTGGAGAAGTCAAGGCCGACAACACATCCACAAACAGAGAGACCCATGAATGAAAACATGTGCTCAAACCACTTTCTCAGTTATGTACAATCCCAGCCCAGGGAATGGTGCCACCCACAGTGGGCAGGCATTCCCAACTCAATCAAACTTATCAAGATGACCCCCACTAGCCTTCCCAGGGAGGAGCCTAACACAGATAATGCCTCACAGATACATCCAGAGGCTATCTGTGAGTGATTCTAGAACCTGTTGACAATTAACACTAACTTCACAAGCCACCACAACATGCTGGCTCTTATCAACATCTGATTATTTACTTTACTCCCATGACTCTTTTTGAGATCTGTTCCTGTGTTCTATGACCCTGAATGACAGTGGGGGAATCTCATTATAGATGGTCGAGAGCCACCATATGGTTACTGGGAATTGAACTCAGGACCTCTGGAAGAGCAGTTGGTCCTCCTAACCACTGAGCCAACTCTCCAGCCCTTATATAGATTTTCAAACAATTAGAAAAGTATGACACAGAAACAGACACACTTTTGAGCAAGTGTGTGAGTGAACACACACACACACACACACACACACACACACACACACACATCCTAACATTCATCTGTGAGTTTTAGCCATTTGGTAATGAGAACAGCTCTTCTCTCTTGCTTGGCTCATGGAGGAAGATAGAGTCTTCCTCTTTCCACAGCTTACAAGTGTTTTCCACTTCCAGACTGCAGAGCAAAAACATCAACAGACTCACATCCCAGGCAGATGCTCCTACTAGGCAACAGGGCCCCTGGGAGCTCAGGCAGGAGACTTGTCCTCACAGAGGCTGCCATGGGACCTGGTACTTTGTGTTCTCATTCAGCTCCCACACGTCCTGCCCTTCCCCCTGAGGAGCAACGAGGCAGGCTTGCCTCCCATCTCTCCACCACATTCTCCTCGGACTCAGTCATCATTGTACATTCTCTTCCCTGTTTCCATTTCTAAAGACGCACACATCAGAAACATAGCTCTGTTTACATTCAAAGTTAAATATATACACCAACTTTTTCATCTGGGAGAGCCAGAAAGGAAGCTCCTGTTTACCCCCAATCCAAATAATAAGAAGACTCAAAGAGCCAGAAGCTATTTGGCACAGTACTGTCCCGGGAAAGAGACAGACATGAAGGAAATTGGCTGGAGTAGTTACTTCCCAAAGCTACTCCCCATGGGCGGTCTACAGCCTCGCTTCTAGTCTTCTCTGCACTGATATTGAGAAGCCATATAAAGTGGTCAGGCACTGAGGAAAGACAACCTGCCAGTTTCAGTGTCTTCTGTTGCTCTAACAAAATAGCTAAGGACAAGAATTTACCAAGAATGGGGCTGGGCACAGTGGTGCGTACCCACGGTTCTTCTATCTTCCCTGTCGGCTGAGGTGGGAGGACCTCTGAGCCAAAGAGCTCAAGTCAGCAAGGTAAAATGTATCATAAAGAAACAAGTTTGGGTTCATGGTTCTGGAGGCCACAGAGTCCAGTAACAAGGTTTCAGCTTAGAGCTGCTTTGCTCATTGTTGGAACCAGATACCCAGCAAGAAACAAGTCAAGGAAGGAGGGGCTTATTTTGTCTCACTGTTTGAGGGGGTCAGTCTGTTCTCAAGGAAGCTGTGGCTGCAGGAATCTGAAGCTGCTTGCTCACATCCCAGCAGATCAGGAGCCAGAGACAGAAGGCTGGTGCTCAGTTCACTTTCTCCCTTTTGTGCTTTTAATTACTTGGTTCTGCCCACAGGCAGGGCGGGTTCCCTCCACTCTCCTCTCTGGAGGCACTCTTGAAGATATACCCCAAGGCGTGCCTCAGTGATGCTCTGGGTGTTTGGTAATGTTAATCCAATCCGATTAACAATGGAAACTAACTATTATTGTCAGCATCTGGCAAGGGCCTCCTTATAATACAAGAAGTCACCACATGCCAAGGCTGAGCAATGTGTTAACTCAGATTCTTCTATAAAAACCATGGTGCTGTCATGGGATGTCCCCTACTTAATTTTGTACAATCAGTCCTCATTACTTCCCCCAAATCTGTCCTCCAAATACCAGCAATATGTACAGTTTAATATTCAGTCTACAACACATAAGCTTTAATGGGAGATATTTAAATCATGGCAGCCAGGATCTGGATGGTAGAGCCATCAAACTTCTGTCCTTTGCAATCAAACTTTAATAATGCGTGAACGTGTATGCTCTATTCACTGCACATTCGCACATCCGTGTGCCTGGTACAGTGCTGGCGTCTCAGCAGGATCCCACAGACATAAAAACATTCCTGCCATTCGAGTCATACTCACTAGGCATGCCACCGTGTCATAGTCCAGAGTCATAGGTGCACAGGGCTCAAGTTTCAAGATGGCAAAGAATTCTGTGTGTTAGGGCTTCTTGGAGAGAGAGAAAGGACATATACGGAATTCTAAGTAAGGATGGATGAAGATTTGTCAGGTAGTTTTGCAGAAGAGAAGAGACTATAGAAATGGACATTTTCATGTTAGACAGCTAGGAGCCAAGACTAGGGCTTGGATTATGATGCAAATCCACATGCCCAGCACCAATCAGAGACTGACAACATAGGAAAAACAAAAACAAAAACAAACCCTGGTGTTTTACCAAGAAACCCAGCAGAGAGGTTCCCCACGGAGGTGGGATGGGGAACTGACCTGGGTGGTGTTTATTATCTAACAATTCATGAGGGTTTACAGGCAGGTTCTGTGCTGCCTCCATTTTTATGATTGGGCCACCATAAATCAGGCTCTTCTTTGCACGCTCTCCTGGAGGTAAGAGGGCAGGTGTCCCGTGACGCCCGCCGCACAGGGGTGTTTCCTCCACATAGCTCCGTTGGTTTCCTTGTGATCTGCTCTGTCAGGGGACTTCAGGAAACTTATGCTTCAGCCTGCAGGAAGAAGTGATGTATTCAATACTCCCTTCCCCCCAAACTCCTGTGTTAGAGGCAGAATCTTTAAGTACACATTTTGCTGATATCTGGAGGTCAGAATTTGGGGAGGCAATGATAAGAACATAGAATAATCTGGGCAGATAGTATATCGTTGGGGCAGGGATGCTGTGTACTTGGTTGTTCGTTTTTTGTTTGTTTGTTTGTTTCCTATACATCTAACAGGACTATAAGATCATATATCACATCATAGTGCACAATACAAATATTTTCAATAAGAAGAAAAGAGCGGCAGGTGTTGGCCATCGAAGTTGGGCGTGGGCCTAGGAGAGGGATCTGGAAGGGTGGGTGGGGCAATGTGGTTGAGTTTGGAAGGCAGTGGGACTCAGCTGCTGGGCTGGCATCAGGAGAGGAGAAAAGGAAAAGCACATAGCCACCCGCTCGCGGCCAGAGCAAGAATCCAGAGTGGCCAGCACCGAGTTCTGAGCGGTGGAGAAGAGAAGAAAGGAGGCAGGAAAGGTGAATGTGTGTGACTGAGGTGGCTGGTAGAGGAAAGGGAGAAAGAAGAGCCATGATGGGAAGCCTGAGAGGTTCTCGGGCAGGCTTAGGCAGCAGCTCCATCAAACTGAGCTGAGAACAAGACCCTGCTCCTCTTGGGAGGTGAGAAGCTTCGCAGGAGTACTGCAGGATTAGTTTGTCCCTGGCATTCACGTTTAACATCCTGTCTTCTACTTTGCAGCCACTTTAGCACCATTTGTTGGCTCCCACACCTGCTGTCTGTCAGTGGCCCTTTTTCCCTTCGTCCGGCTTCTCTTTGAATCCCCGATGAAAGTCATGACTCTAAATCCAGGGAGCTCAAGACTGCCCAGGGTCAAGTCATCAGGCATGTTTCTTCTGGTAGACTCTACCCCACTGACTGCCACCCACACTGAAGGCAATGAAACCCTTCATTTCTTTCTTTGAGTGAGGTTTCATGTACTTCCGGTTTGGGGGCGTCTCAGGTACTTCCGGTTTGGGGGCGTCTCATGTACTTCCGGTTTGGGGGCGTCTCATGTACTTCCGGTTGGCCAATGAACTTGAAACGTGGCTGAAGATGATCCTTCTGTCCCAACCTCTCAAATGCTGGGATTACAGGAAATCATCTCTGCACCCATCTCAATACTTATCCCTTATATATGAAATGCACCCACAGGCTTTGGAGTCACAGCCCCATACTACTGTAACCAACAAGGCCGCAGAACCTGCGGCGTTTAGTGGCGTTGAACTGCAATCTTAAGTTTTACTCAACATTTTCATTTACTAGGATGCATGCATGCTAGCATGCACGTGTGGAAGTCAAAGAACATTTTAGAGTCTGTTTTCTCCTCGGACTGTGAGTTCTGTCTGGGGAAGGAACTCAGGTTACCAGGTTTGTGTGGCCAGTGTTTCCTGTTTAATTATTGAAGCATCCGTCTGTGAGTGAGGGGATTGCTCTCTTTCTAATATCTGGATTTAATTTGCAAGTATTCTTTTCAGACCCGGGCACAGAACTAAAGAACATGCCGTATGGTGCTCCAGGGTCTTCTGGGAGCTGGCTCAGGGGATGAAAGACAGGTCTGTCATGCTTTGGTCACCTCTGGGAGATAGTAGCTACAGGAGTATCACTCAAGGGAAGTGCAGAGGAAAAAACAGCATGAAGTAAAGCTTGAGTATTTGGTCAGCGGTACCCTCATCTGTTTCTCTGGACTCCATGTGGGTGTTAGGGGCTGGTACAGAGCCCTGGAGTTCAGGTTACACAATGTTCCTAGCCTTTCTTTACAGCACAGAGCTTACAGCATTGTCAGAAAGTAAAGGACACATTTTCTGAAGGAGAGCCTTATAGCTTTTACGCTGCCTGTCGAGATGGTACGCTTTCAAAAATCTGTACCATGTACTTTGGATTTCTTTCTCTGGTCTTGACTGTTATTTTTCTCTTTATTTAAGATTATCTAATCAATAAACGATACAGAGCAATCAGTATAAAGAACACAGTTCTGAAACGTTCAGCTCAGTGGGTCTTTTTGCAAGGACGGACAAAGGAAAGAAGGCAGAGGGCACTTATTCAGAACTCACCTCTGTGAGGCATTCAGCACCACCAGCAGCAATTAGCAAAGACTTCCCAAAGCAGGCAAAAGGACAAGAGGGTGTTTACAAGAAACATGGAACAGTTCAGACAAAAGATAGGGGTCTAGCAGGTATAACTGAGTTTGGATGGCGCTATGCCACTTGCTGTGGGCTTCACAGGCTTTCTAGGTGGTCCAGCTTCTGCTATTCCTACGATCTGGTCCTCGTCCACTGGGACCAGTACTCTACTGTGCATGTGTGCACTCACATGTGGCATGCCACAGCGCATGTATGGAGGTCAGAGGACACTTTATGAATCTGGTCTCTGGAATCAAACTCTTTGTCAGTCTTTGCCACAAGCACTTTCACCCACTGAGCCAACTCTCCCTTCCTCCCTTCCCCTTCCCTCCCCCTACCTCTCCTCCTTCTCCTCAGCTTTTCTCATCCTGAAGGGAAGCATCTGTTCTAAGCCTCATAGATCTGCTGCAACCCCTGATTTTGCTAATCAGCTATGTTTAATAACTGGTTGTTACTTTCTCTCCCTTTGATCTCCTTTTTAAGTCTTTCACTCCAGGCCACTTCATTCCAGGGCCCTTCAAGGAGCTCCCAGCATGCCCACCATTGGTAAGATGAGAACTCTTTACTTCCCTACCTCATTGCCCACTTAAATTAGCATCCTTAAAGCTTCCCAATATGCTTCTGGAAGGAGCTCTTACCCACAGTGCATTGCTCTTTGATGGACTCCTCCCATTGCTGCTTGCTGGAGCTTCCCAGCCACTTGCCCTTGGTTGGTACAGAGGACAGCCGAACTGTGGTCTGCACCACTTCCTCGTGCTTGATTAATTATTGCCAGACTTTGCTGCTCTCCAGACTAGACACCAAGCCAGCTGAACCGGCTTTGTGCTCAGGGCATTCCGCCTCCATTACACCAAACCCATTCTTGACCCTAATTATATGGAATATGCTTCCATAATTTTCCACTAGGTGACTTACAATAATGCCCGGACTGCAACTCAACCTCTCCTCCTCGCTGTGACTTGGTTATGAAACATTCGTAGATCTTGAAACATATGGTAGGTTTCTTCCCATGCTCTTTGTGTTCCGGGTCACCTAAGATGCTGCCAGGGCCCAAGTCTAGTGCCAGAGCTCCACGGGAAGCAACTGTGAGAGGCTGTGAACTGAATGTTAAACTTAGAGCCTCCTCAACAACATAACCTGGAGTGTTCTCTTGTCCTGTTTGCCCCCCCACCTCTCAGGCTCTCTCTCTCTCTCTCTCTCTCTCTCTCTCTCTCTCTCTCTCTCTCTCTCTGTCTGTCTTCTATGTCTGTCTCTCTCTGTCTCTCTGTCTCTGTCTCTCTTCGTCTCTCTGTTTGTCTCCATCTCTCTGTCTCCGTGTCTGTGTCTGTGTCTGTCTCTGTGTCTGTCATTCTGTCTCTGTCTCTCTCTCTGGCTGTTTTAAGTACTCCCACTTTCTCTGTGTTCCCACTTTCTCTGTGTTCCCATTCAGCCTGCGTCCCCTCGAGCCTGTCCTCCAGCAAAGCCCAGCCAGAGAGCTTTCTTGTCTCAAGGGCAAGTCTTGGCTCTCCATCTCTGCAGCACGAAGGCTTTGTTTGCTTTCCGTTCCTGACTGGGTTCCAGATGGATGCTTCCGGCCTCCCCGTTTACCATGAGATGCACACAGACTCCCACTTCCTCTCATTCTTCTTCGGGCACTGTCATTCTCTGAGCACCAGTGGCCAGGGAAATCTCTTTCTCTAAACACATCCTGTCAGATACAAAGAGCAAAAACATCCCAGGCTGGAATCAAGGACTGGGGTGGCTTGGCTCCATTCCCTACTGCAGAAACTGGTCAGTTTGGACTTTCTAACAGGGTGTGTTATTAGCCAAGGGGGAGGGTAGCCTTAGTCGGTCATGAAGATAAAAATGTCTTTTTCGGTCAGTTCTGAAGATCCAGATGCAGTTCTCACAATTGCATGTGATCATCTTATCCACTGAGTTACCATCTCAGCCTCATTGTCTGATCTTTCGTTATTTTAATTTTGGGGGAACAGGGTCTCACTATGTCACCCAGGCTGATCTTGAACTTTTGACCCTTCTGATTCAGCCTCCAGAGTGCTGGGATTCCAGGTCTGTACCACCATGCCTAGCTACCTTTAGTGCCTCAAAAGGAGTTCTTTATGCTTTGCTACTGCCTCAGTTCTCCCAATATGGCTTCTGTACCATCAAATATGTGATTGTTCTGGATTCCAGGCCACATTCTATGAAAGTACCAAGACTGAGCTTCTTCTTGCCTTGAGAGTTTAGTTGATACTTGAACCTGCAGAGAATATCACATCACATTCACAAGGCAAGGCCTTAGGAAAACTGAAAGTATTTCTGCTCAAAATTCTAGCAGAATGTATAAGTGTTTCCTGAGACTTCTAGAGTCAAAATACGCTTGCTTGTGTTAACTTCTCTGAGTGGAGCCTGACAGCCCGGTGTACAAAGGTTTGCAGCCCTGTGGGCCAAGCATTCGGTCATTCTGTGACACCAGGGTGAAAGGGAGGAAGGGAGGGAGGCTGGCAAAGCCAACGAACATCCCAAGCCAGCGGTTCTCAAATGAGCAGGAACCAGGTTTACAGCCAACAACCCAGGTGGGAATGATGTCTGGGGTCTACATTTCCATGTGAGTCTACACGCTGTCCTTACACAAGCATCTCGGGAGAGGATCTGAGGACGCATCCCTCCCTTTCTACTTAGAAACATGTTGCACTAATCCTTTCATCGGATGAGGAAGCAAGGATTGCCCACTGAAGAATCCCTAAGGACACTGTGTAAGACTAGAAATGAAATTATGTGCCGGCAGATCATAATAAAGAACATTTGTATTGGGTTTGACAGCAAACCTCAGGCTTGGATAGACATCCTTTCTTTTGATCTTCACAACGGCCCCGCAAGGCAGATAAACCCGGCAGTTTTTATTAATCTTATTATGGGGGTAGAAGAAAGGCTCCATAGGGTGTCCGAGACTACAGACTGTCCTGGATCCATTTTGTGGCTTTCCTTATGTCATCGAGGCTCGGCAGAAGGAGGGCTCTGGGTCAATCACTGAGAACTGGAGTTGCAGACATTGGTCCATGTGAGGTCTGGAACCAAGGGCCGAGGGACTCTAAATACAATCCAGAGCTCTGTGGGTCTTATGACCAAGGGGACCGTATAAAATGGGGCTGGGCCAAGGAAGGGGGTCATGGTGGAAATCTGTGAGACCATCTCCTCTTGTGAGAGAGAAGTCTTTGGTGAAGGTTTCAAAGCTGTCTCTATTTGCTATGATATTTTGAGTCAGGGCTGGAGTCCACCGGTCAGGAGACAGTCTGAAATTCAGTTTTGTTTTGTTTTTCTGGAGTCCTTAGTAGAGAACTGTTTCTATCTCAGCAAACAATTTGTGCAGAAAATAACAACAGAAATCTCTCCAGTGACTGGACCTGTAACTCAGTCGGTGGAGTGCTTGCCTCATGTGCACAGTGCCCTTGGTCTGTCCCCAACACTGCGTGCACCAGGCATGGTAGCATAGACTCTGGAGGGGTAGAACCATGGGGACCAAAAGCTCAAGGTCATTTTTCTTCGGCTACATGACCTGTTAGAAGCAAGCCTGGGTACATGAAACCCTGTCTCAAAACCTGCATTTTAACAAGGCATGTCTAAGCAACGTGGGGAAAAACAAAACAAAACAACCATAAACACGTGCTAGAAGTCTGAGGAGGTTGGTTGGTGTAGTAGCCGGTGCTGTCTGCTGGAAGCAAATGTAGCTTCCCCTAGCCGCTAGGGCCGAGCAGAACCCAATCAGCCCACCTTGGCATTGGGGATTCTAACCTTGGTTCCTGCACAGGTTTTTGTTTCTGTTTTGTCCTGGTTAGCTCAGGCACACGGGACGGATACTCTCCAGCATTCATGATGTCCTCATCAGGCACACGTGTGTGATCAGGGCTAAGTATGTCGTACAGTAGGACCCGACCTCTTTCCCACCTCGCTTAAGTCATAACTTGCTATAACGCAGTTTTGTTTGTGAAGCTGGTGTGGCAGAGTACTGGATGGTCACCTCTTCAGACTTACGGAGATGGGTTTTAATTCCTTATTTCAGATTGTGCTGTGTGGGTAATAACTGTCTTTACTGCTATTAAACAAAGATAGGTCTTCTAAATCTGTGCATCCTTTAAATGTTTTTATCCTGTTTATTTGCATGTGTGTATTTGTGTGTGCATGCACATGCAGTGGCATGCATACGAAGGTCTGAGGACAACTTGTGGAAGTCAATGCTCTTGTTTCATGAGACAGGTCCCAAGGATCAAACTCAGGTGATCTGAGCTTGGCTGCAAGCCCCTTTACTACTAAGCTGTCTCACAGCCCAAACATTTACATTCCCTTTTCTTGTTTTATTGCATCAGATAAGACTTCTAGGACAACACTAAAAAGGAGTGATATTGGGGAACATTCAGACGTCTGGGTCTCAGTGTGTGTTAACTGTAGGTTTTGGTCAACCCTTCCATGTGGCTTTTGATATTCAGTATGTTCAAAATCAGAATCTAATCAAAGTTGGCCTATCTGTAATCACACACTCCGGAGACGAATCGAAACACTTCCTTCACTCGTTGGTTTGAAATTAATGTGCCAAAAAGACACAAATTAAATATCTTTTTACAACTGATTTGTTCAAACCAGAATGCAACCAAATTTGGGTGAAATTTTAAATTTTATTATTATTGTTGTTATTTGGGGACAGGGTTTTACTATGTAGTTATGACTGGCCTGGAACTCACAATGTAGACCAGGCCGACCTCAAACTCACAGAGATCTACTTGCCTTTGTGTCCCAAGTGCTGAGATCAAAGGGATGTGCCACCATCACCTGGTCCTTGTTGATTAATTTTAACATAGTTAAGTTGTTTATATTGACAGTGATAAATGTATACTATTTGATATATATTTAATGTATATTTTACTTTTAGTTTAATTTTTAAAATTTTAATTTTAATAAATTTAGAATGTGTTATTATTATTATTGCGTGTGTGTGTGTGTGTGTGTGTGTGTGTGTGTGTATGTTAGCATGTCCTTAACCTGCTGAGCCATTTCTGAGGTCAATGCTTACTTTTTTTCTATTCAAGCTTCCTTGTGCGTTCACACAGTGAATTTCAGGCACATGATTCTTAATTTCCTATCATCTCTCCCCAGAGGAAGCCCCAGGCTCATCAGCAGTCACCCCAATTTCCTTTCACACGAACCCCTGGCAGATACTCATCTGCTTTCTGTCACCTTGGATTTAGCAGTGCTGGACATTTCATCCAAATTAAATCTGAAAATGTGTGGCTTTTTATCCAGTTTCTTTCTCTTAGCATAATATTTTCAAGGTCCATCCCTTTGGGGTGACAGCCCATTGACTGGATAAACCATGTTTGCTTGCTCAGTTGATGACAGGCATTTAGGTTGTGTATACTCTTTGGCTCCAAAATAAAAAGTTCTGCTAAAGATTTAACCATTGGTTGTATGGTTCCCTAAATATTTGCTAGCTTTGCTAGAATGACCGACATTTCCTGGTTTCATACCTTAGAACAAACACACTGTAAGCTCCATTTAATATACACGCTTCTCTAAAATAAATAACATATCTCCAGTGGGTGGAACACTGTCCAGGTAAATTTCAGTGCAGAGAAGGATCAATAAAATTCCTGCTGATCGGCCTCGGTGGGGTGAGGATGGCCGGCGAGAGATCAGACCACTAAGAGGGACAAAGATTGTTCTGGAAAAACAAAACAAAACGAACCTGTGAACGTAAACCTATTTGGCTAAGGTCAGAAATCTCTTTTTCCAAGGCCAAGAGTAGTCGAGCTAAGCATTCATCCGCATGAAATCCACCCTAACTTGGAAAGACATAAAAGCAGATGTTTAGCAATGGGGTGGCAGGGCAGGGGATCCCCATTGGTAGGACTTGCAGATATCTGTGCTGCAAATGCCCTCACCAGAGAGATGCTGCTGAAGGTGTCCTTGGAAAAGATCTGTGGGCCTGAGTCTCAGAGCAGGGCAGTGCTCACAAAATGAAGGCTGAATCTGGGTGTAGCTACTTCTAGAACCCATGAGACCAATGGCAGAAACAGAGAGAGGGATGGGGGTGGGGGGCAGAGAGAGACAGACACAGATCGAGAGAAAGAGACAGACAGAAACATACAGAGATAGACAGACAGACAGACACACACAGAGAATGAAAGGAGGCCAGCCACAGATGAAAGAATAAGTTGACACAGAATGTTCCATGAAGGGCTGGTCGGGTTCCTGTGCATTCATTTCCTCTTCCCCTTCCCCCATCTCTTTCCATCACCTATTCCCCACCCCCTGCCATACTTTTTAGGGTATGAGTTTCTCCTTTGTAATGTAAACAGCTTTCAGAAACACAGTCCCAGAACGCTGCACTAAAATGCCTGTACAGGCTACAGGGTCAAGCTCTTTGTGAAACACTAATTAAGGTTCTGATAGTCTAAAATGGCCACCCAGAGGGACAGGGCAAAGGGAAGTCCTTTGTCTTGGTGTGAGCCTATTTTCCATTCAGGAAGCTCAGTGACTCAGCTAAACTGGCTGGCCAGCAAGCCCAAGGGATCCTTCTACTTCTGCCTCCCAGAGCTGGAATTATAGGTATGCACCACCGCACCCAGGTGGGTTCTAGGGGAACAAACTATTGAATCATGTCCCAGGCCCCTAAAACTTAAGCTTAACCCAAAGTAAAGACTATAGAAAACCAACACAACCAACAGAAAAGAGAAAAAAATCAGACAGTGAATTGATGCAGGCAGAAGGCCGCAATGGGTTGAATAGCGCGGCGGATGAATCCTTCAGAGTCAAGGGGCTCTCTGGAAGAGCTGTCCCGAGTGACTGGTTGCTTAGGTGATGTACCATTTTCAGCCAATTCAATGGACGGTGTTTACTTTTTCCCTTCCCTGGGAGACTCTGGGGGAATGGAGTCCATATATTTAAGCAGGTGCATGCATTTCCTTTGTGTGTGAAATGAAACTAAGAAGATAATTTTAATGAATTATGGATGCTCGCTCTTCTGATGTGGAGACAAGTGAGGCTGATTCTCTTTCCAGAGGAGTCTTTCCATCTATCTAATCTGTTACGGAATAATTGAACGGGCAACAAACAGTCTCTGCATTCAGAAATGCCAGTTGCTAAAAATGGAGCATGACGTCACCGACGGTGTCGACAGTTTTTTAACAACTCTCAGAAGCTTGAACCCCGAGGAATGAGGGGTGTTTCTGTTTTCTGTTCCCTTTTCTTCACAGTGCCCCAGATCTCACCTCATTTGTTCTGAAACCTTTGCTTCCTTCCCACCCCCAGATTCAAATTCTTTGTCTACTTTTGTGTCATGAATCTTATAAAGTATCCAAAAATACACCACTTCCATTAACTGATTCACATTCTTTTCCTCATTCAGCTCCCAGACAGCTGGCAAAATCAGCTCCAGAGCCTGGGTCTGTTATAGTTCCTTCATTTTTCATCTTACAAAGGAAAGTCTTGGAATAAATATGAATCAGGGTTTGTTTCAGCTATAACAGAAACCAAAGTAACATTTACTTTTTTTAAAAAATGTATAGGTTATTTGGTCTCCCATGAGTTAAACCTAGGGCAAATTATATAGGCAAGGTAGTTTCATGACCATCCAAGACCCAGGTTCCTTCTGTATTGTTGCTCTGCTACCTTCCAAAGAGATCTTTTGCCTGTAAATCTAACATGGTGCTGTTGCTCAAACTCTTGGGTCAACACTTTTGATATCTATCTAGAAACATAGCCACCCGTGCTGGCTAGTTTTTCTTGTCAATTTGACATATTTTTAGTCTGGGAAGAGGAGACTTTAATTGAAGAATTGCCTCAAGTCAAGATTGGTCTGCAGGGCACTATTTTGATTGCTAATTGATGTAGGAGGACCCAAACAACTATGGGTGGTACCATTTCTACCCAGGTGATCCTAGGCTGTATAAGAAAGGTAGCTGAGCATGAACAGAGAATGAGTCAGAACACAGCAGTCCTTCATAGTTTCTGCCTCCAGGTTCCTGCCTTGAATTTTTTGCCCTGAGTTTGCCAGGGTTTATGACATAGAATATAAGCTGAAATAAAACCTACTCTACCTAAATTGGCCTTGGTCATGATGTTTATCATATCAGCAGAAAGCAAACTAAAACATCACCTCTTTAAATGTCACCTCTAGAAGTCACACTCAGCACGTAGAGTTAAAAATCCATTTCATAGCTGCAAAAGAGTCTGGGAAATAAGACATGTATTTTGAGGGGCTCTTGATCTACAAATTTGATACCCTGGAAGAAAACAGAAGTAGATATTGGGAAGAGCTAACTGTCATGAGTATAATTTGATTAGTGATTTTAAGATTGTGTTCTTTGCCTTATCATGGAATGAGAGGGAATGGGGGGGATCCACTCAGGGCCCACTCGTCATTGAGAATTTATATGCAGTTAATGGTTGATAGAGAAGAGAAAGACATTTCTTCAGGGGTGTACCTACTGGTAATATGCCCATTTCATGGAAACAAACCCTGAGAAAACAATTGGACCATATACTTTAAGAAGAGATGATAGCAAAGAGAGAAATGGTTGGGAAGAGAGAGCAAGTTATTAGAATTGAAGAAAAACAAAAGAGAGTAATGAGAGGTGGGTGTGATTCAAAAACATTGTATCTATGTATCATCAAATACATTGTATCTATGTATTGTCATGACAAACCCATTATTATGCATAGTTAAAATGGTGACAATACAACATTTAAAATAGTTTCTTTCACAGCTCTTCATCTTAGGACAACTGTATGTGAATTTATGGGACAGCGAAGAGTGGATGAATTTACATATACTTCAGAAAAGGTATCAAATCAGGACATCTTGATTTTTGAAGTACAGTTGTGTTATAGATAACAGTGCTCATCCTCTCCCCTGAACTCCCTCCTTACAGAGCTGGAGTCAGTTGCTGAGGGAAAAAAGACCATAGGTAGGAAGAGGTTCCCATGGCAAAGTCATTACCATGGGTGTGGGTGCTGATGTGCCCTACAGCAGAGGGCTCATTAAAGACCAGCAGCCTACCTCCTTGCTCATCACAGAAAGCTTTCCTCTGTCTGGACTTCCACTGTCCTGCCTTTTGGCCACTGTGTAGGATGCTGGAAGTTTCCTGGGTTTTGCTTTCAAATATCTTTTTAGATCAGATGGCTCCGCAAATCAGGATGCTTACAGTAGAAAGTGATGACCTAAGTTCAGTTCCTAGAACCTACTACATGGTAAAAGGAGAGAGCCACCTTGGATATCCTCTGGCCTCGCCCCCGACCCTTCCAAAAATGTTAAATAGCCTTTTGTATTAATTACATTTCCATTGCTGTACGAAAGCACCATGGTCAAAACGACTTTTAGAAGGAAAAGTTTCTTTTGGCTTGAGGTTCCAGAGAGAAAAAGAGTCCACAGTGGTGGGGAAGGCATGGCAGAGGCAGCCAAACAGGAAGCTGGTAGATCTCAGTTATCAACTGCAGGAAGCAGAGAGAGCAAACTGGAAATACGACCAGGCTATGAACTCTCAAGGCCCACCCCCGGTGACATACTTCCTCCATCAAAGCTGCACCTCTTAAAGGTTCCATGACCTTCCAGACAGTTGCTACCAACTGGAATAAGTGCTCAAATTCACAAGCCTGCAAGGGTCATTCTTCCTTCAAAGTACACTTCAAAACAATAATTAGAAAAGTAAATGCTAATTAGCCTATCACAAAGGCCTAGAAAACAAAAAAAAAGAAACGCCTGTTAATCTGTTTCTGGGGCAACAGGGCTCACTTTTCATATGACTAAAAACATATTACAGATATGAGTGTCTTACATCCACACATGTGTGCACATATGTATGTACAATGTGCATACTGCATACTACACATGTGTGTAGCACACTCTGACTTGTTTATAGCTAGTATTTTGTCACCAGACCACAGACCTTTCTACAACAAGAGAGTCTGCAATTTTGTTCTCCAAGGCTGACGGCATTCTGTTAATTTTTAAAATTCTGTTTTAGGGCACCCAACATAGCTCATTGTTATATTTTTAAATTTTTGTCACTATAAACAAGACCTTTGGGTGACATCTTGATTATTTCCTTAGGATAAACTCCTGTATGTAGAATACTGGGCAATCTCTGTGATGTTTCAGATGGTTTTGGAATATGTGTCTGAATTGTGGAAAAGTCATAATCACAGATACTTGTATTAAATGTGAGGAACTCTACAGTTACATCTAGTTTATATATGGTACTTTGTCTCTTTAAAGTGTGAAAAATCAACAATATCCTGTCCACAGTTGTCACCACACCTATCCTACTTTAGGCAAGAATTGCTCTCTCATTCAGCCTAGCCTGGGACTTACTAGGTAGTCCAGGCTGGGCTAAAAATTACTAGTAGCCCAGGCTGATCCTGGATTATGATCCTCCTGCTCCGATTCCCATGCTGGGGTCGCAGGGGTACAACCTGCAGGGCCTGGCTCCGAACACTTTTTTTCCCATGTTACAACTGAAGAACTCAGGGTCAAAGGTCATTGAAACCAAATTCAGACATGGGTGCCTCCTCACTCCTCACACCCTCACAGCCTAACAACCCTCTGCCGCTTATGATCTGATCCTGACCTAGTCAGTGAGTGCCCTCTACCTCCTTACCAGCCTCAGAGCCAACTGCCCTGGACACGTCTGTTCCCTCCGCAGTGGGAGCAGAAGAGGCTGGCTCTCCTTTTGCCAATTCTCTGTACAAAGGTTTCCTGCCTTTAACCTGATACCCAAAGTCTTTATAGTCCTACAGATTCTATAGTAGCTCTTCAGATGCTTGGAGTAGGGGTGGGTTTGAAGGAGGACATCATGTGCCTAAGATCACAAGGGCTTAGAGCCGTGGAAGGGCCTGTGTGCTATCTCACTTAATTATACTTTTAAAATATTTGAGGTTGGAGGGGCATGCCAATTGTCTTCAAAATTAAGATCTCTTTGTTGCTCCAAGTGTTTTTCCAAATTCCTAGGGTTGAAACAGATTGTTCTTCCAGGATCATGTGCTATTTTTATCGGCAATGTTAGGGAACCCACATACCTGTCTGTGGCGTGCACAGATGTCCTTGGCATGTCTCTGTGCTTGGACACCGTGTTCATGAGGTTGGAAGCAGAACTAAGATTGTGTTAGCACATGTGTGGAAGTGTGTTGCCACAACTGAAAGATGCTGTCCTTCTAGTGATTTCCTTGTGTGTGTGTGAATGAGTGTGTATGTGTGAGTGTGTGTGAGTGTGTGTGAGTGTGAGAGTGTGTATGTGTGTCTGTGTGCATGAGTGTGTATGTGTGAGTATGTGTGAGTGTGTGTATGTGTGTCTGTGTGAGTGTGTGTATGTGTGTGTGAGAGTGTGTGTGTGTGTGAGTGTGAGTGTGTGCATGTACTTGTGTGCTGGAAGCCAGAGGTCAGCCTCAGGTGTCATTCCTCCTGTGCCATCTCTGCTGGGGAAACAGGGTTTCTCTTGACCCGAGTCCTGGGAACTAGATTAAGCTGGCTGGCTAGTGAAGCCCGGGGCCCTGCTTGTTCTTCCTCAGCAGAGCTGGGCTTGCACACTCATGGCCACACACTCAGATCCTCATGCATGCACTTTAACCACTGAGCTACTTCCCAGACCTACTTACTTGTTTTCTTATTATTTTGGGGTGTTAAAATCAGTCGTGTGAAACAACCTGGACCTATTTTTAGAACTCCTGGCACTTGGTGTGTTGTGTCAGTTACAACCCTGTCATTTCCTTCAAGCGCTCATTCCAGCTGAGGAAGCATCCTTCCGAAGGCCCTCGGCAGCCTCTGCTGCATCCCAAGTGTGGAAGGGGTGGGGAACCCTCAGGACAGAAACCTCAGTCCTGCCCTGTCACCAAGCAGCTGTCAGGGCAGAGTACCCCTCAGTCAGCCTCAGCCTGAGCCCCTTTACCACCCAGAGCTGTGGCTTTCCCTGCCCTTCTCGGTACCTCTCGGGGTGAGCCTTTCCAAACACTCACTGGCCATTTGTACAGTCTTTGGGGAAAATGTTTGTTTGAGTTCATGTCCTGATTTATTTATTTATTATCTTTATATATTATTCTATATCCCATTTAAATTTGTAGAATAAAATAATAAATATACTTATTTGTATTTATTTACTAAATGTGTTTATGTGATTATTATAATGTTTATGACTGTCCAGAGGTTCACACTGGTGTCTTTCTTGATTCCTGTCTAGTCTACCACATCTTTAGAGGAAGGGTCTGTCTCTGGACTGGGAGCACTGGTACTGCAAGTGTACACTGTCACACCCAGCCTTTTACACGGCTCTCATCATGTTTGCACAGCCGGGTCTTTACCCACTGAGACACCTCTCCAGCTGACATCCCATTTTTTTTTTTTCCTGTGAGGATTTTGTGCCCTCCCTGGTCCCTCTCCCCAGTCACAAGAATTGCTTATCTTTTATATTAGTTCCTTGCCAACCATATAAATTCTGAGTTTTTTCTTACTATTCCTGCACAAAACATCATGACCGAGAAGCAAGTTGGGGAGGAAAGGGTTTATTCAGCTTACACTTCCACATTGCTGTTCATCGCCAAAGGAAGTCAGGACTGGAACTCAAGCAGGTCAGGAAGCAGGAGCTGATGCAGAGGCCATGGAGGGATGTCACTTACTGGCTTGCTTCCCCTGGCTTGCTCAGCCTGCTTTCTTATAGAATCCAGGTCTACCAGCCCAGGGATGGCTCCACCCACAATGGGCTGGGCCCTCCCCCCTTGATCATTAGTTTAGAAAAAGCCTTACATCTGGATTTCATGGAGGTATTTCCTCAACTGAGGCTCCTTTCTCTGTGATAACTCCAACTTGTGTCAAGTTGACACACAAAACGAGCCAGTATACTGTCCATAGGCTGTCTTTTCATTGTACGGATTGTCTTGTCTGTTGTCCACATGAATTGTCCTGAGGTATCTGGAGCAATCTGTAGTAGCTATCTCATGCCATGTTCTAGAGACTCCTGCGTCCCTCTGGAAGTCATCCTGACCAAAGCCTGTTTGACACTGTCCATATCAGCTGTGGACACCAGCAGAGACAATCCCCACACAAAGACTACAGCTCCCAAAAGCTGTAGTCATGAACTTTTCTGTTATTGTCGAATGTTTTACCATCAAAACCTTAAAAGGTACGTGATACAGACAGAAACATAATGAAAACCCAGGCAGCCCTTGTTCAACAGATAGTGTAGTTACAGGAGTCTGACCTCATCCCAGGTATCCCGGTATTTCACCCCTATTCACAGCCAATGGAGTTTTACTGAAAATAATAATAATAATAATAAAGGAACAGTTTCAGCCTGTTTGTCTTTCTTTTCTTTTTCCATACCATTGATTTGTTAAACAAACTAGGTCCTTTGCCTTGCAGGATGTCCCACTTTCTGGAGTGCAACACTGTAGCACCACTTACTGTGTTTGGTGCTGGAATGCAACATTGTAGCATCATTTACTGTGTTCTTCCACTCTCTAGATTTTCCCTTTACTAGTAGATGAAGATTGTCAACCTGTGGGTCATGACCCTTTGGGAGTGAATGACCTTTCCACAGAGGTTGCCTCGGACCATCAGATTTGAAAACAAGGATATTTATATTGTGGTTCATAAAAGCAGCAAATTTACAACTATGAGGTAGCAATGAAAATAACTTAATGGTTGTGGGTCACCACAACATGAGGAACTGTATTAAAGGTCACAGCATTGGGAAGGCTGAGAGCCACTGATCTAGACTCTTGGTGTGATTCTGGATCTAACGTTTTAAGACAAGAATGAGTCCTACTCAGTACAACACACACACAATATTCCTCCACAAGTGGGTATTTCTGGTCTCACACTGACATATGGTGAGTCTGGAAGGTTCATTCCCCATCAGTATTTCTGAGATAGGACATCAGGGAGTGGTAGGTCAGAATAGCTGAGAACAGCATTAACTTAATTAAGGACTGCCTGAGCTTTTGCTACTTATTTCTGTCCATACTGGGGACTGATAAAGACAGGTTCATATTTTGAACATCCAATAGCAATAGGTTTCCAAACTCATTGTCTCATCAAGCATGACCCATGAGCCCACAATTCTATCATTTTGTATTTAATAGTGGAAGTTTTTCTGTAATGAAACAATATGGTTGCACAGAAACACAACTGTGGCACAGAAAGGGAAGATGAGTGTTTCTCTTTGGTTTTGGAACAATGATTTAAAGTCCTAGCAACCTCTAATGGAGAACCATATTCTTTTTTCTTTAAGGGTATCATTGTGAATACATAGACTTTTATGCAGTTGGTTCTTCGGAATCTACTGATCTATTATTACATTTTGAATGGTAGGAGGAGGTCTACATGCACATGTGTTTGGGGGCACACATGCACATATGTGTGTGTACATGTGCATGTGGGGGGTCTATATGCACATATGTGTGGGGGTGCACATGCACATGTGTGTGGAAGGTCACATGCACATGTATGTGGTGCCCACATGTGAGGAGATACACATGTGCATGTGTGTGGCATGAACATGTGCACATGTGTGGGGTGTGCAGAACATGTGTGTGTGCACATGTGTGAGGGGATGCACACATGTGTGGAGGTGGGCACAGCCATGTGGGGAATATACAGGCACATATGTGTATGAGGGTGCACATGCACATGTGTGTGGGGTGCACATGTGTGTGGGGATCAGATGTCAACTTTGTGTCTTCCTCACTCATAATCCATCTCATTTGGTTCTCACTTTTACTGGGGGTCACTGATCACAAGGTTGGCTGCCCAGTGAGCCCCAAGGACTGACATTCCTCCACCTTTCCTGCACTTGGATCACAAACACATACCACTGTGCTCGACATTTTTATGTGGGCTCTGAGGGCCCTTGATCTCAGGTCCTGGAACTTGCATGACCAGGCTCTCTGCTCAGCCCTACCCCATTATTTTGTCATTACTGGAATCTCACTCTGTTGAATCAAAATGCCTAGTGGTGACCATTGGGTGTGTGAGACTCCATTAGCCTTTCACACCTTCTTCCTGGTTTAAGATTTTCCAGTTTGTCTTGTACATTTCTTACCCTATACCTACACCCTAACTTTTATACTGGAAAATGGTGTTTAGAGTCCACAGTCTGAGACTCAGGGTACTTATTCCCATTTGAGATTCTGCAAGGAATAAGGACTACAAATAATTATCTTTAAAAGAAAGATGTTAAGTTATGGGTTTGTAAAATCTAATGTGTATGCATAAATGTCCTTGTTTGTGCTGGTGTGTACGTGTGTGAAACAGGACATGGCCAGCCTTAAGTGTTGTTCCTCAGAAATGTCTATTGTGATTTTTGTGACAGGGTCTTTCACTGGGACCTAGAGCACACTTGTCCGACTAGCCAGTGAGCACCAGAGACCCTTCTAGTTTTACTCCCCATGTCTGAGAAAAGCACATGCTTTCAAGTCAAGCATTTTTACATACTGCTGGGTATTGAGGTCGGGTTCTCATGCTTACACACACTGATGGAGCCATATCCTCAGTCCAGATTACAGGGCTTTATTACACTGTAATTTACCCAGGCACCCCTGTTATAGGCCAGTGCCTGTCTCTCGAAGACCCTGGGTTCCGGGTGACATCTTAAATCTCCTTCTGCTCCTCTTCCTCTCAGCACAGTTACCAGAGCACCATAAGTTGCAGTGTGGATGTTGGAATGTGTAAAGCTCTGGCTCTGAACTTCAGTCTCCTTTGACCCAGTTACCTCACCAAGGAACAATCCAGATCTCTCTGTGTGTGTCCAGAAGCTTGTGTGGCTCTGGACTAGAGGGCTGTGGTAAATTGTGTTCTCAACCCCAGTGCCCCACTCTTCTGAGTAATAGGATTGCTTTGCCAATTAACCGTGAAGTGCCTATCACCACGGGCGTCATCACAGGCAGGGTGAGCTCAGGACTCACCCATTGGACTTGTGTAGTCAGTGGAATGTGAAAGAACAAGGGGTGACCTGAGGGCTTCAAAGCGGTTGATGTTTGTCCTAGAGACTGTGCCTCTGTTCTTGAAGCCTGGGTGACACCATCTTTTCTGCCTGGTGCCTGAAAAAATATGAGTGCAGCCAACATGTGCCTATCTGACAGCCTACAAGTGATCCCAGCCTCCACTGGGCCCAGCTTGTCAGGGACAATCATTATCTGTTGACCCACAGAATCAACACTGGTAGCTACTGAGAGACAGGTGGTTCCTTGCCCACATACATCGTTCAAGGGGGTACCACTGAGTACCAGTGTCAGGTGGGAAAGGAAAATTCAAGGTTAATGATGCCTTTGGCCTCCAACCACCTACAAGGCTCACTCTGTGCGCTCTAACAAGCCTCTCCTTCACTGACCTCCTTTGGGTTCTTCACCTCCCTGAAGCACAGAGCCTGGGAACTCAGAAGTGCTTTCTGCTCTTTCCCTTGGGGTTTCCCAGTGAATAGGGGAAAGCAATGAAGTAAGTCCAGACACCACACCAAAACGACTCTGGCGTTGTTTCTGAGCACTTTTGTCTTATATTTATTTTTTTATTTGTGTATGGGGCAGAAGTGAGGAGTGTTTGTATGTACAGACACACTTGTGTGTCTGAGTGTATGGTCACAAGTGTACATGCTTGTGGAGGTCTGATGTTAACGTCAGGAACTATATCTACAGGGTCTCTCATCAGGTTCTAGAGTTCAGTGGTTTTTGGATGGACTATCTGGCTATAAGTTTCAGGGATCCATCTGACTCCACACCCCACACTGGGAATGTAAGTGTGCCTTTTTATGGGTTCTGGGGCTAGGACTCAGGTCCCCATTCTTGCATGACAAGCAGTCTGCAACAGACTGTTATGTCAGTGAGATTCTGTTGTATGACTTTTCTGGGGAGATGTGAACACACACCTATTCACACTAGATAGGGCTCCAGCAACAGGCCAAAGCAATCGTTTTACTCAAGTTCAACCACCTGGTTTACTGGCCTCACAGGAGAATGGTGAGGGGTTATTCACAGGGCATGATGATTCAAGAACGCTGTGTCATCAAACTTCCACCCATCACAGGTGATGACCTTTTGGAAGCTGCATCAGAGAGCCCCACCCACAATTAACCTTTTACCTCCCAGATACTTCGTACACCTACCATATACACCCTCCAAGATCACATGCAGCTGGGGGGTCAGAGCAGGAGGGAGTAATGGCCGGGAGTCAGGTGACAGTCCTGTTATGCCCTGTCTCTCCTTGGTGTTAAGTATCCAGCTGCCACTGTTCACCTTGCTTATTATGTTGCCATGACGACTGGGTCAAGCATTCTGTAGGTCAGCACAGCAACCTGCTCTATATGGTGCTCAGTGGTGATATCCCGGCCCCAACATCTCTTCACTACAGAGGAACTCAAGTGTGGGGCGGTCAAGGAAGATTGTCAGCCATACAGATAAGCAGAGAGGACTTGAACCTTGCCAGCCAGCTATAGTCTTAGCCATTAGCCTGTGCCACATAAAGGGCAAGGGTTTGGTTGTTGTTTTTTGTTGTTGCTGCTGTTGTTACTGTTTTTTGTATTTGCAGACCCTGAACCCACCACCCTACCCACTCTCCCCTTTCCAGTGTCACAAGCCAGGCCACAAAGAACACACTAGGGAGGAAGATGGCACTGTACTTTCAAGCCAACACAGGGGCCTATGGGTCTGGCTTGGCTACACCCCCCATTCCTCTCCTTCGGGTGGTGGTGAGAGAGGGACGAGGCAGTGAGGGTGTGCTGGGAGAAGCTCTCAGCTGTGCTTCCAAGGTAACTGCATTTGCCTTCAGCCCTAAGACCTTCAGGCTCTTCTTTGAGTACCCAGACTCCACTGTGCCAAATGCCAAAGGAACCAAGAGCAGCTGGGAAGAGGCGTGTGGTTATTGTTGATCGGGGGTGTTCGGAGCCGACGAGGGTTTTTGTGAGATGCCTCTTTCCTGGCTGGCTACAAAAGTTTCTCCTTGAGATGCTTTCCTTCTTGCAGTTTAGGTTTTTCCGTTTTACAAGTGAAAAATGGCTTCTCTGATGTCAGGCACCACATATGATTTTGTGAAAATATTATAGAAATATAAGAAAGTAAGAGAAAAGGAAGAAGAGGAGGAGGGGGAAAGGGGTGAGGTAGAGGTGGAGGGGAGGGAAGAGGAGGAGGGAGGAGAGGAAGGAAAAAAGGAAGAAGAGGGGAGAGAAGAGGAAGGAGAAGATGGGGAGAGAAAAAGGTAGAGGAAGAGGAGAAAGAGGAAGAATAGAAAAAAGAGTGAGAGGAGGAGGAGAAAAATGAGGAGTGTTTCCTGTCTCCTGTTATGTCAAGCAAAGACTTGGGTGACTGGGGTGACTTGGGTGTCCTTTTGTCTCTTCCTTCCATCCCTTCTAGACCCACAGCCTCTACCACCACTCTGTTGGAGCCTCAGCAGCTCAGTCCTCTCCTGGGTCTGTTGTGGCCACTTCTAAGTTCTGAATGGACGACTGTAAGGAAAGCTGAGTGCTGTGTCCCTGGAGAAGGCCTTGGGGGCCTAGTGAGCCAATTTATCCTGCTTGGCTCTGGTCACTGTCTTGACGGTCACTCCTTCTTCTAGGCACATGGATGATAAAGCCTAAATTCCTTCTGGCCATGCCCTGAGTTGTCCATGCTTTGTAATCAGCCAACCTCACGTCCAGTTTTCAGCTTGCTTTCTGCTTTCTGTTGTGAAACAAATGTATTCATCTGAGTGGCACTTCTCAAGGCCTCTCCTTTGGAGCACCCACTGCCAAGAGTCTCTCTTTGATTTCCAAAGCCACACACAAAGTGGTAACTAAAATGAACTTGGAAGCCCAAGGGAAAGAAGGCATTTAATTTTCTAATTCCCTAATTCTTCCTTTGGCTACCTCTATGAGGCTCACATCCTAAGGAACTCCAGCTCTGACTACTTCCAGTTTCTCACAACTCCTTTGCTACCAGAGTTGCATCTAGAGAGGACCCAGTCAGAAAGAAAGGTGGAGAGTAGAAAAAAGCCGAGGCTTGCCCAACCCAAGACCCCACCCGCCTCTCTGGTCTCAGCTTCCGTGAGGGCTCTCCCATGCTTTCTCTGAGCTGTGAGCCCTGGTCAGGTGTCCTTCCAAGTGGGGTAATGGTTCTTATGACAGCATGTTGTCATTCTCCTACAGCCTGGGAGCTCACGATTACAGGACCTGCTGCCCAAGGTCACACCTTTGAGACCTCCTCTGCCATGCTTTCCCGGGGAGAGCCTGTCTGAAGGAGTATTTCTCATGACTGCTGTCAGCATCCTCAAGCTTCCCAGATGTGTGTTTTGAAGACTGAGGATAGGGCACAGAAGAGAAAGAGTCTTCAGGTTCAGCTTCAGTCATTTCTGAATTTATCTACTTTTATTTAATTTTACCTTCCAGTGTGGGACCGAGGGAGCTTAATGTATTCGTAAAATATTTTAAAATTCCTTTCTAGAGGGAAATGCATTTCTTTCTATCTCCATCAAAACGTCATTGGAAGAATGTATAGGAAACGAATAAAGTAGTGACCTCTGAGAAAGGGGCTGTGGGACCCCCACAGATTGGACAGCGATGGGGACAATCCCTCTCAGTTACTCTGTGGATGTCAAAATCCTAAGGCTGCATAACCTATTCAGAAATGATATTACATATTTAAAATATTTACATGTCTTAAGGAGAGCATGTAAAAACTTTTTTTAATTAAAAAAAAAGCCTATTTAAGTGGGGGGAAAGAGCTTGGGTCTGTTTAATCCACCCTTTCTGGCTTTCAGATGTGGGAAGGTGAGACTTGTCCAAGTCTCTCTAATAGTATCATCGTATGAGTGGGGCTTTTGTCCGGCAGGGATGTTGTAGAAATGTCTGCTCCAGTGGTCAACCAGGCACAGGGGTGTCTTGCCTGTAATCCCTGAACATAGGAGATATGAGCATGAGAATCCAGCCTTGGATACATAGCAAGTTTGAGGCTGCCTAGACCCTGATTCAGAAAGGAGAGGTGGAGAAAAAGGAGGAGGAGGAAGAGGGAGAAAGGGAAAGAGAAAGGGAGTTAGAGAAGGAGACAGAAAGGGAGGAGGAAAGGAAGAAAGGAGGGAGGGAAGGAGAAAGAAAGGGAAGGAGGGAGGGAAGGAGGGAGGAAAGGAGGAAGAAAGGGAAGGAGGGAGGAAGAAGAATTAAACTATGGGACCCACCAGGCAAAGTAACACATACCTTTAATACCAGCACTTGGGAGGCAGAATAGGCCCATCTCTGTGAGTTCAAGGGCAGCCTAGTCTACATATCCAGTTCCAGGACACCCAGGGCTATGCAATGATACTCTGTCTCAAAACCAAACAAAAAAACTTGCAGCACCCTAGTACTGTACTAGACAAGGTCAGTACTGGAAACTAAGTAACTGTGGACAGGAAGATAGCTAACTGGTCATGGACTACAAAGTGTATACAGCAAGACCTGGTGAGCGAGGTCACAAAACCCAGTTCTGCCCAGGTGGGGTCAAGCCAGCCATCTACAGGCGCTCATGTCCACCGGGAACTTAGCCATCACACATCACACACATGACAGGATTTGGAGTAGAACACTAAATTCAAGTATTCAAGTCACACACCACCTTGGGTAAACATTCCAAACTCACCCTTAATGAGTCTTCTGATAAGGTACATGACAAATGCTTAGCTCTCCCCACAAATGGGAAGACATGTGGTTGCTCAGAAGAGCTACATGTTTGGAAAGACACTGGCCACCGCTAGCCTCAGAGGCCAGCTTTAAAAATGGTCTTGAATCGCTGCTACCACTTATAAACAGCCACCAGAATCCTAAAGTTTTGAAATTTTGCCATAAAAAATTTTATGTACCCAAACCCTGTGGCCCGTGTAGGTCATTGCTGGTGCTGATGTACTGAGTACTTGCGTACTAAATCCAGATGGGACGTGAAGGTCTCCGACCTTTTCCAAACAGGAAGCAGGATCTTGCTTCTTGACTCCCAGGACCTGGTTTCCCATTCATGAAAGTCATTTTATTAGTGCTTCAAGGGGGTTCCCTAAACGAAGCACAGGGGTCTTAGCTTCAATCCTCATTCTGACACGGCACTGAGGGCCTTGGCTTTTGTTTTGCTTGGCATCTCAGACAGGATGTGTTGTTCTGACCTGCTGTGGAGCCTCTCCCATAGCTGTCCAGGAAGGTGACCCGTGACAAGCTTCCTGTCTCGTGGACAAAGTTCAGGATTGTGCTTTAGAGAGGACTTCCTGGACCATCAGGATCTGATGTACCTCCTGGGCATCCTGTGATGGCCACTTCCTTACCAACATGCCAAGGCTGGAAACTCATCAGCCATACAGCCTGAGGCTTTGGAAGAAGGAAAAGGAAGGAAGTCAGTGTACCTACCCTCCCTGGGGAAAGGCTTGCAGGCTGAGTTGGCACTTCTGACCCTAGCAGAGGATAGTAAATCTTAGGAAGCTGAAGGAGAGATTAACTCAGGCTAAGCTGAAGGGAGGGAGTCAGGGTCAGGGATTCCCAGGACTGTGAGAACAAAGCAGGCTTCTTCCTGCATTATTATTATTGTGTCGTGGGTGTGTGCGTGTGGGTGTGCATGAGTGAGCAGGTAAATATTCTCTCTTTCTGATGTGTGTGTGTGTATGTGTGTGTGTGTTTGTGTGTGTGATTGTGTGTGTGTGTGTGTGTGTGTGTGTGAGAGAGAGAGAGAGAGAGAGAGAGAGAGAGAGAGAGAGAGAGAGAGAGAGAGATAAGCAAGTGCACTGTGTCTGGTCCTGAGGACTCTCGAAGGGCTTGGAAACAGTGGCCTATAAAGTTCCTGTGACTGTCAAAAGGTGCATGAATCTTCACTCCTCACTGTGTTTGGAAAATCAGAGACATCAGACACCCGTGTGACTTGTCACCAGGGTCACAGGCCATAACGAGGAACCAGAACTGGCTGCTAGACTCTGACTTTCAAGTGTGTACTATTAACCTTTGTCTCATTTTGTTTGAAATTAAGCTTTCAGGCTGGAGAGATGGTTTGGGCCATAATAAAATGCTCATGTCAAAAGTGTGGTGAGGACTGGAGTTTGGTCCCCAGACACACATGAGAAATCCAAGTGAGGTTGTGCACATTTGTACTCCCAGCACAGTGGAAACAGACACGGGGGAAGAGGAGGGGGCTCTGGAATCTGTCAGTTTAATCAGCAGGTCCCAGGAGAACAAAGGACTCTGACTCAGACCAACATGGTAGAGTATGTCTGAGGAATGACATTAGAGGTTGCCTACAGCCTTCACACCTGCACCTGTACAAACACCACACACACACACACACACACAGAGAGAGAGAGAGAGAGAGAGAGAGAGAGAGAGAGAGAGAGAGAGACTTTCTTCTTAAAAATAGATTCACAGGAAAGGACAAGAAGGAATTAAAGTTCTAACACACTCCATATGCAGTTCCCCATTATAAACATCACATGACTCTATGGAGCTTGTTACATTGTGGAGATTGTTGATACTAACTGGGATTTACACTCACAAGGATCCACTTGGCTTTTAGCCTTTCTGATGTTGCTGTTTGTTTCCTCGGTGTTTGCTGCTTTGACAGCCTTCGTGATTTTGAGGTGTAACATTCAGATGTTTGGGGACATTTCCAGCGAGTTTTTCTCTCAGGATTAGACATCTGTGCTGGCTCTGTCATTACTTGACAGAACCCCACACCAGGGGTTTCTTTCCGTGTTTGAGTCATGTTGAATGGAAAGCCTCCTGCTTCTACCATGATCTGCACCATCAAGTTCTATGGAAAAGGAATGAACTTAACACAGGCCCCACAGGACAAGCTCTGGGTCCACGCCACCCTGTTACAGGATCGCAGGGTGTGTGGGCTCTGCAAGCCTGTGGCCTAGCTCTCTTCATCCCTGCCTAACTGGGATGTATCCCACAAGAGTATGAAAGGAGTATTGGTTTGGAGGCAGCCTTCCCTGTACTTTCATCCCTCTGGTTCCGCTGTTTATCTTCCTTGTGGTCCATCGTTTCCCTAGCCTTGGCTTCACTCACTCCACCTAACCTAGAGCAACACAGTTACCTCACATCTTCAGACTCTGCAGCCTTGCAAGTCTGTAGTCTTCTGCAGGAGTATTCCTGTTAGCCCTGTAGCATCCTTGACTCCTGCCTTCCTCACAGAGTTGGCTCATACTCTCCTGACACCATAAGGGGAGGCATCCTTGTGGGGCATAAAAAAGACATATCCATTTTATTTCTTCCTCTTTTATTTTTTTAAGAGACGCAGTAGACAAGGCTTTCACATAGTCTGTGCTGGCTTCGAACTCGTGATGTAGCAGCCCAAGATAACTTTGAATTTCTGATCTGATCCTCCTGCCTCCACCTCCCAAGTGCTGGGATTTCAGATATGTGCCACCGTACCTGGGGGTTGAACCCAAAGCTTCCTGCCTGTTAGACAAGCATCCTACGAACTGAGCCACATCCTCAGCCCCAACACATCCCTTTCCTCTCTCCAGGGAGACCTCGGATCATCAAGATATTTACACACGGGAGAAAAGCTCGAGATTATAAAAATATACCCAGCCTTCTAAAACCATAGCAACACAGGAGGCGAGAGCCTGCAAATTAAAGTGCATCTAACGGACGGATATGGACTTGGGGTTTGGAAAAAAACGTTGATGTTTCAAAGCTAAACAAGAGGAAATAGAATCTTGCTCTGATTTTCACTTGTGTCTCAGCACAGTTCAGAGCCCAGTCTAAAAACAAATTAAACAAAGGAAATATAACTTAAAACAATGCATATGTGTGAGATCAAAAGGACAGGGGTCAGAGGACAGCTTACAGGAGTTGGTTCTCTCCTTCGAGGGCTGGGAAGCAAGTGTCTACCTGCTGACCTGTCTCACTAGCCCAACACCCAATCCTTCATAACATTGTTGATTGTGTTGGGGGCTGCAAGTCCAGAAGGCATTTTCTAGCTGTCTCAGACAGGTCATAGTCTAAACTCCTGGCCACCCCTCTCCCCTCTTTCCCTTGATCTCTGATGTTGGATAATAGCATGTGACTCATGCCTCTGGCCCAGCCCTCCATGAATGGCCAGACTCGGTCTTCACCTTCCACTGCATGCATACTCTTTGCCACGAGATGTTATATACCGAATCACAATCATGGATGCAGAATTCGTGCCTGCCCTTTAACTTTGCCATGAATGTCACAGGCAGCGCATAGAGGGTTTTGGGTTGTCCTTGTATGTCTATACAAGCGTCTCACGCCTTAGCCATTATCCCAACAAAAGGAATCCCCAGCAGCTGAACTGGTCCTAAGAGAAGCGGTGTGTTTGGAGAGCCTCAGAGCCCAGGCCACCTGATCCAGGTTAAACCCTTGCTGGCGCAGTGTGTTCTGCTGAGGCTTAGAGTCACCCAGCAGGCAGCAAGAGCTGCTGATGCCCACTTCAGCCTCTGGAAACCTATGCAGGCAAGGTTCTGGGAAGAGGAATCCCCAGGTGAGATCCTGTTTCTCCCTCAGGAGCCTCGCCCGTGATGTCACAGTCGTCATGACTCACCTCTCCCCCAAAGCATCAGAGTATTAAAAATAATAGTCATTAGTACTCCCCTGGGCTTTATGAGCAGCAGGGAGGTGGAGGGGCTGGGATGAGATTCATTTGGCAAAGAGAAAATAAGGAATTCAGTCAAAGGTGGTGACTCTCTGGGACTGGACCAGGAGGCAGCTATCTGAAGGAAGTTTAAGATGATTCCTGATGCCCCGGGAGCTAACACCCATGTGTGTTTGAATGTTTAGAATGTTTTTATTGTCAAGTAGGTACACACTAATGGTTGATGGTTGAAATTTTAGAAATTGTAGAAATCATAAAAGGGTTCCCTAATCTATTTAGTAGAATTCTTTGTTTTGAGATCGTATCTCCCTGTAGCCCAGGCTACACGGTTTTGAACTCACGCATCAGGCTCCCAGGATGTCAGGCGTGACAGGCGAGCATCACACCTGGCTTCTTAGTGGTGTTTTTATTCTATACATAAAATTTTATTTTATTCAAACACAACCTCATATAGCCCAGGATAGCTTCAGATTTGCTCTGGTAAATAAGGATGTCCTTGAACCTCTGCTCCTCCTACCTCTGCCTCCCAGTGCTGGGGTTACAGGCATGCCCCACCATGCCTCTACCTCCCCATGCTGGGGTTACAGGCATGCCCCACCATGCCTCTACCTCCCCGTGCTGGGGTTACAGGCATGCCCCACCATGCCTCTACCTCCCCGTGCTGGGGTTACAGGCATGCCCCACCATGCTGCGTTCTGCTGTGCATGGTTCAAAGACGCTCCACCCATGGCGCTGCATCTCCGCTCTCTTTCTATTTCAATAGCTGTGTGTTTCTTATATATATTCAATTAGAAACGTGGTGTCAGTGTTTGAAGCTGGAAAGATGGCTTAAAGATCAAAAGCACTTGTCTTTAAGAGGTCTTAAAGGGTCTCGCAGAGGACCAAGGCTTGATTCCCAGAACCCATAAGGCAACTGACGACCATCTTGAACTCCAGTTCTAGAGTGTTCTCCACTGGCCTCGGTGGGTATACATGTTCAGATATTCATGAAGGCAAAGTACTCACTCATACACATAAAGTAAGGTAAATACATCTTTTGAAAAGGAGTTTTCAGCACATGGTATCATATTCTGTGTACCAACTTCAAAGTGCTTCAGCAGCCAATTGCTGGACACACGGTGTGTTTATAACAGTTTACTATTAAAGCAATGTTTCGGTGAACAGTTTTGTTAGTATCAGGGATCATTTCTCTACTCAGCATGTGGCATGTACCATAAAACACAGGGGCTAATATAAATATTTGGCTAAGTTCTTCATAATTCCTTACAAGAAGATTCTAGATGAGATTTCTGGGCTGGGGTGTTTAACATTGAAGTCAGGGTCCTAGGCTCGTGGGTTGTCACTGACAGTAAGAATGCTTCTCAAGACAAAGTATTTCTCATTTGATCAGTGAAATTGAACTGTTCGCTATGCCTTCTTGGTTACTAGTGAGGTTCAGCGACAGGAAGACAAAGGGGCCATTGGGTCAGGGTCTCACATCATAGTCACGGATGGGCTTCTTCCCCTGAGTTAACCATGTCTAGAAACTCCCTTCTAGACATGCCCAGAGGTTTGTTTCCATGGCGATTCTAGATTCTGTCAAATGACAGTCACAGGTTCTCAGCCTTGGAGTAAAGTTTTGGTTTTAAGGAATTTATTTCTGGTCCTGTCTGGCGCAAATAAAAAAAAAATTTTTTTTTTAATGCTGGGGATGATACCAGGGACTTGAACATGTTAGGAAAGGGCTTTGTACTGAGCTATACTCCCACCCCAATATACTTTCAAATGGGTTCAGTTCTGAGGGTCAGTGCGGTTAGAGATTCCTTTTGAGGTAGGGATGCTGGGCTCTGGAGGGTCCACCAATTAACCAGTAAGAACAAAAAGCACTTTGAAGTCAGCCAGGTCATTCTCTGTGGTCAGCTCAGCTGTCCTGAGCCCTCCAGATCCACTCAATAGGCATGTCCTACGGGCCGAGGTGGCCTGGGGCACAAAGACTCTGCAGACACATCTCTCTGGCATCAAGAGAAACATGAACACCTGTTTCTTGTCTAACCCTGTCATTAATGAGACTGATTGAGTTTACACAAGCAACCCTGTCCATCTTCCCTCTGCCTGGCTGAGGCCCCTCCCTCCAGCCTCTCCAGCCCACCCCAGCTCTCCTATAGAACTGACTACTCTGAATTTCATTTCTTAAGATAAGCCACATTCCTGTCCTTGATACAAGCTCTCTGAGGGCGCGCGTGGAGTTTTGCTTTCTTTGTCTTCAGTAGATCACAGTGTGAAATGGATCAGTGAATGAATGAGTGGCCCAGAAGAGTTTAGAGCAGACCACAAACAGACAGGGGCCTTGGGAAGCCCTGAGGGAGAAGAGCAGAAAGTGTTCGCTGCCAAGTTTCATTCTGTGGGTGGCTAAGATTTAGAGGAGAGAAGGCCATGCATCCCAGTACCGGGATGGGTTCTGATATCTCAGCAAACATATTTCTTTATCTGAAGGTGGGGTTCTCTCTATGGTCTTGGAGAAAGAACTGGTTTTGGAAATGGAACCCAAGGCCTCACACATGCTGGGTGGCCTCTATGGCTGAGACACCTCCACAGCCCTCTAAAGTGTTTTTCTCTAACTTCCTTGAGACCCAGAATTATCTGAAGAGCTTCCCCATCTCACAGTGAACGTGAGGGTAGCAGAGTTTCTGCCTTAACATTACAACAGCATCTCTGCTGGTGCTGCTGTTGTTGCTATTGTCAGGATCCACAGTTTGAGAATGTCCACCTGTCCCCAACAACTCAGAACTGACTGTCCCAGGACTGAGCTCTGGTTACCCTTCTGACAGGCTTCCCTGTCTTTTCTCACATAAAGTCCTAAGTAGAATTGCCTACATTGGAGAGATGTCAAGGCCTTGATGTTACTGCTACAGGGTCTGACACCTGATCAAGGCATCTAGTCCCTTCCTTGTAAAATCTGCCAAACTCTAAGGAAGTTGGGTTTTGAGTCCTGAGACTGCCCCCAGGCCAGCTTTGTACCCAGGTAGTAGCCTGGTGTCTCATCTACCCATGGGTTCTTTATCACCTTCTGCTCCACCCCAGCATAAGCCCCACAAAGGCATCACCTGTCATCCCCAAGCATGTCCCCAGCACCTTGAGCATGTCCAATACATTTAACACACAAAAAAGATTTGTAGAATAAGTCTGCAGACTCTACCAGATACCCCACAGATGACAAGGTCTGGACTCTTCCAGCCACATATCCTAGACTTTGGCTTTAAAATCCAGAATCAGGTTCCAGATTTAGTTCCCCTCTGCTTGTCAAATAGCAAGAGCTGGGCCATCACTAAGTCTATGTCACTGCCCTCACTGGCCTGGACAGACCCCTCAGTGTATAGTCCCTGTCAAAGTTGAAATTTTTATCTTTTAATTTAATTTTGTTTTGTTTTATTTTATTTTATTCGTGCAACCGGTCTCCAGACTGAATCAAGGCTCCTGTAAAAGTCCCATGCTAGGAGAAATGTTAGGAACAAATGGGAGATTTGAGGTATTTTGCTTCTCTTTGGCTTTATAACTTGCACATGTCTTTTAATTTTAAGCGAGCTTTTTTATAGTTAAAAATAATTAACCATTGCTCATGTGCATAAACAATTGTATCAAGCACTTTGTTGTTGTTGTTGTTGTTACAAATACCTGACCAGAAGCAACCTAAGGGATACAAAGTATGTTTGGCTCACACTGTTCCAGGGATGGGGCATCTTGGCATTCTGACAGAGAAATTATGGCAGGGACACATTGTATCCAGTCAGGAAGCCAAGGTCAGGAAAAACAGAGCAGGATCCTGCTCTAAAGTGACCTGTTTCTTCCATCTCTTAAAGGTTTTTCCAACTTTCCCAAACACCCTACCAACTGGGATCTATATGTTTAAAATCATAGACAACAGGGAGAATTTCATACTTGAATTTCTATTTAATCTTTGAGAAGGTGTGTGTGTGTGTGTGTGTGTGTGTGTGTGTGTGTGTGTGTGTGCCTGTTGTGGAGAGTGAGCACACTTTGTAGCTCATGCGTGGTGATCAGAGACCAACCTCAGGTGTTGGGCCTGGATTTCTATGTTTGAGACAGATTTCATTGTCCGTATATGGATGCCAAGCTAGCTGGCCATAAGGTTCTCAGCAGGAGCACAGTGTTACAGATAGCATCTAGCTTTTATGTGGGTTCAGGGGAATCTGAACTCACATCCTTACCCTTGTTCAGCAAGCATTTTCCCATTGAGCCATCTCCTGGGCCCCACATCTCTCATTTAAACTACAGTATCAATAAAGACAAAAATAAATGTAAGGACTTCCCTTTGAAACAGGAGTTCTGAGACTTGGGCAGGTCGTTCTTTACCTCCATTTTACTGCCTGCAGTTGTCCTATCACAGTGGGGTTTTGCTTGGCATTGGGGAATTTAGGTACAACTTAATAAAACCTAAGTTTGACAGCCACAGTCTTTATCTCAAAGCACTTGGGGGAGGGATGTTGGAAGTCATTTCGGTTGACACCAGACTAAAAAGACTTGGCATGGGACATGTCTCATATTCTTCACCTTGGCACCCCTGGGTATGAGGTTGCAGAATGAGCCCCTAAGGATACAAGAGGTCTGGTTACTTTCGACTTTCAGATAAGGAGCGAGTATTGTGTCAGCATAACTACATCTCATGAGATATTTAGGCCATGCCTGTACTTGGTTATTTGAAGCTCAAATTTAACTGTGTCCCATATTTTGTCTGAAAGTTGTTTTTTCTACCAAAGTGGGCCCCACTTTGGTCTTTAAACCTTTGTCCCCAGAAAAGGATAGACATAAAGATGCCAGAGTTTTTCCGAACCTGACTTAGCCCAGAAGTGAAAATGCTTATAGTGTTCAGGCTTCTTGCACACCTCCTGATTCTTGCTTGGCTCCTGGGTCACAGTCGGTCACTGGACGTGCCCTTCGGTAACCCATGTGCGTGGCTGCTGCTGGGGTACTGCCCACACAGCCACACTCCTCGCAACCAGCAGGGCACTTACCAAAGCTTGATGCCAGAAAAGTACTCAGGTCATAAAACAAACCAGGGCGGGAATGTTTTATAGCTGTTGGGAGCATAGGCTAAATAAAGGGCTTAGGAGACTCAGGACGCTCCCCTGAATGCAGAGTGTGGCTCTGAGGTCGGCTTACTTATTCTGCCATCACTAAACACTAGTTTTATGCTAATAATACCTTGCAATCCTGCTGGGCTTTTCATCTGGAGATATCTGGGTACCATATTAACATGAGGCAGCGTTCTAACCCTGGTTATGTAACTATCCAAGCAGGTTTTCAAAAGAGACATAAGAGAGGAACAGATAAACTTGACCTGGGTAGCAGGCATTTGGCACACACTCCCCATCCACCCTGATAGACTGCTGGCCTCTCATGTGTGATGTCAGAGCTGCCTTCTGCAGTCTGTAAATCCCAACACTGAGCAACTTGTCTGGGACACAGTAAGTGCTCAAAGGATATTTGTTTAAAGAGCAGTGAGAGGCCGAGAATGATAGAACAACTCTGGGGGCTGCTCTTGGAGTTGGCTTCCTGTGGGTGGAGTGGGTGGCAGATATTGAGGGGCTCATGTCCAAACATCCTCAGGCCATTTCCTGACCTTGAACATACCAGCCCTTTGGGCTGACAGTACCGGTCCTTGTCACGAGAACCATATGATGCTGGAGCCATCCTGCCTGTGGACTCGGCAGGCCTTCCATGAAGCATGGATATAAAGTACCCAGTGACTTCTTCATACCTATGGGCCACCTGCTTGTGTCATGTCCTGTGATCACTGAAGGATCATGTCAACATTCTAAAGGGGACTTGGCATAACATGAAATTCCTCACATGTCTCCCTCCTGTCCTGGGTAGTTTCTTTTTTCTTTTTGTTGTCAACTTTACGTAAGCTAGAGCAGCAGTTCTCAACAATGGGTCACCGAAGCCCATCAGAAAACACAGATATTTACATTATGATTCATAACAGTAGCAAAGTTATACATATGAGGTCACAACAAAAATAATGTTATGGCTGAGGGTCACCACAACATGAGGAACTGTATTAAAGGGTTGCAGCATTAGGGAGGTTGAGTACTGCTGATGTAGAGTCATCTAGGTAAAGGGAACCTTAACTGAAGAATAGCCTCAATTGAAGATTGGCCTGTGAGCATGTTTGTGAGGCATTATCTTCCCAATTTATGAAGAAAGGCCAAGTCCCCTGTGGGCAGCATCATTCCCTACACGGATGGTCCTGAACTGTCTAAGAAAGCTAGCTGAGCATAAGCCAGTGAGCAGTGTTCCTCTATGGTTTCTGCTCCAAGTTCCTGTTTGAGTTCCTGCCCTGATTCCCTCAGTGATGAACTGTGACCTGGAAGTGGAAACCAAATAAGTCTTTTTCTGCCCCGAACTATTTGGGCCAACATGCTTTATCATAGCGCACTAGAACCCTTCTCAGTCTCATTTCCAAGTATAGCTGTGTTGTTTCCTAAGCTTGCCTCCTACTGAACCGTTTGCTCTAGAATCTTCTTTGGGGGCACGATTTTGGAGAATCTAACTATTGAAAACTTTGACTGTAGTTCTTCCCCAGCTCTGTGGATTCTTTCCCTCTACACCAGGAAGGTCCTTATGATAAAAAAACAACCAGTGCTTAGGAAGTGGCTCAGTGCTTGCTGTACAAACATGAGAACTATAGTTAGATCCCAGGAACTCACAACCAAACAGCAATAACACCTGCTTGTAACCTCAGAAAGGTAAAGGGGATCCTGGGGCTCACTGGCCAGCCTCCCCGAGGCAGGTGAGAGACCTACTCTTGAAAACAAGTTCTTAAGGAATGACACCCAAAGTTGTCCCTTGGTTTCCACGTGTATGTGCACACACTGGCACACACCACACACACACACACACACACACACAGAATTTCATTTCAACTAGGAATTTCCTTCAGCAAAGATAGTAGAGCCAAGAAAAGCTTCATCATCTAAGAGCCCAGACCCATGTGGCTAAAAGATAGAGTCATGCAGGCCAAGATTCGAAGGTGTGCTGGCCTCCCTTCTTCAAATCGGGGAGCTGGTGGAAGACTGTAGGGACTGAGATAGTGGTGACAGCCATATTTCCTACGACTTTCACATGGGTGGCTCTGCAGTCATCCTGGCCCCAAGAGCTCTCTCATTATAGAGATCAAACCCAGGCATGGGGGACAGGTGGTGGCTAGTCCTCTTCACCATAAGGTTTCAGGCAGACAAGGTGGGATGGCAGTTAGTAACTTTTCTGGTTGTGCTCAAATGACCATGGCAAGTCAGATGTGTCCTCAGTGCCCTGACATTTTATTGGCTTGTCATTTTTCAGGGGTGAGGCCGATACTGCCCTAACCTACTTTGGAGGGAAAAAAAAAAAAACATTTATTATTAACACTGGCTTAACACTTAACTTTCTAGGGTATTTGTGGATGACAGAGTCATACATCTGCCTTTTTATAGTACTTTGTGGCAGAGCACAAGACCTTCTGGCTGACACCTCATAGATCATCAAAATTAAGAGCTCTAGGCAAGTGAGGAGAGCAGGGCAGCACAGGGCTCGGGGGTGGGGTTGGGAGAGCTGGGAACAACTCAAATGGCTTCCAAGGTGATTTTCCCTTAGAGAAAGGCCACTTTCATTTCAGAGCAAATTATTCCTCACATTAAGATACTCTTGTCTCCATGGCAACCCACAACAACTTGAAAAGAATGGGTCTTCGGTGGCCATACAGCAAAGCGACATCGCCTGCCTCATCAGTAGCCAGTGGAGATTAGCTCAGAGCAGGGCCAGTCAGCCAGCCAGAGGTCAACTTCCAACCGGTTGGCACGCCATGCTTCAGCTTGACAGTGAGACTGGGGAAACACGAAAGCCGCCACCCCCGACCAGCATTGCTCTTCTCTTGGATAAGTGGTCCCATCACGGCATTACAGTTCTTCATACTAACAGGAAATTGTGATCAAAGGAAGAAAAGCATTCAGTTTCTTAAAGCTGTGCTTCTGATCGTGGTCAGCACAAGCTGACAGAATCTCTTTTATCTGCCTATGAGAGAGGAGCTGCGCAGTGGTACTTGCTGGTAATTCCATGCAGCATTCAGGAGGCTGAGGCTGGAGGAGCCAGAGTCCAGAGCCAGCCTAGACTCCTTAGCGAGGCTTCTAACACACACACACACACACACACACACACACACACACACACACAGAGAGAGAGAGAGAGAGAGAGACAGATAGAGAGAGAGAGAGAGAGAGAGAGAGAGAGAGAGACAGACAGACAGACAGAGAGACAGAGACAGAGACAGAGACAGAAAGACAGATAGACAAAGACAGAAGCAGAGAGAGGAACACATCCCACACATACACACACACACATAGAGAGAGACAGACAGAGGCAGAGAGAGGAACACATCCCCCCCCCCACACACACACACACACATAGAGACAGACAGACAGAGGCAGAGAGAGGAACACGGGGGAGGCAGAGGCAGAGAGGGGAACACAAAGAGACAGACTGTCTGACAGACTGACAGAAGCAGAGAGAGGAGCATACTAACACACAGACACAGACAAAGAGGCTAACAGACTGACAGAGACAGACAGTCAGAGAGAGGAACACTCACGCAGGCAGGCAGGCAGAGGCAGAGAGAGGAATACACATACATACACACAGAAAGAGAGAGAGAGACAGAGAGAGGGGGGGTGATACAGACACATACATACCACACACACAGAACAACACAAATTCACATGTATGTAAACACACACATGCACACACACGCAAGGACAAGCAAGAGATATAATCATTTGGTTTTAAATATTCTTTGTTCTTATTTTGAGAAAGGGGCTGCTTCCCTCTGCTCTTCGGCAGATCTGGTGGGTTGGACTTGACCTAAGCCACAAACACACTTTGTAACAAAGCATCCCAATGTTAAGAGGGAATGATACTTTTGTTGTTCCTGAGCCCAGGACCAGCAGATACTTCTGAGGCAGAAAAGGAAGACCAATCATAGAGAAAAAGACCAATAGCCACTTGGGAAGAGTTCTTGCTCTTGCTGATATAAAGCTCACATGCTTCTGACTTTGAGAGTGGCTACTCTTGGCTCTGGGTTGCCAAGAGTCGATGTGTATCGTGTGAAATGTGAAGCCTATCTACCCGCAGGGCTCCCTCCTTGTCTTCTGTTGTCAGCAGCAGGACATTAACAGTACACTGGCATGTCTTCACGGTGCATTCAGTATGTTCTATTGCTTCCAAACAGTATGTCCAGAGAAAAGCAGCAACATAACCCACAGGGGAGGCTCGAGAGGCACAGGCACCATGCCCTCAGCTATGGTGCCAATAAATACTTCCCCACAGGCACTGCTGGGCAGAGGACACTGAGCCAGAAAAGCCTGAGACCCTCGGGATGTGAATCACTGAGATTAGAACTCTGAACCCACTGACTGAAGCAACTGCCTTCCTTCTTCCTTCCAGCCAGGACACCATCTGGAGTAGACCATCATGAGCTATGAGATACTTTCCATTTAACCCTAAGAGATGGGCACTTGGATGGATTTTTCTGTAAACAGGAATGTTTGTGGTAAAAATCATCACCCCACCCTGATCCGTTGTCTTTACCCACCACTGAATAAATCATCCTCACAAGGCTGATGACTGGGGTGTCTCATGACCCTCAAGCTGGGTAGGCAGACTGCCCTCTTTTGACACACCCCTCTTCCAGTGGTTAACAGGGAGCAAGCAGAATATCAGCTTTGTTATGCATAAAGAGGAACCAGAGATGGAGATGGGGGGAGGGCATGGGACTGTGTTAGTTACCTATCCTTTCCTCTCCAAGTTCTGGCTTTCCACATTCTTCTGCCTCCCTCCCACCCCCCTCACGCCACTCCCCCACACTCTTCTGCCCCACCCCCAGTTCCTTGTCTGCATACACAAACACATACGTGGAGCTGTCCTTTCCTCAGTCCAGCTGTCCTTCCTCACTGCTGACGTGGGCAGAGGCTGGGTGGTGCCCAAGAATGAAAGGGCTTCTTCTCCTTTGACCGGATGAACCTGGTGATAGCTCTCCAGGCCAGAGGGCAGGGAAGCTCTGAATCACTCAGAGAATAGAAAAGATCAGGGGCTGGTTAAGGGACATTCGACTCTTAAGGTGTGACCTGGGAACTAAGCTGTAGGGTGTGTGTGCACATCCATGTGCACGTGTGTGTTATATTTGCCTCTGTGTGTGCATGCATGCATGCGTCTCTCTCTCTCTCTCTCTGTGTGTGTGTGTGTATACATGTGTATGTGTGTATTCTGTTTACCAAAAGACAAGAAAAATCAAGCCACACTTAGCAGGAAGGACCCCACGCTTACCCTTTCCAGCATAACAACAGCAGTCGGGGGCTTCTTACTTGGACCCAATCATTGTCAAGACCTCTCAGTACAATACCCACCCTTCACTGTGGTCCCTTTAAAAATCTCTAATCCCCTTGACCTGAGCTGGAGTGAGTGATTGACTGATCGATTGATTTCACGTGTGCATGTGGCAGGATGGGCTGGGGCACACGCTTCCACTTGACTGAGGCAGGGTCTCTCTTGTTTCTGTTGCTGCACTGTGTACTCCAGTCTGCTCTTGGGTGGAGCCAGTGGCCAGTGACGTGTGCCGTGCCTCTGAGCAGGTTGTTTGCCCTGCTAGAGTCTCAAGTGTCACATCTGAATATGTGTGAAAGCTAAATATGCTGGGCTGTCAGGATCCAGTGAGTAACGGAACTTGACCCACTTCCCGGTCATTGTAAAGACTCACATAAATGTACCAGTTGCAGGTAGAGGTAGCATCCCCTAAGACCTGCGAGCGCTGTGTTCCCGTGAGGTTGTGCTGTCACCACTGTGGAATCCTTAATAATCTAATCTTCCATCTTGAGTTTCATCAGTGACGTCCACGGCATACGCACAAGGACAGAGAGGTGTGACCAGCATGGGTGTTCAATGATCCCTGTGACCATAAGCAGGAACTCCAGGGGATGTCAGTGACAGCCAAAGCAATACCAGAGATTGCCACCCATCCAACTGACAGCTTCTGGTGGCCGGGGGAGGGGAGCATACACCCATTCAGCCAAGATTTGTCTGGAGTGGAGAGAAGAGGTGGCCATGTTCTGAATGTGGCTGAGGAGCCAGCCACACATTTCTCCCGTGTGACTTCCTGGTGTGATGACGTGGGACCCCCATAGTTCCCTTTCCTTTCTTACTTTTCCTGCTCATCGGTAAGATGAACACAGGGAGGAGTGGGTGGTGCACAGGTCAGGAAGAGGTGTGAGAACGGCTTTGGGTGTGTGTTGGGGGGCATGCAGCAGTTACAAGCACTTGCTACTGTTGGAGAGGCCCAGAGTCTGTTCCCAGCCCCCATTTCCAACTGCTCATGGTTGCCTGCAACTCCAGCTTCGGGGGATCTGCTGCCCTCTTCTGGCTTCTTCAGACACTGCACTCAGATTGTGTGTGTGTGTGTGTGTGTGTGTGTGTGTGTGTGTGTGTGTGTGTGTGTGTTTGTGTGTGTGTATTTGTGATAGGAGCACACTAGCTGTTCTGACTCGGGCACTACAAGTGCATTTGGAGGGTGGTTTTGGGAACTATAAAGACCAACAACACAATTTAAACCATGTGTTTATTTATTAACTCAGCATTATGTAGCAAATTAAAGAAATGGCAAGTGGGGCTGGAGAAGATGGCCCCCTTACTGGTCTTCTACAGGTCACGAGGTCAGTTCCCAGGATGCATAGTCAATGGCTCACAACCACCTGTAATTCCAGCTCCAGGGACTCTGATTCCTCTGGCTTTTGTAGGTACCTGTGTAGTACACACACACATATGCACACATACATACACCTATAAATATACACACATTTAAAATAATAAAAAATAAATATATTTTAAAACACACCAAGCTGGGGGAGAGCATAAAAAGGCAAAGTTTTATATACTAGTACCTTATACTGAACCTCTCATCTCTTTTGAACAAAGAATCTGTCATTTTGCACTGGGTAATTTAGACCCTGTAGCTGGGGGGTTTAAAGAGAAGGGTTGGGAGAGGCAGGAGTGTATTTCAGCTACTATCTGACTTCCTTGTGTGTGGGGGGGGCTTTGTTCCCCCCCAATTTTTCTGGGTCCTTCAATAAGCTGTGAACAAAGATGTCATGGGGAAGATGACACAAGCACCTGCCAGCCACCAAAGCTGCTGTCAGGAGGTTAAAGGAAAGTCCAGGCTGGCATCGCACAGTGGGCACTGCTGGCCAGAACTCAGCCGACAGCCAGCCTTGCATTGAGTAGGGTGGGGTTGTCATTTTTCTCCCCAGGATCAGAATCAGATAAATCTCCATTTGGCTTACCAGGCAATAAGCGGATAACGCCAGTGACTGTCAGTGCAAATTACAGCTCCAGACTCCTGTCATCAGCTTGGTGCTGCCTCTTGTCACTTTAATGCAAAGAGACAGTGCTGGGCTGATAACAGGCCAGGAGGGTGGGGGAGGCGGCTTAGAGATAGATCCCAGACACCAAACCCCCACAACGTTGTTCTTCCTTCCCTGCCTGCTTACAGGCGGGAGGGGGGCAGGGGTAGCCTCCTGGCTCTCCACAGAGCTGACTTGAGCTACATTCTAAGAACCTATGCTAAAGATAGATAGATAGATAGATAGATAGATAGATAGATAGATAGATAGATAGATAGATGGATGGATGGATGGATGGATGGATGGATGGATGGATGGATGGATGGATAGATGGATAGACAGACAAATAGACCAAGAGACAGACAGACAGACAGACAGATAAATGCCTGCCAGTCATAGTGGCTTGCTTATAAATCCCAGAACTGGGAAGGGTCCCAGGGGATTGTTGGCTAGACCTTCTAGCAGAATCAGAGACCATGAGGTTCAGTGAAAGACCCTGTCTCAGACAAAATGAAGCGGTGGCTGAAGTTGACCTTTGCCCTCCATGCCTCAAGCACACATGTCCACGCCCTCCTCCACACACACAGAGGCAACGGCCCAGAGGAGACCAACTTGAATAAAGTGTCGTTTCTGTACGGGTGGGTAAATGTGAAATGTCTCAGGGGCCCCTGAAAGATAAGACTCTCCTGCAGCTAACCCATACTTCCATGGATTTGCCTGGATCTGTCTCCAAGCCAGCCAGGCTCAGCACACAAAGGATACATCGTTTCATTTCATCTTCCATCCACACCACACACCCAGAACTTCTCACAGCTGCTGTTGTAGAAGGGATAACTCTAGAGGGACGGCCTCAGTCTGTCTTCTCAGTTTCCATCCGTAGCCTTGCTCTCTCTTGTGGCTGAGGTCCCGCTCACCCCAGACACCCTCCATTTTGACTTGGATGAAGATACTCACCAGCAGTGGAATCTAGTTTACTGGGTAGCCAGCAGGGCCTGTAGAATCTGAGAGAGGTGGATGCTGCCCTCCCCTGAGGGGTATTTTTGATCTGGGTGATACGAGACTGGTGGCACCAGACAGACCCTCCACCTTCCTCTCTCGAGACTGTAGGTAGTCTGGGTATCTGCTCTTCCTGCTAGTGCTGCAGAGAGTCCCCATGCCACCTGAACCAGCTTGGTCTCCCACCCTGCTCCCTGTGCTCATCCTGGGATCTCAGTTCATTGTCTGGAATAACTTCTCTTGTTCATCTTTGCCTAATCTTGCTTTCTGGAAGACAGACCAAGCAGACTATAATGTCTGTGTTCAAGACAACCGTGAAGCAGGAGCGCCTGGACAGCAATGGCAGCGTGGGCATGGGATGCTTGGAACTGGACTGAAAGCCACTGCTGCTGAGAAAAAGGAAGGAGAGGAGACGGAGGTGAGTGTTGTTGGGTCTCCTGGACGCAAGCAAATAAAACAGGGGCTTCAGTTGTTTCTCTCTGTCTCTGTCTCTGTCTCTGTCTCTCTCTCTCTCTCTCTCTCTCTCTCTCTCTCTCTCTCTGTGTGTGTGTGTGTGTGTGTGTGTGTGTGTGTGTGTGTGTGTGGCTGTGTGCTGCTTACTTCTTGTCAACTTGACACAAACTAATCTAGGAAGAAGAAAATTCAATCAGGAAAATGCATTAATCAGATTGGCTTGTGGGCAAATCTGTAGGACATTTTCTTTATTAGAGATTGAGAGCAAGAGGCTCCCAGGACCCGGCAGGGATGACATTAGCTGAAATACCCAAGGGGAGGGCATCCAGAGGCTAGGTACAGCTCCTGGCTGAGGAACAGGGCCATCCACCCTTCCCAAAATTTTAACCTGAATCGCTCCTGTCTAAAGGAAATACGGGGACAAAGATTGGAGCAGAGACTAAAGGAAAGGCCATCCAGAGACTGCCCACATGGGGATCCATCCCATATGCAGCCACCAAACCCAGTCACTATTGTTGATGCCAAGAAGTGCTTGCTGACAGGAGCCTGATATGGTTCCTCCTGAGAGGCTCAGCTAGAGCCTTACTGATACAGATGAGGAGGCTTGCAGCCAACCATTGGACTGAGCACAGGACCCCAATGGAGGAGTTAAAGGAAGGACTGAAGGAGTTGAAAGGGTTTGCAACCCCATAGGAAGAACAACAATATCAACCAACCAGACCACCGCCCCCCCCCCCCCCGGAGCTCCCAGGGGCTAAACCACCAACCAAACAGCACACATGGAGGGACCATGACTCCAGCTGCACATGCAGCAGAGGATGGCATTGTCTGGCATCAAAGGGAGGGGAGGTCTTTGGTCCTGTAAAGGCTCGATACCCAAGCTTAGGGGCTGGGCAGGTGGGTGGGATGAAGGTGTTCTCAGAGAGAAAACCAGGAAGGGGGATGACATTTGAAATGTAAATTGACAAAATAACCCATAAAAAGTGGCAGCTCAAAAAAAGAAAAAAGAAAAAGGATTGAGATAAAAAAGTTACTGAAGTGGGAGGGCCCAGCCCTCTGCCATCCCTGGGCTGATGGTCCTAGGTTGTATATGGGTGGGGGGGGTGGGTAGCAAAAACCTGGGCAAACCTAGGGGAGCAAGTGAGTAAGCAGCACTCCCCTGTAGTTTCTACTTCAAGTCCAGCCTCCAGCTCCTGCTTGAGCTCCTACAGACTTCTCTCAGTGATGGACCCTCCCCCAAGCTGCTTTTGCTCATTGTATTTATCAATACAGCACTAGAAAGGAAACTGTGACAACCCACAAGTGTGCGTGTGCTTCTGTGTGCTTTTGTGTGTGTGTGTGTGTGTGTGTGTGTGTGTGCTAGTGTGTGTGCTTTTGTGTGTATGTGTGTGTGTGTGTGTTTAGGTCAGGGTCAACCTCCACAGTCATTCCTTAGCTGCCAATCACCTTGTTTTCTGAGGTCTCTCACTGCCAGAGCTTCATGAGAACATTTAAGCTTCCCAAGGAGAAGACCTCATAGGAAGACAATAAGATCTGTTAAGACTCCGGTCTTGAGACTGGATCATTCAGTTCATTCAGCCTTCATTGAACAGTCATCATGTGATCCTGACCTCATGAGGAACACTGGGCTTCGCCTGACCCGCAGACTCCAAGAGAGTAGAATGGATTCAAGCCACTGGTACACATCTGTTATGGGGCAAAGGACGCTCTCCCTCCTCCTTAGTTATTTCTGCCATGATAGAAAGATGGACACCCTGAGGCAGGAGCATTGTGAGTTCGAGGGCAACCTTCATTAAGTAGAAAAACCTTATCTCAAAAAAAGAGGCTAGGGTGATAAAAGACTCATTTTGTAACACAAAGGCCAAATACAGGAGCCCCAGCCCCACCCCAGTATCCTTATAACTTGGCTTAGCTCTCTACCCTACTCTCAGTCACCCACAGAGCACTACTCACTGTAGGCAGACCTGCAAAAGGATACTCAGAAAAGGAGGGGCAGTTTTAGAGACAGCCCACAAGCAGCTAGGAGGGTTACAGACATAATCTATTTCAGTATTTCCACAGTAGTTGAAAAACGAAAAACTCAGAGAACTTAGGCATCTTGCTCCAGGCTTTTTAGTAAGTCTTTGTTCGATCTTCATCATTCAGGATTCAATGGGGCCTGCATTTAGCACGTCACAAGAGTACCAAGGTCTGCAAACAGGCATCACCATACTGATGAAGAAGGAAGAAAGCTGCAGTTTGGGGGTGGATCCTGAATAAAGTAATTGAAGGGATCCATTCATTCATCTACCCAACATTTGTCATTCATTCATCCATCCATCTATCCACCCATTTATCCATCCATCCATCCATCCATCCATCCATCCATCCATCTATCCACCCATTTATCCATCCATCCATCTATCCATCCATCTATCCACCCATTTATCCATCCATCCATCCTTCCATCCATCCATCCATCCATCCATCCATCCATTCATCCATCTATCCACCCATTTATCCATCCATCCATCCATCCATCCATCCATCCATCCATCCATCCATTTATCCACCCATTTATCCATCCATCCTTCCATCCATCCATCCATCCATCCATCTATCCACCCATTTATCCATCCATCCTTCCATCCACCCATCCATCTATCCATCCATCCACCCATTTATCAATCCATCCTTCCATCCATCCATCCATCCATTCATCCATCCATTCATCTACCCCTCCATTCATCTATCTATCTATTCATTCATCCATCCATCCATCCACCCACACACCCACCATCCATCCATTTATCTATCCACACTTATAAACTCCAATTTCTGGGCTCAGCACAGAGTCTGCTCATGTGAGCCTCATAGTAGACAAGAAAGATGTGAGTTGTATAGTCAGTCACCCTCCCCATGATGGAAACAATGGAACCATGGCAAGTGCTTTGAAGAGGAGACTACAGCATATTGACTTATACTGGGTTTGTTCCAACCTGACTGACTTCCCCAAAGAAATGAGTGCTCATTTATTACCTGACAGCCTAGAATTATGTTCTAATATTCATGAAATAATGATTTCTATTCAGATTTGGTTTTCCCAGATATCATATTTTCTACCTTCATCAGTTCTGAGTTTCTTTTATATCTTTTATTTCTTTCATAATTGACTTTGTGTTTGTTGGAACATCCTTGAATGTGTTTATGAGATTTTTGAATAGCTGTTTCAATGTCCTTGCCTGCTAGTTTTCTGGCCTTGGCCATCCCTTGACTTTTCTTTCTCTTTTGAATTTGTCGGGTTGTGAGTCATATGTTCCTGCTGTGTTTGTATGTCTGATGATTTCCTATTGGATGTCAGATAATAGGTAGTGTATACTGTTGGATTTGAAGTTTGTTCTATTCTTTTGAAGAGTGCTGAACTTCAAGACTGGTAAGATGGTTCTGTGTCGGGCACAAATGGGAGGACCTGGGTTCACATTCCCAGTGTCTGATGCACAAATGGGAGGACCTGGGTTCACATTCCCAGTGTCTGATGCACAAATGGGAGGACCTGGGTTCACATTCCCAGTACCCCCACATAAGACACACACAAAGGGATATGTTTGTGGCTCCAGCACTGAGAGAGGAGCTCAGAGACAGGCGGGCCCTGGAGCTCACTGGTCAATCAGTCCAGATTAGAGGGCGAGTTTCAAGTTCAGAGAGCAGCAGACAGGTCTGTACAGCATCTTCTTCATTCATGTTTGACAGTGGAGGGCCCATCCTACAGAGGCAGGGCCACCCCTGGGCAGGTGGTCCTGGGTGGTATAAAAGACAGACTGAGCAAGCCATGGGAAAGAAGTCTGACATCAAGGTTCCCCTGTGGCTTTTGCTTCACTTCCAGCCTCCATGTTAGCCTCCTGCCTTGAGTTCTTGCCCTGACTTCCCTCAGTGATGGAATATGCCCTGAGAGTTATAGGCTGAAAAAATCCTTTCCTCCCCAAGTTGCTTTTGACCGTGGGATTTTATCATAGCAATAGAGACCCTAAGATGGTGAGAGACTGTCTAAAAAAATAAAGTGGATTATGATAGAAGAACAAACCTGACATCAACCCCCAGCTTCCATACACATACATGCATACTATACATATATATATTCTATATATACATACTACACATATATACTATACACACATACAAATATACTATACATACAAGTATACTCTACAAATACACTATACATACATACAGACATAAATACTATACATACATATTTATTAGACACACACATATATAACACACACATACATATATATACTAAACACACAGTACACACATATTACAGATACACATATACCACACACACACACAGAGTCTTTAACTCTCTCTCTCTCTCTCTCTCTCTCTCTCTCTCTCTCTCTCTCTCTCACACACACACACACACACACACACACACACACACACACACACCACCCATCTCCCAAGAGTCCTGAGCTTTGCCTCTGCACACTATTATTTTGACCTTGGTAATTCCAACATTTACTTTCCAACGTTGTTCCTGCAGACCCAGATCATCTTTAATTTAAACCAATTTATCCCATTAGTAAAGTAATTTCCTTCTAAGCACAGAACCTTGTTTTATACACTTTGGCTACATCTGTGTTCACCAAGGAATATCTCCCCTCACTCTCAGTTCTTTGGAATATTTCGAGGAACGTTGTTGTCAGCTTGACTTTAAGGGTCTGGTAAGACTGAATAGTTAGTAGTCTCTCTGGCCTTGGGCTTTTCTTTTTCCAGAGTTGTCTTAGTTTCTTTATCTGTTCCTGTGATAAAATTCCCTGATAAAGCAACTTAAGAGAGGAAGGATTTATTTGGGGCTAAAGTGTACAGTCGATCATGAAGTGAAAGTCAGCAAGAGGAGCTTTTAGCAGCTGGCTGCAACACATCCACAGTCAGAGAGTAGAGCGGTGATTGAATGCTGTACTCAGCTTGCTTTCCCCAAGATCTCATACAGCCAAGATCTCAGCCCAGGGGAATGGTGCCGCCCACAGTGGGCAGGTCTTACTGCTTTAATTAACTTGATCAAGACAAACCCACACAGGCATGCCCCCAAGGCTAACCTAACTTAGTACTTCAGGGTAGTATTGGAGGCTTGTCTCCTAGATGAGTCTACATCCCATCAGGTGGACGACATTAATCATCACAGGATCCTTTTTATTACTAGTTAATTTCACTATTTATTGTTGGTCTGTATTTTTGTATTTCCTTGGTTCAGTTTGGGTAACTCTTATGTCTAGAAGTATTTTTAATTTTTTCTTTGTTTTTCAATTCAGTGATGTATAAGTTTCAAAAGTAAATCCTAGTGATTCTCTGGATTTCAGTGTTTTTGTTCTGATGTCCTCTCTCTCTCTCTCTCTCTCTCTCTCTCTCTCTCTCTCTCTCTGTCTGTCTGTCTATTGATTTGAGCCTTCTCTTTTGTTTGGCTAGGTTGGCTAGTGGTCTGTCCATCTTGTTAACATTGTAGATAAGGTCAGGTGAGTTCGGCATAGTAAAGCCACAGACTTGTTAACCATTTCAAAGAACCACTCTTTGTTTTGTGTTACTTGTTTAGATTCTATCTCAGCTCTAGTATTTTTATTTCTAAGACTGGCTTAATGTTTTTCTTGTTCTTCTTTCCCCAAGACCTTGGTATGCATCATTAGGTCATTTATCTGAGACCCCTTTGGCTTTTTTTTTTTTTTTCTGCTGCAACCTCTTGTAACTATAAACCTTCCCCTAGAATTGCATTAGCAGTGCCCCATGGTCTGTTACATTGTGCTTTAATTTTCATGTGATTCCAGGAATCTCTAAAAAGGTCCCCCAATAATGCACACCTAACCAAAAGTGTGTTGTTCAGTCTCTACATTTTGTATAACCTCCCTTGCTCTTGATTGTGGTTTCCTTCCATAATGCTCTGATAAAACACAACTTACTTAAACTTTTTTTCTAACTTTGTAAGACTTGCACTCAAATTATGAGTCTATTCTGGCCAAATTCTCTAAACTGCTAAAAAAAAATATTCTATAGTTGTTGGATGGACTGTTCTGTGGACATATTTTATCTACTGTGATTTTACTGAGGTTGAGTTTTTTAAAATAATAATACACTTTTTTATAAGACATCAAGGCTTTTCATCTTAGTCTAATTTCACTATATATGCATAGGCATACATATATGCCCAACTTCTAATATTTAAAAATAACATACAAAGGAAATTTATCATAAAGCCAGCATGAGTTAAAATAATAAATGGGATATTTCTGTAATAAGAACTAAAGAATTATTTTGTTTTTAAAATATTTTCTTCTGGTTTTCCCCCAATTTTTTAATTGGAAAGTCTCTGCGTTTACATTTCAGATGTTATCCCTTTCCCACAATCCCACCCCACCTCTCCCTCCCATGGCCTCCATGAAGGTGCTCCCTCTCCCAACCACCCTCTCCCACCTCAGCACCTTGGTGTTCTCCTATGGGGTTGAGTTTAAGTATTTAATAAAAAGAATAGGGTATTGAAGTTATCCCTTATTATTGTATCAGAACTTCCCTGTCCCTTTATGTATTTGACTTATGGATTGGGTGTATTGGCATTTCTTGCATATTTGTTTACAATTGTTATATCTTCTTAATACACTGCTTCCTTCACCGATGGATACTTACCTTCCCCATCTTTCCTAATTTTAGCTTGAAGTTGGCTTTGCCAGATAATATAAGTACTGAGTGATATTTTGAATGAGAGTGTCCCCATAGACTCGGATGTTTAACCCTTGGTCCAGAGTCAGCAGCACTATTTGAAGAGGCTTGGGAGGGGGTGGTGCTTTGTGAGTGTATAGTCTTACATACCCAGTTTGTTCTTGTGGTTCCTGCTTGCACTTGGAGATGTGAGCTGTCTGGTTCCTGCTCTTGCCAGCATGGCTGCCATTGCTAACACACCTCCCCACTATAATGGACCCTTCACTCTCTGTGAGACTAAAGAAATCCTTCCTTCTACAAGCTGTGTCTGATCCTGGTCTTTTGTCAAAGTAACAGAAAGCTAACTAATACACCCTGCTTGTCTGTGGGGTCCAGTTTCTAAGACCATCATAGTCTTAGGTTGTCTATTCCTACACAAACATCATGACCAAGAAGTAAGTTGGGGAGGAAAGGGTTTATTCAGCTTACACTTCCACATTGCTGTTCATCACCAGAGAAAGTCAGGACTGGAACTCAAGCAGGTCAGGAAGCAGGAGCTGATGCAGAGGCCATGGAGGGATGTCACTTACTGGCTTGCTCCCCCTGGCTTGCTCAGCCTGCTTTCTTATAGAGCCCAGGTCTACCAGCCCAGGAATGGCTCCACCCACAATGGGCTGGGCCAGGGATGGCTCCACCCACAATGGGCTGGGCCCTCCCCCCCCCCCAATCACTAGCTGAGAAAATGCCTTACAGCTGGATCTCACAGAGGCGTTTCCTCAACTGAGGCTCCTTTCCCTGTGATAACTCCAGCCTGTGTCAAGTTGACACACAACCAGCCAGTACAAACATTTCTCTTCTTTTTCCTTCTCACTTTCAGCCTTTGTGTGTTTTGCTGATAAGATGTGTTTCTTGAAGGTATTTGTATTTTAAAAATTATTTATTCTGTTTATAGATGCTTTGCCTGTGTGTTTCTCAGTGTACCACATGTGCCTGTGCCCACAGAGGCCAGAAGAGGACACTGGATCCCTTGGAGCTGATGTTACAGATGGTTGTGAGCTGCCATGTGGATGCTAGAAATTGAACCCAGGTCTTCTGGAAGAGTAGCAAGTGCTCTAACCACTGAACCATCTCTCTGTCGCCTTCTTTTTCTTTTAAATTCAATCAGCTACTCTATGACTTTTAATTTGAGAAGACAATAAGCATTTAGTTACAACTGAAAAGCAGGTGCTGGTTCTTGTCGTTTGGGTATTTTGTAGCAGTTCAATTCTTCCCGAGTCTCATTTTGTTTATCTCTCCTCTAGTGGATTCCTCTGTGCTGTGTTTGGTGTTTATCTTCACTTCCATGTGTAAGATTCCTCTGAGCATCTTCTGCAGGGTTTCATGCTTATCTTGGAAGGTCTCTATTTCTCCTTCAACTTGGAGGAACAACTCTGCTATATATAGTAATCAAGCTTGGCAGCTATTTTCTTTCAGGGTTGAAAACACATCATTTCCCCATCTCCTGACCTTTGGAGCTTCTGTTGAGAACCATGCTGGTACTCTGATGATATTCACAGGAGAGTTGGCACTACCCTCAACTCCTCTCCTCTAGAATTTTTGGCCTGAGGCTTGTTCTTAGAAACAAGGTTTCACCTTGTAACCCAGGCAGGCTTCAAACTCATGTTGATCCTCCTGCCTCAGACTTCTCAGTGCTTTGATTACAGGTGTGAGCCACAGTGACCAACACACACTTCATTCCTGCAGTTTTCGGTATCATTTCTCTGTTGAACTCTTTGCACTTTGGTGTGGACAGGCTTTGGGCTGTTCATGTCTGTCTGGGGTTCTAAATGCATCATAGACCTACATGACTACTTCTTTACCAAAATGTGGACCTTCCTTCAGTCAGTAAGTGCTTGTGAAAGAGTTAGAATTTCAAGTTAGCCCCCACTAACCCTGCCTTAAGGACAAGTATGCTTCAAGGCTGAGAACAAAAACCTGGTCTCGATAATGTCTGACTCTGCAGTCCTGAGAAAAACTAGTATGAAGGTCAGTGTGCCCCAAAACAGAGTGGTCTGGAGTTGAATCACATCCAAAAGCAGACAGAGAATGCCAATTTGAATGAACCAATGAAATTGCTATATGCCTGTTGCTAACTGCTTATGTAATTTTCTCTATAAATATATGACCCTAATTGAGTTCGGGGTCAACTCCTCTATCTCCTGCGTAAGATATGTGTTGTCCCCAGAACTCTGGCCTTCCACCCCCACTTAAATAAACCTTTTGCCTGATTGCAGCAAGATAGGCTCTCTGTGAGTTCTTGGGTTCGAGTTCTCTCAGTACTAGAGTGAGGGGCTTCCCCAATCTTTCAGTTGCATCCATGAGGCCCTGATTTTGATCCCCATATTAAAAAAAAAAAAAAAGTAGCCAGGTAGGGCTGGAAGAATGGTTCAGCCATTAAGAGCATGCTCTGCTCTTCCAAAGGAGCTGAATTCTATTCTCAGCACCCATGTTGGGTAGCTCACAACTACCTCTAATTTCAGCTCCAGGGGATCCAATGCCTTCTTCAGGTTTCCTTGGGGAACTCATAAACACATAGTGGCAATCACTCACACAGACACACAGAAACACAGCAACACATACACGTTTTTTTAAATCTTCTTTTAAAAGAAAAGACTGAGACTGGAGTTATGATTACATGACTAACTTCTCTTTTAAAAAAAACAAAGAAAAGACAGTTGATGTGTGTTTGTACACATGCATGTGTGTGTGCACGAGTCTGTGCATGTGTGTGTCTGAGTGTGTGTATGTATGTGTGTGTTGGCAGTGATGGTGTTAAAATGAGCCAGGTCTGATATGTTCTCAGCATTTAAGGCTGAGGCAGGAGGATTGCCAGGAGGGTGGTTTCCAGTTTAGGGCAATTACAAATAAATGGCCATATACATTTGTGGAAAAGTTTTCACTTGGGCACATGTTTTCTGTTTCCTTGGATAAATACCTAGGGATGGAATGGGTAGCCATCTGGTAGGTACATCCATGCAGTTTCAAGGAACCTGCCAAACTTTCCCAATAGCATTTGTTTTAAGGCCAGTTTTTGTTTGTTTTTAGATCCATGGAGTGGTACCGTAAATCTGTGAGCTACTTGGATGTAAATGCTCGACTTTTGTCGTGATGGAGTAAATACTCTGTGGCAACTGTCTCTTGATAAGTGTGGTGCCAACACTATCTCTGTAGAAAGCAACTCTCAGGAAGAGATGGAAGAATCCGAAGGGAGAAGGGAAGCCCAGCTTGCCTAACAGCAGCAGCAGAGGAGTCCAGATCCGTCGGCTTCCTGCTTTGAGGCATTTAAATGGAAATAAAAGTGGATTTATTCTTTTTGGATAGTTCATCTTTTTCTTGTGATTTTTTTTTTTTTGAAAATATAAAATGTTAGGTCAGAGCTGTGTCTTCAAGTTTTGATCTCCATCCTTGATGTGTGCACTTTGAAGCTCTCTCTGTCTGTGAATAAATCTGGCCTTTGTTTCACCTGTTCCCCTGAATGGCCGTGAGGGAGGATGAGCTGTGCTAGAGGGTAAGTCTCTCTTCTCTGATTCCCTGCAAATCTGGTTTGAGGCTTCACTGAGCGACTGCAGGCCAGACTCACGGTTGCGCACCTCCTTACCGACCAGCCTCTGCATTTGCCAGCATGACCAGTGACATGCCAAGTCTCTCTGTTTAAGACTTAGATTTCTATCTATGTGTATATGCGTGTATACAGTGTAGGCCTCAGGTCCCCTGGATCTGGAGTGCAAGGCACCTGTGCCACCCAATGCGGGTGCTGGCATCCTAACTCGTGTTCTATAAGAGCACTTGGTGCTCCTTAGCTGCTGAGCTGTCTCCCCAGCCTCTGAAGATAAGTTCTCTCAAATCCTTGTGACAGCCATGTCTGTCAGGCATCATTTTCATACGCTAACGCTAACACTGCACATAATTGGCAATGTTGTTAATGGAGTGTGAGAGCCTGGGGCACTGCACAGTGAGGGGGCAGACAGTGTGGGGGGCAGACAGTGTGGAGGGCAGACAGTGTGGAGGGCAGACAGTGTGGGGGGCAGACAGTGTGGGGGCAGACAGTGTGGGGGCAGACAGTGTGGGGGGCAGACAGTGTGGGGGCAGACAGTGTGGGGGCAGACAGTGTGGGGGCAGACAGTGTGGGGGGCAGACAGTGTGGAGGGCAGACAGTGTGGGGGCAGACAGTGTGGGGGCAGACAGTGTGGGGGCAGACAGTGTGGGGGGCAGTGCACAGTGTGGAGGGCAGACAGTGAGGGGGGCAGACAGTGTGGGGGCAGACAGTGTGGGGGCAGACAGTGTGGAGGGCAGACAGTGAGGGGGGCAGACAGTGAGGGGGGCAGACAGTGTGGAGGGCAGACAGTGAGGGGGGCAGACAGTGAGGGGGGCAGACAGTGTGGGGGGCAGACAGTGTGGGGGGCAGTGCACAGTGTGGGGGGCAGACAGTGAGGGGGCAGACAGTGTGTGGGGCAGACAGTGAGGGGGGCAGACAGTGAGGGGGGCAGACAGTGTGGGGGCAGACAGTGAGGGGGCAGACAGTGTGGGGGCAGACAGTGTGGAGGGCAGACAGTGAGGGGGGCAGACAGTGTGGGGGGCAGACAGTGTGGAGGGCAGACAGTGAGGGGGCAGACAGTGAGGGGGGCAGACAGTGTGGGGGGCAGACAGTGTGGGGGGCAGTGCACAGTGTGGGGGGCAGACAGTGAGGGGGCAGACAGTGTGTGGGGCAGACAGTGAGGGGGGCAGACAGTGAGGGGGGCAGACAGTGTGGGGAGCAGACAGTGAGGGGGCAGACAGTGTGGGGGGCAGACAGTGTGGGGGCAGTGCACAGTGTGGGGGGCAGACAGTGTGGGGGCAGACAGTGTGGAGGGCAGACAGTGAGGGGGGCAGACAGTGTGGGGGGCAGACAGTGTGGGGGCAGACAGTGTGGGGGCAGACAGTGTGGGGGCAGACAGTGTGGGGGGCAGTGCACAGTGTGGAGGGCAGACAGTGAGGGGGGCAGACAGTGTGGGGGCAGACAGTGTGGGGGCAGACAGTGTGGGGGCAGACAGTGTGGAGGGCAGACAGTGAGGGGGGCAGACAGTGTGAGGGGCAGACAGTGTGGAGGGCAGACAGTGAGGGGGGCAGACAGTGAGGGGGGCAGACAGTGTGGAGGGCAGACAGTGAGGGGGGCAGACAGTGTGGGGGGCAGACAGTGTGGAGGGCAGACAGTGAGGGGGACAGACAGTGAGGGGGGCAGACAGTGTGGGGGGCAGACAGTGTGGGGGGCAGTGCACAGTGTGGGGGGCAGACAGTGAGGGGGCAGACAGTGTGTGGGGCAGACAGTGAGGGGGGCAGACAGTGAGGGGGGCAGACAGTGAGGGGGGCAGACAGTGTGGGGGGCAGACAGTGTGGGGGCAGACAGTGTGGGGGCAGACAGTGTGGGGGGCAGACAGTGTGGGGGGCAGAGGCCACTCATGTCTCCTCATCTTTCTTTATCTTCCCAACACCCAGGGAGAAACCGATGCCTTCTGCAAGGGCATCAGCATCCCAATTTGAAGTCAACGTGCTGCCAGCTCCTGCCCAGGGCACTTTGAAGTAACTGACAGTTTTTCTGGGGATGGTGGCCAACCTCCCTAGGAAGTGGCTCAAGCCATCCGCAACCTATGTAAATCTCCTGAACAATCAGGCCTGTGTCGTAGGCTTTTACAACTTTTTTTCGTAACCTAATGAGTCTCAACTATGAAGTTTGTGGGTGATAACATCGTGGGTTCTGATTTACTTTTCTCATTTTAAAAATATTGATCCTTGTGTGGGTGTGTGTACTCACACGCAGGCCATGGTGCACATGTGGAGATCACTGTGTGTGTGTGTGTGTGTGTGTGTGTGTGGCATGCCCCACAGTGCACATGTGGTGATCAGAGCACAACTTTGTGGAGATAATTTTCTCCTTCCACCTTTACGAAGGTTCCAAGGATTTTAAACTCAGGTCACGGAGCTTGTGCCAGCCCAATAATATTGTTTTGCAAAGTCAAAAGGTTGGCCACACTGGAAGCTCCCCTATCTGCCCTGTCTGATCACAGTTTTGTGATTTGAGGTCCAGCACCAGACCCCTCACACGTGACCTGGCTAGTGCATTTACTAGGAACCCTGCCCGGCCCAGAGAACCTGGTGTTGATCGTCCTTCCACTGAGCCTTCTTACCGGGTCCCAGTCAGTCCCAGTGGTCCTGTCCAAACTTGTGACCAGAGATGAAGAGTAAGACCCGAGACAGAGCTGGAAAGGGGATCACAGTGGATGACCAGCGGCTGCCTCGCACTTCACTTGTCCGGCTGGTAACAAGTGAAGCCCCCAGTACTTCTTGCTCTGTGGCTTCTTCCTTTTCAGGGATGCTAGTCTTGCCAGAGAAATAAGCATCACATTGGTATCATCGGCTCCACGCCCCTGTTGCTGCAGCTGAATGATCGTGGTTGTCATGGCAGCAAACATCATTTCATTATCACGTGTGGCCTTTCCCCTTCGCAGGGAGACGTCTGACGGGACTCTCGTCTTTCGCTCTGGTTCTGTTCTTTGTCTTTGGGGTTGGGTTTCTCGGTTTCATTTAATTTGCATTTGTGTGGTGTATGCTGTGTGCGTGTGGGGGTGGGGTGTCACAATGTGCCCATGGCATCTGTGGAGGCCAGAGGATTCCGCTGTCCTGCTCTATTACGTCTCCATATTCTCTTGGAATAGATTCTCTCTGAACCTGGAGCTCGGTGTTTGTTGGTTGTTTTTCTGATTAGCCAATGAGCCCTAGTAACTCACCCGTCACTGCCTTAGCTTCCTTCCTGAAGCCCTAACCCCAGAGTTACAGGCTCACATGACTAAGCCTGGATTTCCTTCTTCCCTCCCTTCCTCCCTAAACATAGGTGGTGGGACCTGACCTGGGGTCCTTATGTTTGCACGGCAAGCATTCGTACCCACTGAGCCACATCCTCGGATGATTTGCATGAAAGTCATGGTGTAGAGGAAATATAGGTTTGAGTAGAAGAGAAGATATATATGTTGTATAGGCAAGAAAGTTGGGTATAGGATGGTCAGTTGCCGGGAGACAGAAAAGAACAGGCATGAGAGTGGGTGCCTCGGGATGCACCTTGTTCATACCCAGGGGCCCCTCTGGACACTCCCTGCTCCAGGTTTGGCCTGGGAAGTGCTCCAGACTTCTGAGGGCAAGAACAGCCTTTGCCCCCCATCTCCCTCCTGTGGACGCTCTCCCAGGCGCCCGCCTCGATATAGTAAGAATTCATGGCCTAACAAACGCTTGTTTGGATCGGCACCCAAGCACTTCTGAAGGACTGATTATTGAGCAGCACTGCAGGGGCTGATTGACAGGACTCGGAATTACTGGAGACAGATGGTGAGACTCACATGTCAGTCTATAGATTTGCTCCAAGAAGAGCAGCTTTGTAGAGAAGTTTTGTGGGCACTTCCTGGCTGCCAGAAGCCCTCTTCTGGAGGGATGTTCCTTTAGTTCAGGCTATTTTCTTCTCCTGCACAGCTGCTGGTTAATCACAGACCATCAACCACAGCTACAGGCAAACCCAATGGGCTCCCCTGGTGGGAATGTGAGCCAAGAGAGACAGACCAGGGACCACTCAGAACTGCATCATTCTGAGGCATCCTGAGGCTGGAGAAACAGCTTTCAGTGAGATAGAAGGAACCTGGGAAGACGGACCAGAAGCCAGCTCTAAAATACCAAGCCAAAGGTGGTATATAGCCTAAGAGGTTGTTGAGAAGGCCCGGCTGGTGTTCGGGGAGGAGCTGCGTTGATATATAAACGTGTTATAAAAGAAAGCGTCAGTGTGTGAAACTGCAGAGAGTAGGTCTCAGACAAACTCGCAGGAGAACCATACAGCTCCCCGGTGCCAACAGCCAGGAAGGGTGGAGTGGTGTCTTGGGGAAGTAGGCTGGGGTAGGTTAAGGCCTAAGACGAGGAGACCAAAACCTCGGAGAACTGAGACTTGTTTTCCCTGGAAGGATAAAATGTCTCAAGACCACCGAGTGGGTGATGGAGAAGAAAGCAGAAAGGGGAACGGAGGCGGCCCAGTCTCCTCTGCCGTGAGGTGGGGAGACACAGTGAGAAGGGCCTGCTTTAAGGGTTCCATGGCATAGATCCACTGGTCCTCACAACCATCCTACTACCTGCTGCTATTACTCATCCCACAGGGAAACTGAGGCACCGAGAAGTTAAGCATTCCCAAGGTGCACCAGGCCAAGGGTGTAGCCAGTATGTGTGCCCAGACAGTGTGACCCAAAGCCACAGTCTCACCTTCAAGTCATTCCCCTAAATTGGTTCTGCGCACCCATACACTTGGTGGTCCCCACAGTCTCACCTTCAAGTCATTCCCCTAAATTGGCTCTGCGCACCCATACACTTGGTGGTCCCCAGAATAAGCATCCCCTGGGGATTTGGCCCGGGACAGGTTGCTGGGAGTTTATGACATAAATGGGGACAGCTCTTTCTGAACAAAAACAGAATATAGGGTGGTCACTCTCTGGGGACCGGCTCCCTGCCTGCTAGCACCACAGCTGGGTCAGAGAACTGTAACTTGGCATACTCTTCTCCCTGGGGCTAGGGACCCCAAATGTGTGGAGTTAAGACACACATGAAAAGACTCTACAGGCATGTTTCAGTCTGTTTTCAGCTTCTAGGTGACTGGCTTGGTTGTCTGAAGGGACTTCCTCCAGGGTCTATGGCAAACAAAGGCCACAAGTCTGCCATGTCCCACCCCAGAGCCTCTTCCTCCGAGTCCTGAGCCTTGACATTTATGTTTGTAAATAGGGTGTTTCCTAGGGACATAACAAAGGACCAGCAGTCTCCTTAACACAGCAAGGGTGGGTGGCTCTTGGGGGACTTGGCAGGAGCCACTGAGCCCCACACCAGGTGAACGAAGCCACCTGCTCCTCAGTTTGCCTGGAATATTGCTGTGACTGCCAAGGCTCTACCAGAGCCAGCTCCTGGGGTGTGACCAGACCTGTCACTGTGCTGCCTGCCTAGCCTGGCTGTGTACCAGGAGGACACCAGCTAGGTGGGTAAAAGGTCACCCAGAGAAGCCTTGCCCATGGTTGGCACCTGATTTATAGATGAAAGGTCATTTGAACTGAACTGATCATCTGATCCTGCCAGGACATGACCTCGCCTCAGGAGAGCGAGGATTCACACTCTGGGAACAGCAGCACCTATGGGTGCAGACCTGAGTTTTTCTGTGGCTCCTAGTGAATTATCTCATTTGAGAGCTGTAAGCATTTGCTGGTTCATGACTCTACACCCAGGCTTAGTTCACAAGGATCCGGGCTGGTACAGGTGGGAAGGCTCGGAGGTGGGAGGTTGTTTCATCCTGTGAGTGCTGTGGAGTCCAGATAATTTTCCAGGGCTCCCTCAGAGCCTGTGGCTCATCACTAAATGCAGGTCTTCCTTAGCTGTGACGTTGGTTATGAACCAGAGCACCTGAGACTCCCATTGGCCAGACATAGACCACTGTGTGTAAAAACACGCCTGTACCCGCTTCTACACCAGATTTGAAGACACAGTGTGGAGGAGTTCCGCCTTGCCATTTCCAAATGCCATGGCCTCCCTAGGCTTCAGTGTCCTAGCCCTGTGCCTCAGCTCCCTCAATTGTATCTCAGATGTTGTATTGTACAGCTTAACATCTAGCTCCTCGAAAAAATATGTCTCTGGAGCCAGAGGCATCATGGGAAATCAGTCAGAAATGCCTATTCCTGTGCATGGTCCTGGGACTGTTGAATTAGAAACTGTGTTTTCGAAGGTTCTCTGGTACATCGATGTCCATGTTAAAGTGAACCTTTGAATGGACCATTGTGAAACATGACTGCATTCTAGAACCACCTGGGAGACTGTGTGTGTGAGTGTGTGTATGCACATGTATGTAGATGCATGTGTACATGTGTGTTCATGCATATAGAAGCCAAAGGACAGCTTCAAGTGTCTTTCCTCAGACACTAGCCACCTCTTCTTTGAAACAAGATCTCTCACTGGCCTGAAACTCACCAAGTAGCCCAGGCTGGCCAGCCAGTGGACCCCAAGCTCCGGTTTGTCTCTGCTTCCCTGGTGCTGGGATTACAAAGTGATCAATCAGCTTTTTATGTGTCTCTCCTTGAGGACTGGAGTCAGGTCCTCATCCTTGTAAAAGCAAGCATGCACCTTGTGAATGGAGCTATCTCTCTGTGAGATAGAGCTATATCTCTGACCTTAGAGAGATTTTACAAAGCAGCCACGTCAAGGGTAGAGGATGGGGCCTGCCTGAAAGTCTGTTTTCACAAAGCTCCCCAGTTTATCTAACAGGCAGCAACACCCGGCCTAGAGGAGCCAATGGCAAGCTGTTTCCACCTTTCTTAGACCATCCTCTCCCTTGCTCCAGTGTTCCTATGGCAACAGAAGCAGCAGCTTCTTCCCCTCCTGTTTGCTCTCACCTCCCTCCATCCCTCTGATGGCCAGAGTTGTTTTCCTTCTGCTCTGTGTGGAAATGATAGGGAATTCCTCAAGAATGGGCTTGTTCAGCCCACCAATATTGACAGGCTCTGGCTACCTCCCTGGAGTCTCCATCTTAGTCTCAGTTGAGGGCAGGAGTCTGTTCCAAGGAGACATTAGGAAGATATGCCTAGAAGATGTGAGAACACATGGGGAAGTCTAGCTCATGCCTAGCTCGAAGCAGACCTGTTGTGAATTTAGCAGTATGCATGGCTGGTGCCTTCCATCCTTCAAGAGCACCTGCTGACCTCGCTCCCCAGCTGACCCACTGTGCAGCAATGCCTAGTCCCCATCTGGGGCAGAGTGCTAAGGACCAAGAGAAGGCTATAATGAGAGATTTGGACAGACTGATATCTGTGTAGACAGACATGAGAGCCAGAAGCAAACAGGAAGCCCCGAGAGGGGTGCATGCCAGCTCCTAGCTGTGGGCCACACTAAGAGGACACAGAATGAGTTATAGGGGAGACGCTATGA